>NC_143159.1:8366370-8692870 GCF_041381405.1 Jatropha curcas
AGGAGCTGAACGAGTCCGAGCTGGACGATTTGGGTTTTGATCGAGCGAGTTATGGTTAGAGAGATCAAAAGAGACAAAACGGTGTCGTGTAAAGCCGGTAGATCGGTTTCTGATTTGAGGAGATGGAGAAGAACCGGGATGAGGTTTTGTGTTTCAGCAATGAACCGTTTCGATTCATTGTTGAGTGAAATTGAACCCAAAACTCTAATGGATTGGATTTTCGAATTTGAATTTCCATTTTTGATAACAGAGAGAAACGAAGACAAGCAATTCTGATTTTGAAGGAATAATCTGTGCACTTTCTCTTTGATTCCATTTTGAACCAAAATTAAGTCCAAAACCCTAATAATCAACTCCAAAACCTGAATTTCTACTCCTTCTCTGCTTAAAACAATAACAATTGCATCAATAAAACCATCAAATCTCACCAAAAATCTACTATTCTCCTCTGAATAATTCAAGAACTCCACAATCTTCACCAGCGATTCCACTCTTTCACGCTTAATTTCCTCAATCCAAATCCCAACTTGCTGGTCGGAGATCGTCGCAGCAGCCGGAGAGTTTTCGGAATCAGGCCGGCGAGTAGAAGATTGATTCCAGAGGTTGATAAGGCGGTGGAGAGTGAGATTAGGAACGAAGTCTTTGGTGTCGAGGACCTGCATCGTAGCGGGACAGGTGTCGTGTCCACTATCGAGCCAGTGCTGGATACTGGAGCGATCATATGTGACGCCAGTGCAGAGACTTACCGGAGACTTCATGACGTCTAGAGATATTGGACACCGGAAGAGATTGGGTACGGTAATGTACAGCTCGTTTCTTCCCATCTTTTTATGAAAGAGAGAAGGAGAGAGGGAAAGAAAGAGAAAAACCGAAAAGAGTTTGGGAGAATGGAGAAAGATTGGAGGAGAGAGGGTTTTGTAGGAGAAGAGTCAAAGGGGATGACGTCGTTTTGATGAAATGGTGGTGGGTTAGGTCGTTGGTCAAAGTGTCAAACACGGAGTTTTGTTTTTGTTAAATAAAATATAAAAACGGAAATTAGAAATACTAGTAAAAAATATGAAGGGGAATGGAATAGGATGCAAGCGTGGAACATGGGAAGCACGAGTGGACTTGTGTCCATTTGGTTCGCGTAATTTATGGAGTGTCCCTTTGGGTTGTTCTTTGAATGATGGTCCCCACATTGTAAATAGCCAAAAGGGGTAAAGGCAAAGGAAAGATTTCTTAAAGAGGAGGGAAGAGGAAAAGGAACCAAGAGTGATCTCATGACCGATTCAACACCTTTAGGTCGAGAATTCAATATTCAAAACGAAATAAATATTCATTTGAAGCATTTTATCTTTTAATAAATTAATTTGATATAAATAAAATTTAATTTTAATAGTTGAAAATACTTAAGGTAATATAAAAAATAAAAGAAAGAAGAAAAGGAAAGGAATAGATAGAAATGAGAATTAGGTCATTCAATTGAATACTGAAATTATTAATGAAATTGAGCAAAATAATTTCAGTTTAGTTCCATTTTTTAGTTAGAACCAAAATTTGCCCTCTCGGAAATAAGACGAGAGATAAATTTTGATTAGTTGTCGATTTTTTTTAATTTCTATTTTATACACTATGAATATTAATGATGAGATCCATGGATCAAACACAAATAAATACATAGTAAAATTTTATAAATTAAATTATTTAACAAAATATAATTTTATAAATTAAAAAATTTAATATGTCAATTCTACAATAAGGCGTACCAATAAACTTATCTTATAATAATATTGAAGTGTTAAATTATGTATTTGGACAAACATATTGATAATAAAGCTTGACTATATTATTTGACTGTCTTGCCATGTTTTTAAAATTCACTCAAGCTAAAAGGATGAAAAGTGGTATGAAATGAAATCAACTTGTAGTTTTCAGTCCATTAGGTATTTCTACCTAAGCTATAATATAGATGAATTAAAGTAACTTATTGATTTTTATTTCCCCAAGGAAATTTTAACTTACTGAATTTCAATGGTAATCACCTAAATTTTTTTTTTTCCCCTCAGGAGGGAAGGAAAACATGTTTGCACTGAAAGTAATTGACAAAGAATGTGTCTTTTTTTTATTTATTCTAAAACTAAAAGAAACAATTGATTAATGTTAATCAAACATGTTATATAAGAGTTTTTTTTAATATCACTTAAGCGAGTATGAAAACATATGTATAAAATAAAAAATAAAGAATTACACGGATTAAAAAAAAAGATTATGAACATGTGGTTGGATTAAGGGAAAAGAAACATATTCAAGAGAATTCTGGCAACAGATAAGGGGTTTAAAATAACGCGCAATTCACTGTTAAAAAGGTTTTACTTGAATACCATCCTTAACTTGAGAGACGCTTCTTGTGTAGGGGAAAAAAGAAAAAAAAAAAAAAAAAGAAAAGAAGAGAAGAGAAAGGAAGGGAACACAGGGTCATATACGTAATTGAAAATATATTATTTTTTCTTAAATTCATTCTAATCCATATCGTTTCAGACCTTATATTGCAAGTAATTTTGATAATAAATACTTCAATAGCTTTCCTAATTCAACTTTTTCATTTTTTTAGTAAAACAATAATGACAAGTGCCATAAACTAAACGAGGTCAAAGAAGGCTAAATAGTCCAAATCAGACCATATATATAAATATTTCTTGATCATGATAGGGAGACTTGGAGGCTTGTCTTTGTATTATCATTTTTCTGAAACGTACCCATTAAAATATTAATTAGTGAATTAAGTCTGAGCAGGTATATATTCTCATCCCCATTTTATATTGGCATTATCGATAGAAGTAAGCAATTAATTCTGATTCCATGTTTGAATGTGTTTATGGAAACAAAATTCAACTAATATATATATACGAGTTGGACCAACTGCTATTGAAGCTTCTATTAAAAAAATTAAATTAAATTATCATAAAGATTATTTTACGTAAAATTAACGTCAGTATTTTGCATTTAGATTACATTCATGTGAAATTTTTGAAGATTAACTAATCTTTTGTTGTATTTAAAAAAAAAAATTTCTCTAATTTATTAATTCATAGAACGATATTCACCTTTTATATTTTAGAAATATTTGAAGATAAATTTATGAAATGGACGGAAGTTAATATAACAATTATTAATTATGATTTTCAATTTTAACTAGTCTTAAATCCTTACATCCCTGCCTTCTGCTAAATTTGCAATTTATTATTATTTTTGAGAATTCAAGTAACATTGCATAAATATATTATTTCTCTTTTTATTCATTGCATTCCAAAGTCTTACTTGTAAATCAGGTTCTATTCGGTAATAGAGTTTGGAGTTATGTTTAGTATTTTGATTAATTATCGGGTTCAGTAATATTACATATATTCTAAACCACGCTATATAAATAATTAACCACTAACAGTTAAATATCTAACTGCTAACAGCTAGTGAAATAGTTGAGAGTTATCACAATAGCTAACAGCTACTAGAAATGCTAAAATTGCCAAATACAAGGAATAGAAGAAGGAAAAGAAAAATTGCCCAACAGGACCTCAGAAGTAAAAGAAAAATTGCCAAATAGGGCCTGATAAGGAATAGAAAAAGGAAAAGAAAATTGTTCCAATTTGAACAAAAGAACTGTTAAAATTGCCAAACAAGGC
The DNA here is from genome assembly GCF_041381405.1 of Jatropha curcas. Classification (NCBI taxonomy): domain Eukaryota; kingdom Viridiplantae; phylum Streptophyta; class Magnoliopsida; order Malpighiales; family Euphorbiaceae; genus Jatropha; species Jatropha curcas. Next base: position 8,370,033 of record NC_143159.1, read on the forward strand.
CTCAGAAGGAATAGAAGTAGGAAAAGAAATTGTTTTGGTTTAACAAATGTGGCTTAGAAATGAATCGTGTAAGTCTATTATTTAAGAGCCGTGATCTAGCTTTGGGTATCTTAATAATAAAATTTCCTTAGGTTGGAAAGGATTTGAAAATCTTAAACAAATTTTAATCATGCTACATCAATCTTGCTGAAAAATTGAGGGAGAAGCTAAAGAAGTTGTAGGATAGAGCTCAATCTGAAGAAAAATATCAATGACCAGAGTGTTGAGATTTTTAGGGAAAAAAAATGGAAATGCACAAGATGATTAATAATGTTTTGTACTTCATTCAATTAACAAACGAATGTGCCTATTTATAGGCTTACAAGTGAATCAAATAAGACCTAAAAATACTCCTAAAAATCATTAATCCTAATAACAAAAATATCAAATTCTATGCAGAAAATCTTCACTAAATAAAATTGAAATCTCAACAGATTTTTCATAATATTATTTTGAATTAATCCTAACATTCTCTCTTAATTCAAACATAATATTTTTGTTACAATAATTAACAATTAAAATTTTTAATCTAGCATTTGAAGCACATCTCTTCAATTAACTTTGTTGAAGCACCTCTCTCCAACTCATCATTTTGATGCACTTCTCACCAAATATTGATGCACTTCTCATCAAACTAACAATTTTTTTTTATGAAGCACTTCTCTTCAAAGATTGATGCACTTCTCATCACTTTTTTTTTATTTTGGAGCACTTCTCTCCAATATTCTCTTAGAGCACATCTCTCCAATACTCAAAAAAGAGTTCCTTCCTCTTGCACAAAATTTGATTAATTTTTATACCTGCAATCTTTTTGAATATGACCAAATTTCTTACAATTAAAACACTGAGGTTTACCTTTATGCCAATAATCATTTTCATCATGATTATCTTTCTTGCATATGCCACATGGTGGAAATTTTCTTCTTTTTGATAAAAATTTGTTCGTTGTCTTGGCAACTAAAGCAGCCTCTATAGTATTATTTTCTCTGAATGCTCTTCGTTGCTCCACAGCTTGTAGTGCATTAGTTAGTTCACCAACGGAAATTTCAAAAAGATTTTTTGTGTCTTCAAGAGAAGAAATTTTGAACTCAAATTTTTTGGGTAGACTTATTAGAATTTTTTCAACCACCCTTCTTTCAGGAAATTCCTCATCAACTAATCTAATTTTGTTAACAATGGACATCAGATTGTTAACATATTCTTTGACACCTCCAAATGTTTTCATTTTTTGCATCTCAAATTCTCTTTTAAGATTCAAAACTTGCACTAATTTCATCTGCTCGTTGCCTTGATACTCATTTTTTAATGAGTCTCATATCTCCTTTACTGTTTCACAAGTCATAATACTTGTGAAAATTATATCTGAAACAGAAGAATGAAGGCAGGTTTTTGCTTTGAATTTTTTAGCTTTTTTCTTCTCCATAATTCTTAATTTGAACCATAGTTGGATTGGATGGCAATGGAGGAATTTTTTTTTTCTATTTCAACACAAAGGGCTATTGAAATATCAAATCACAGAGTTGTCACTTAGAGAAGATTACATGCAGGCTCAAAGATCTTGAATCCGATTCCAATGGCTTAAAGAGGGTGATAGAAACACATCATTTCACTCGAAGGCTAATTTCAGAAAAAAAATAAAAATAATAATAATAGGAGGGTAGATTATATTATCAGGAGGATGAAATATCTAGGATAATGACATATTAATTTTATTAATCTTTTTACTACATCTTTTGGATCATCAAATTGTTCCGATGTTTTGAACAATGCAGAAAAAGGATCATAACTCTTAAAACCATTTATTTTAGAGGAAGTGAGGTTTATTTTAAAGCATGGATCCCGCTTATTTCGAAGTTCCAATTGGTCCCAGTTTTGAGTCAGCGAGACTTGTAACGATTGGTTCATGAAATGACAAAATTATAATTAAATGAAGTTTAGAAGGTGGGTTTGAGAAATAAGTAATTAACTTGGTGTTTTTCATATAGGTGGTAAGATTAGTAGATATAGATCAAAGACTAGATATGTGTGAAACTTTGAATATAAGTTAGATAATTTGATCAAGAAACAAGAAAATGCATACACACACGTCTAAGACTTAGACTAATGACTACTGACTATTGACTCAGCCTTCCTATATATATATGTATATGTATATACTCTTCGGCTTTTGGTGCTCTTTTTCGATGCCAAAATCATTTTGTATTGTATGGCTTCGTTTGTTTCGTGCGGAAAATATTTTTCATAATTTTTAGTTATTTGGAGCATTAAATAAAATAAGTCGAACGGAAAATATTTTTCTGGTCAAAGTAAAATTAAATCATTTTTTTAAGAAAAACAACTTCTCATTTTCGAGAGAATAAAACATTTTCCGGACATTGGCAAATCTTATAAATCCATATTTTTTAATTTATTAATCATCATAGTCACTACCACCGGTCACCATTTACCACCGACCATCGGTGGCCACCACCACCGGCCACCGACGGCTTTCATAATTTATATTTTTTTTGCATTCTTTTCATATTTAACAATAACATTTTTAAATTATAAAATTTATATTATTATTAATATTTTTTATGGTCTTATGAGATAAAAATTTTAATATTTTAAACTAATTTTCAGTATTACAACCAAATAACAGAAAATAAGTCATTTGAAAAATATTTTTCAAGAAAAAACTTTTCCATGAAAATATTTTTCTGCAAGTTATTTTGCGGAAATAAACGGAGCTTACATACAAATGGCAAATTCAATGAACTAGAAGTTCAAAATGAATTTTCTTTATATTTTCATATTTTTTACTAATATAATAATAAAATTTGAGTTTGTAAATAAAAGAAGTGTGAAAATTAGGAATTTATTCGAAAAAATACTCTTCGAAATTTTTTTTTTCAGTCTAGCAATCAGAAGAAGTAACATGTAAGGTTCAAAATTGATTTGGTTTAGAATTAAAATTTGTCAATTGATAACTATTTGGTAAGATTTAGGTATCAACAATTGATAATCTTTTGCAATATTTATTTTTTTTTATTTAGATAAAGTTGCACTATCTTTTGAATAAAATTGAGGTGGTTCAATTATTTTTTTTTTTAATTTTTCTAAAAAAATAAAAATATATCAAAATAACGAAAAGGAGGCAGCAATAGTTTTATAATATGATGTGGCAAAATCTTAATGCAAATTTCTTTAATGTTATTGAAAATAATAGTTTGAATGGTGAATGTAAATAAAATAATTTGCTGAGATTCAATAGTCAAAACAAAATTATATATTCTGATGTGACAAATTGAGCCATTTTCAAAAATATTAAATCAATTCTGAATATCATTGGAAATAATAAATCTGGGGACTGGAGATTAATATGTTCAAAGAAATCTTCAAAGCTCAATAATCAAAACTTATAAAATTTAGGAGCTTAAGAATATGTTTTTCCATTTTCTTCCAGAACAAGAAAGTATTATCATTACTTTTTTGAAAGAACCCATATCATCGGGCCCAGTTAGTCGGCCCAGTGCTACAGGCTTGGTAGCTTAAAGTCTCATTCAACCCTCGTTTGATAAATATTGTTCAATCTTTTTCTTATTACCTAATTATCAGCTTTTAGAAAACATTAGCACATGTTTTACTCTCCATAGTCAATAGTATGATATTTATATTATATATTTATAATTTTCTAAAATAATAGGGTATAGTAGTGCTAATTATTCTCTCTGTCCCACTTTAATAGCAATATTTAATTTTTTATAAAAATTTAAAAAATAATTATAATACATTAATTTTCTAAAAATATATAGTAGAATGTCTAAATTGTTTTTGCAAGAATGAGAATACATTTCTCCATGTATTGCAAGAAATGGCTTTTTATCGTAATAGGATAAAACAACACTAAAATAATAGTTGCTGAAATGAAATTAAACTAAATAAAGAATAATTACAAGTGGTCCAAATTGATATATAAATTAATACTCTCAATATCATTGAAAATAATATTTCAAATGGTCTATGTGGACAAATAAATTTTCAAAGACTCAATAACTAAAACTTGTAAAGTTCAAGGTTTCAAGTTGTGTTTTCCATTTTATTCCTGTATTAGCAACTGCATAATGTATTATTTAACAGGCCCAATAAGAAAGTTTGAGTCTTACTTAAATTGAAAAGGCCCATATCGGCCCACTTTCTCTACCCAATGCCACGAGCTTGATGGCTGAAAGTCTTTGTCGTCAATAATAAATGAAAATGGTTGGGGCAACTTAACAAATGTCAAAAAAAAAAAAAAAAAAAAAAAAGTGTCGGTAAGTTAAACAAAATGTCAAAAAGATTTAGAAATTAACATAATTTCAATTTGATAAAAAAAAAATGTAATAATACCAAAAATAACCTTAAAAAATAAAGGTTTTTGTAATTCAATTACTACAATAGATTTTCGACGATCGATTTTGAATGACAAACAAGGACAAAGGGGATAAAAGCGACAACATCAACAGCAACAGCGATGATGACGACAACAGTAACGACGGTGATGGCAACAAATGCTACAGTAAAATGTAAATTAGTAAACAAATAATGAAAATTATATTATTTTAATATTTAACATCAAACTGACATTTTTTAAAATAAAATATCAAAATATGAAATTTATTAATTTATTACAATATCCCAAAATTTGTATGAAAGTACGTCTTTTTACTTGAATGTTCAGTAATTGCTTTTAAAATATTCATTTCCTCTCAGAATATAAGTCATTATAATATGATTATTTTATTACAAAATATAAGTCATTTTTTAAAATATTTTAAGAAGTAATAGGTGATTTTTTTTCCAATTTTATCCTTATTTATATTAACTAAAATAGCTATCATAGGCTACTTTTAGTTTTGAAATAGAAAATAATTTAATCAAATTATTCTTCACGTCAAAACCAAGGATAATTTGTGAAAACAACTTTTAGGCATTTCATAACCTAAAGAATGTTACGCCTTTTATGAAAAAACAAAGTTACACATTATTAATGCACATGGCTTAAGAAAATAATAGCTGTATTTCATGATACTTGTCACATTTGGAATTTCACATTCTTTAAGAAAATCACAAAATATATCTAAATTACAATAAATTATCGAATAAATTAATTATATTACCCTTAATTTAATATTAATTCTCCAAAAAAAAATTAAAAATTAAAATAATAATTATTGGTCATATACAAAGAGTAAATATGGAAAAATACATTTATTACTCATTTAAACCATAAATGTAATAAATATTTTGAAATAAATTATTTTTTCTCAAATGTGGACTAGAGGTAGTGTATCTCGAGACGTTAACACAATGAAATTATTATTATTGAAAATTAGTGCCAACTTATATGAATTAAATGCACGTGGCTTAAAAATTCTAGACCTTGTTTGGGGAAAATAAATAAAAGAAAACGCGTTTAAGATACTAGAAAATTTTTAAGTCAATGATGCCATAAGTTCAACCTTTTACATGAACTAGAGATGCACATGGCTTGATTCTAAATTTATTCAGGTCTTAATTAGACATTAATACATTGATATTCTTATTCTCAGAAAATAATACTCTCTGTCACATAATTTTTGTCCTAATTTGATTTACATATGTATTAATAAGATTTAGTTATTATAGTCAAACTATATTTTTTGCTTGCTCAAAAAAAAAATTTTTTTTTTCTTTATTTTTTCTTAATATATCTTTATATTAGTATTCCATTAAAATTAAATGATATATATTAAATTATTATTAAACTTAATCAAACTATAATTATTTGGTTCATGCAATGATTAATATATAAGTGGAGGATTAAGATATTTTAATTTTGTTTATATCAAAATTTAATTAATGATAATATAGTAATTTGAGTAATATATTTATTAATAAAGAAATATATGATATAAAGTCAAAATAATAAATTTCAATTATTATTCACTTCTAAAAAGAAAACATAACAATAATATTGGACAATAAAAAAAAGTATGATAAAAATTGTGAATGGAGCGCATAAAAACTAAGTATACATTTAAGATATAAAAAAAATTTTGGGTAAAAAGGTGATAAAAATTTGAACTTATATGGGAGCGGGCAAGCAAGTAAGTATGTTAGTCATTAAATTTAAAATTATATTGAGATGATTACAACTTAAAATTTTAAATGTAATGTCTTAAGGCTCGTTCTTCAATAACTTAAAGCCTATAATATTCAAATCTATAAAAAAATTTTCTCTTTTTGGGTATTGGAGGAGAGAATTCGAATCTGGATATATAGTCAGGTCATATATGCACTTACTACAAGGGGTGGCCACGGTTCCAGAATCGCCGATTTCGATTCCGGAACCGAACCGAAAATTAACGGTTTTGGATATGATTTGGAATCGAACGGTTCCGGTTCTGATTTCGGTTCCTTAACAGTTCCAACCGGCCGATTTTCCAATGGTTTCGGCTGGTTTCAGACAGTTCCGACCGATTTCAGACGGAACTAGAACCGTCGGATCCTATTGGAGCTGGAACTGTCGGTTCACTGTTTCAAAATTAGTGGAACCAAAACCGAATCGGTTCGGACCGATTCCAATTTTAGTTCGGACTGGTTCCAGTTCCCACCAGTTCGGAACCGACGGTTCTAGTTCCAAAAATCAAATTTTGGCCACCCCTACTTGCTACTAAATTATACTTTGTAATGCTACAGAAACATTTTCGAATGAGTTCAATAGCATTTTTCATATTTAATATCTTTTATGCATTGAAATAAGCAGACGGTCAGTACAATTCAATATGGAAATGAACCAAAAGAGAGAAAGGCATGTTCAACCTCCAAAAGCAAAATTGACGCAAATTAAAGTTGGTAAGAACTAAACTGAACCAAACCTACTCGGTTTGATTGACCTTTTACAATATTTATTTGGGTCAATTTGATTTTAGATCTGACAGATTGATTTTTATAAAATCAAACCAGATCAGAAGAACTTCAGTTTGAATGGAATTAAAATGAAAATCAATCTTCTTGTGAGCAAATAAACCAAATTGAACTCAGCAATATTTGGTTCTGTTTTCAATTCGGTATGGTGGTCATTTTGCTCACTCCTATTTATGCATTTAAAAAATTATTTTCAAGCACAAATTCAAGAATATTCATGTCGGACTTAAAAAATAATAATAATAATAATAAAAAAATAATTTTTATTTCAATTAATCAAATGTCAATTCAATTTAAGATGTCAATTTCACAGTTTAGAGTATAATATTCAAACTTCATTGTTACTAAACAATTGCTAACAAATAAGGATTTAAAATCCAAAAGGTAAAATATAGATATGGAATTATGGATTATTGAGAAACTGCTGTCCAGGAAATGGTCACATATAATATAAACAGTGTGTATGTTTGGTTACTGTGAAAGCTGAGATTGATAAAGCTAAAGCCTAAATAAGATTTGCACAATAACTTTCCGTCAGTTTGTCCCTAAAAAAAAATACTTTGTCTCTCAGTTTTGTTCTCTGCCAACTCTTCAAACGGCACGTGGGACCTCTTCTGCTTCAGCCTTTCATTTTTTAGTTTTTAACTGCAAAACCAAACCATCATCAATGCGTTTCCGTATCAACCGTAGCCGCCCAACTTGAGCCCACATATTTATTAGCCCTATTTTGTCCTCTCTGTCTATCCTATTACTGTGCCATCAGCCGTACACTTCTTCTTCATCCATTGCAAGAAAAGGGCTTTTGCAATAGGATATAATAATGATCACAGATTCACAGCAACAGTTGCTGAAATGCTGGAACTAATTACAAGTTCAATTGAATGAAGACTAATTACAAGTGGTCCAAATGGATATACAAATTAATCTTCCTTTCTACTCCAAAATAATAGTCTATCTCTCCACTAATATAAATCTTCTTTTTATCTATAAATTAACTAATTTGGCAAAAAATGGTTTAGTTCTAATATTAACTTCAATTTGGTTTTCCTTTCTGAAATTTTGATTAAATTGAATTGACTGTTTGCTTATTCTAATTATTATTATGGGACAAAGAGATTATTGGTTTTAAAAAATTTAGAATTAGAATTTCAATTTGATAAATATGACTGAATATTCATTTTTATATTTTTAAATTTAAGATTAATAATTTAATAATTGAATACATGCTTTATAAAAGACGCTCATTGGATTGGTCAAACTTCAATAGACTAATCTTTATAAAGTTCAATTGTTTTTCAAATTCAGACTTATGAACATGGTCACTGGATTTGATCAGTCATAAACACACCTATTTATGCAATAAAATACTGCAATATCACATTGAAATATTGCAAGCCTCTCTTTTTCTTTTCAAAGAATTGATTATAAAAAGTTAATAATGTATAAAGAAATCTTCCTTTAAATAGAAGAAAAATGGAAGGGAGGCGGAGGAAGAAGGGATAGTGGCAGTGGCACGTATTATTAGATAAAATTAATTATTTTAGTAGTACTGTTAGTTATTTTAATAATATTTAACTTTTAATTATTTAAGTAATTTTTCATAAAATATTAAAAATTAAATATTATATAATTAATTTTTTATAAAATAATATCTTAATTTTTAAAAAAATTAATTAAAATATTACATTAGCGAACACCGTAAAAATAGCTGTTTAACATATTGCACCGAACACTAAAAATTGCATAAAAATCTGTTACGAAACACGGTCTAACAGAAGTGATTGACAGAGTACTAATGTCTCAAATCTATTGTTTTGATTTATTACTATCTAAAGAGAATACTACCGGGAGTTGGGATTGGGGAGAGGAGCAGGACACTCCTTTAAATTAGGGAATGGGATAGTACGTTGTTAAAGGAGAAAGGACACCATCTCGTGCTACTCAAAAAGCCCTTTAAAGGGTCTATTCCACTTTGGCAAAGGGACAAAATCCCATGTTGTTTTGTTCTGGTATTTAAAACAGTATAGTTGGAGTTCCCTCGTCGGCCATTAACTTCTCCTTGGACCCACAATATCACCTAACCATCCTACACAGCTCCCTCTTTTTTCTCCACACACAAATCCCTTTTCTTTTTTTTCTATTTGGAAAAAGAAATTATTGGCCTTATCCAATTTTATATTACAGTTTTTCACTCAAAGACATGCCTCCTAGAGACCCGTTCTAACTAGGCCCTCTTAAGTCCCTTATAAATTTATTTCAAGGACTATTGTTACATGTGCACATGCTTAATTTCTTTGGTGTAAATACATTTTTTATTTGGAAAATAATTTATATTTTAAATTCCTTTTCTGGATGCTCTAAATCTTTTTTAAAATAATGTCAATCCTATGTCATGTAGTTTGTTTTCTTATTAATACGGAAAGTGAAAGATTTCAAATTTGAGTTATTTTGATTATAAATGTGATTGATCTTCTCACTATTACGACTAATATGAAAAGTGAAAAATTTTGAATTTAAATTTTTTTTTTGAAAATCATAATATTATTAATAAAATATCAAGAAAAAACTTAGTATAGTAAAGCCAACTAAACCTCATTGTCAGGCTCTCCGCTTACATCTGACATGGGTTCTATTATACTAAGTGAAAAAACCTAGTTGAATTAAATGGAGAGTGAAAGATATTGAGTTCGAGTTCTCTTAATTACAAGAGCTTTTACTAAATTAATTAATTAATTAGAAGTTTATTCTTATTGTGAGCTCCTAGGATTATTTCGGATCACTGGCCTTCTAATAAATAAAAAAGTATTATTATCTTTCTTTCCACATTTAAGAAGAGAAATGTTTTATAATCACTATAAATATTAAAATTTTAAATCATCAATTCTTATCTTATCAGTTGGATTAATCTAATTGCCTAAACACAAGAAACAAAAAATAACCAACAAGCCAAATCCGTAGCACATGACTCCCCAACATTCACTTTCCCATGTTTCCGCAATTCCTCTTTGTTTATAAATTATAACCACTCTCTTAGTCTCTTTTCTAATACCTTTCCAATTATAATTTTCCGTCTTAAACAAGCCACCTCACCTCAATACCAACATACCAAATTCCCTATTTATAACCTATATTATATTGCATAATCTTTTGGAGTTAGTGTCTGGACATCACATATCTATCATCTTTAAACTTTTAGCTCACCAAATCTCTTCCTTTCTCTCCCATATTTTCTTGAAGTTCTTTTCTTTTTCTCTCTGCTTGCACTCTTAATTTGTGTTGGGATTGGAGAGATGGGTAAGAGTCATTTAGCTTTGGTGTTATGGCTACTCTTGCTTATTTCTTTTGTCGCTGACTCTCATTGCTCAAGACAAACTGCTAGTACCCAAATCTTCAAGTTCAAGGCCAAGAATCATAACTCTCCACGTACTTTCTTTGGTTTCTTGCCAAAAGCAATGCCAATACCACCATCTGGTCCTTCGAAGAAGCACAATGACATTGGTCTACAAAGCACAAAGCCATTTCCTTGAAGGTCGAATTAAGAAACAACTACCCCAAGAACACAAGAAATGATAAAGTCTTCTTCTCTTTCCTTTTCTTTTTCTTTTTTTCTTCTTTCCTTTTTTCAACTTCTCATCATAGAAATTATTAACATCTTGATGGGTATATGTATATGGGACTGGTAAGGTCCTTTTTTTGTGGGTTTGCTCTTTTTGTTAGCTCTGTCTTGAGAAAGAAAATTAATTAATTAAGATTAATGGCTAAGCTTGATCATGAGTTTAATTAATGTGGGATTTGAAAGAATTTTCTCTTTTGCTATATTTAGGTAGTGATAGAAAATGAACTATTCTTTTTACACAAATGAACAAAAATCAGTAGCAGACATGTAAAAGCTTTCTGCTTTATCTATTTTTATTAACCAAGTTTTACATTAATTACTTTAATAATTCAGGAGACTATTTCAGTATTAAAACAAAAGTGGCACAGTAAAATATTGACCTTCGATGGGTTAAGTTGATAATCATGGAATTGTAGACATCAAGTTCAGAGCCTTTTAACCCAATCAAAGTTGATAATGGCGGTGCTTTTGATGAAGTAAACTGATCATAATTCTCTGATTCTAATGATCATATAATATAGAACCTGAAGCTAAAGCTATAAGCTATTATAAGCTATAGTAGTGGTCTGAAATGTTAATGCGTGCAAGATAACAAACAGTAGTTGATGGAATGACCATACATACCTCTCTTCCTCCCATAAATTTTGTGAAGATGACGTGATATCATGTTTGCTTTGATTTGATATAATAATTAATGAACTACTAGTTTCTTTTTGCTGTCGCCTATTCTATGGCTCTCTCTCTCTCTCTCTCTCTCTCTCTATATATATATATATATATATATATATATACATACACACACATATTTATAATAACTACTGTATATACTCTTTTCCTATGAGAGAACAAAGTAACATTAAACAATAAACTTTACTTGATGAATTAAATATACATGTCTATCTTTAATGCAACAAAGAATAAAGAATGCCATGCCAGAAAAGGGTATGTATATCATGCATATATATATATAGAGAGAGAGAGAAAGAGTTGCTAAATTCATAGAAAAGAAGCAAGAATAGTAGCCCTTGTCCTACTTCTACTAAATACATATTCAAAGCTGAAAGAGTTTTACTCTTAAGTTTTGGTTCGTGATATTTAATATTGAATTTTCAGGGTATAATATTATAATTCCAATGAAAACCTTGATGCCATCAATAATTGACTAACACTTGGTGTATAAATATCATGGTTGAAAATTTAAAAATACATGCTCACTAGATGTTAAGAATAGATATGTTGTTATCAATCAATGATCCTTTGATATAGTAGCATGACTACGATTCAATTTTTAAATTGAAATCTGTTTAAAACCAAATTGATTAAAATTATAATTAAATCGTGATTAAGAGTTTTTGTATTTTAAATCATAATTAAAACTTTGTCAACGATTCGGTTTAAATTTTTTTTTTTTTTTGACATTGAAATCGACCATGGATTTTACTACTTTCAACTATAAAAAGCAAAAAAACAAATTTGTGAAATCAAAATTATGAAAGATACTCCTAACTATTTTTTGTTTTGTTATAATTTTTTTAAAATAAAATTTAAGACTTTATCTAATTCCTTTAGTCTTTCTTAACACTATTACTACTTTTATTCGCTTTTTTGTTATTTATCATGCTATAACATCAAAAGAATTGAAAAAAAAAAAAAAATCTAAAAAAGAACTTCAAAAAAATATCTAATTCCCATTCTAATTCTAAATTGAAACCACCTTAGGACCATCCAAAAGCAGTTTGATTCATGTTTCACTCTTTTTTGGAACAAAGTTCAGTGATTTGGAAATCAAATTGACAATCCTAAAACCATGGTTATGCCTACCTATAAGATTGTAATTATTAATTCTAGTCAGAGCTCAAATAACCAGTATATAAATATATGATAGAAGGAAATTTCAAGAGTAGCTATTAGCTAATGCAACATCTTGATTCACATGAAGAAAGAAACCTGAAAAAGGATTGGTTATAAAATTTGTATGTATATGCATTATGTCCAAACTACTTTACTATGTATGATCTAATATATGTCATAAAATTGAATAAAGAATCATTTCATTCATTGGTAAAGAAAAAGTTGAAACAAAGTGTCATTTATCACCATATCATATCATTAAAATTCAAATTACTTACAAATAAGAGTTAGCCAAGTTAGAAGAAACGGTTGCATTTAAGGACAAAATAAAGTCAATGGCTATTCCAATAATAATAATCACAAAAAAGATTAAATTAAATGTTGGACTTTGATTAGAGGAAAATTTCAGTTGGGTTCGGTAAAAGAGAGACGACCCATGCAAAATTTCTTCTAGTATTTAAAAATTTCCTTGGTAGATATATAATAAGTGCTCTTAGTTGACATTAGTCGTTTTTATATTCCTTGCTATAAGAAGATAGCCACATAAATTTAATTATAAAGTTAATGACAGAATGATACACATAGTCACATCTTAATTAGGTATTTAATTAATGAACTTTCTCTTACCAGATTAAACAATGTGTCACTAGCTCTAGGTGTTACAGAAGAAACCAAAATGTCCCATCTAATAGTTAAACTTTTTTTTACACTAAATCTTACTCTACCAATGACATTGTGCTATGCTTTTATAATAATCATCTGACGATTATTAACTCCATGTCAGCGTCGATTCGACAAATTTTTGAATATAATATTACATCAATATCATATTATGAAAGTAGTTTTCCTATCATTGAATCGAACTGGCATTAATTTGGGGAAAAGCTGGAATAAAAATCAGATTAAAAATTTTGATTTTAAATCCGATTACATAATTAAAAGAAATTGTTTTTCGGTTCTTATTCTCTAAAAGCTAGCTGAATCGGAATTGAAATTGGAGGTTTAGGATTGATTTTAAGATTTTGTTCGGTAATAGCTTTTTAAGTAGCTTTTAATATTTTGATTGGTTGAAATGCTAAACGCTACTTAAAAGGTTATTCAGTAACATAACATTTTAACTAACTTTTAGAAATTACGGTAACGTTTTGTGAAAAGTTAACTCATGTAACGTTTAACTTTTAGCTTTACGCTACTTAAAAGGTTATTCAGTAACATAACATTTAACTAACTTTTAGAAATTACGGTAACGTTTTGTGAAAAGTTAACTCATGTAACGTTTAACTTTTAGCGTTTCATGAAAAGCTATTCAGATAGCTAACTACTAAATAGTTAACAACTATCAAAACAACTAATTTGCCGAATATACCCTAAAGTTGTGTTCGGCAATAGCTTTTTGAATTGGTTAAAACCCCTGATATAAGAAGTAGCTTCTTAGCGGATGAAGAAGCGTTTTCTAAAAGGTTAACCTATCTAACGTTTAGCGATTTAAGTTTTTTTGTAGAAATTTTTTTACAACTCTATTCTTTATTAATTTAAAATCCTTCTTTATCACATTATATCTTTTTATTATTTTTTCTGCTTTGCTTGTTTATAATTGATAGTAAAAAAAATATTTATTTATATATTTGTATTTGAATTCAAGAAAATATTAAAAATTAAAAATATTGATTCCCTAAAATATTAAAAAATTTCAATTTTATTTAAAAAATAATGAACTTTTCAATTTTTGCTTCTTTAAATTTTGAAAATTTAGGTTTACTGAAATTATCTGTTTTTTTTTTTTTTTTTTTTTTTACAATGAGTTTAATTATATGGCTACAAGTAAATATTATAATATTCTTTTTTATTATTTTAAATTTAATTGTCAATCAAGTTGCTATTTTTACCGAACGCTTTCGCTTTCAACCGCTACTTAAACGCTAACAGATAATATCTAACATCTAACCAATAAAAGTTACTAAAACAGCTAATAATTATTAAAATAGTTAAATTTGCTGAACATGCCCTAAGACAATATTCCACAACAGCTTTTCAAATAGCTTTTAGTGATTTAACCAGTCAAAAAGCTAAATACTATTTTTTTATAGCATTCAGTAACATAGCATTTGAATTAGCTTATAAAGGTTAAGATAGTATTTTATAAAATGTTAACTCATATAATATTTAACTTTTACCATTTTATGAAAAGTTACTCAAACGATTAACAGCTACCAAGACAGCTAATTTTAGTCAAACAGAACCTAAATTTAATTCAGTAATTTTAGGATCCAAAAAATTATTATTTAATTAACTACTTTTAAATTTTTTTTATCAAAAACTTATATTTCATTTTATTAAATTAAAAAATTAGGAAAAACTTATCAAATCTAAGATGTTAAACCCGAGGCACAAATACTTTTTTTTTAATTAGTTAATATAAATTTTTATATACATAGAGAGATGGATAAAAAATTATTTATTGGAGCGTAAAGATTTTTATTAAAATCATAATAATTTTGACAAAAGTCATATTCGGTGATAACTTTTAAGTAGCTTTTAGCGTTAAACGCTACTTTTTATAATGTTTAGTAACATAACATTTGAATTAGTTTTTAGAGGTTAATATAGCGTTTTGTGAAAAATTAATCATGTAATGTTTAACTTTTAGCATTTCATAAAAAACCATTCAAATAATAAACAGTTAAATACCACTAAAACAATTAACATCAACTAAAATAGTTAATTTTGTCAACGCGTTGGAAGTATGTTAACCAAATATCTCAGACACACGTGGATCTCAAAGGACCAGTCGCTCAAGTCGCAACGCTGGAAGAAGAACCACACCGTACATAAAGCCTCATTGGACATTTTTTTTTCTTCAAGAGAACACTTAACACAGCATAAGACAGATACATAATGCAACCTTCTTCAAAACTATGGGAAGTTTAACATGTTTAAGTGACAGTAATACAGCCTTGAGAAAGTTAAGTTTCCACCAAATCATGTTTGTATTGTATAAATGATTGACTTGATAATTCCTGTGTTAAGTATATGGCACTTTCCATACTAATAAATATAATATATTATTTTATTCAATTGTATGCCTGAATGGGACACGTACCAACCGTATCTAGAAATCATTTTCGTATTTTGTCGCATACATACCATCATTCAATCATATTACAAAATACTGTATTTCTACAAGTTAAGGGTAAATGTTAAATGGATGATTTTAATATTTAAATTATATTAGACACCCTTTTTCTTATATGTAGAGGAAATTAAATTTTTAAATTCAAAATTTTACTTTTCTCTTCTTTTAATATCCACCCATTTAGTGGCGGACTGAGTCCAAAAAATTAGGTGGTCAAAATGTAATTTTACTTAATTAGAGAAGTTAAAACAAATATATATATTTTTTTAAATTTATACTAAAATTTTAATTTTTTTTTTTAATTTGGGGGGTCACAGCCCTTGTAATTAATTACCATGTGCGTCCGCATCTGCACCCACCAATCACAGGCATAAATATCTTGAGTTTCAAAGTTTTAAGCTGTGTACGCTTGTATTTGAGTTTTTAACGTTTTGAGCCTTATACCTTGACATTATTTTTTTGCTTATTTGCTTTTATTGATTATAGCAATAATTAATTATTATTTTGTCTCTGTGTTTTATGGGGTTTTACGTGATTTTTGGAGGAACCGAATCCAATCGAATCGAAATTAAAAAAAAAAATCATTTTATAATAACCGAAATTAGAACCGAAGCTGAAAAAATACACGTATTGATTCTGATTTCTATTTTTACTATGAATCGAATTGGAATTGAATCAAAACTGTACCATTTCTTAACTGAACTAAAATTGAATCATAAATACATATTTCTTATTAACTAAAAGTATGCAATAAAATATCAAATAAATAATTAAATATCCATTGAAATTTAATATAGGATACATTATACATCTCTTTTCCAAATAAAAACAAAGTTAAGACAACAAGTTTTGAAGAGTAGCAAGTGAAGATAATGTTTTAGGTAGTCTCAAATTATTGTTGTGCAAGAATTGTAATTGACTTCAAATATTTAACCTAAAATTTCATAGTAAGTTCTTAAATCTGAAATCAAATTAAAAAGCTTATTTCATGGTATGAGAGGTAGAAGGAACATGAAGAGATACAGGTTGTTTATTTTTCTCTTCTACATTAGGATTGGAAACATAACCTTCATACTGCATTTTCTCCATACTTTTATCTCTCTGGAATCTAAGCATGCAATAACACATTTATATGGAAATATGTTTCTGGAATATACTTGTGGTATATACTTCATCAAGGAGATTAACACTATAAAAAAATAAAAATGGAAGTGAGAATTCCTCCAAAAGGTAAAAGTAAAAGTTTTTCAATATAGTAATTGATAGAACATGAAGATTCATTTTCTGTTGGGTTAAAAGCGCAGGAACAAAGAACATGTCGGATTTCTTTACATGATAGCTAGAAAATGCTCTTTGAAAAAAAATTATGAACACAAAACTGATGAATAAAGTGAGAGAAAATAATATATTCTTCATTTTGGGAAGATAAGCAATTTTTTTGAATCACCATTTAAACTAAGTTGAGTTTGTTTGAATGCAAACAAGGGTTGCTTAGTCTAATATTTTATGGAAAGAATTTTTTATCCCATATTCGGAATTCAAAGAAAATAAAACAAGACTCTCATAAAATAGTTCATTTGATTGTATAAATAAGGATAAAATTGGAAAATTATTCCAACACGCTATACAATAGTTTGTATATTCTTTTATTAAAATTATAGTTCATTTGATTTGATTGTGATATAATTCTACTAAATTTATGTTTTATTAATTAATTCATATTAGTAATTAAATTCATTGTGTGTGTCTTTCAATTAATTTAAACTCTCAATTTCAATTTTATGTACAATATACAATTTTCAATGTGAAAATAATTATATTTGATTGTCTTTATGAAGCCATTTAAAACCAAGAAAAGAGTAAATATTTATGAAAGAAAATATTAGTTAATCTCAAGGTAAATATTATATCTTGTTATCAATTTTTTTATAATTTATTTTCTTAATCATGGTATTTAATTGTCTTTATATGTGGGACTAAAATCAAGATACAAATGTAATATCCTCAATTTTGTAGTTCTTTCTATTTTAGCTTTTTCGATGAATTCGGTTATCCGAATAAAAGGAAAACTTAAAATAATGGGAAACACTATAGATTGAGGATATTAATATTAATTAAATGAAACATTAATTGATCTTTACAAATCCATGTGAAAGCTTAAAGGAAATCAAAAATGAGTTGAAAGATGAATGACTTCTCGGTAAAGCACGATTTTACCTGAAAAGCCTGAAAAACGGTAATTTCCGTACGATTTTTACCAAGTGGAGTTTAGAATATTAAATACACTTGGTTTATACCTAATAGGACTAAAGTAAAATGATTAAAAAGATTAGAGTGCCAAAGGATGAAGGGAAAACAAAAGGGAGGATTATAGTGCAATTTGCATTTAAAGGACATGGAAGGAATTTTTAATAAAGTTTATTATATAATTTTATTGAAGAAGAGGAAAGAACCACGACACTTCACTCATTGTTGCAGGCCAAACCGTTCAAGAAGAGAGGAGGAGGGTTTTGAGTCAAAACCAAGCAAAAAGAAGGTGAAAATCAAAGAATTTTCAAGTAATTCTTAAGAAAAGGTTAGTTATTTTCACTTCCTCCTTCATTTCTATGGATTACTTTTTGAATTCCATGAACTTTGAAGTGAGGTGCTTGTTTGTGTAATCTGATTTGGTGAAGATGAAGTGATGAGAAGTGATTTAAGGTGATTTAAGATGATTGAAAGTAGTTATGCATGAATTCAAAGTCTAAGTTGCATAAGTCACCAAGATGGATGATTTTGAGTTTGGTTTTGATATTCTATGAACTATGGACTCTGCTATATCTTATATTATGATGTTATTTCAGTAATAGAAGAGTTGGATTGCATGAATTTGTGCTGGAAGTGAGTTGAGAATGCTTAAATAAACTTATCATTGTTGGACATGTTACAGTTATGCTGCCTGACATTCAGCTTCTGTAATTGACCTGTTTGACTAAGCAAATGAACTCCAAAATTTATGAAATTTGATATGGAGATAGGCTGAGATGTTGGGTAGGTCGTGTTAAAATTTAAAGGCCATTGGATAAAAGGAAATGGAGTTATAAGTAAATCACTGCAGGCTGCTCAGCATGAGAAAAACTGAACTTCAGATTCTATAATTATGTCATTTAAAAATGCAAATGAGCTTTAAAAATTATGAAATTTTCCAGAACAGTACCCTAAGATGTTTGGAACATGCTGTCAAAATTTCAGGGCAATTGAATATGGGGAATTCAAGATATAGTCAACGCAATGCCAGCTACTCAAATGCTGAAATTCTGCATTTCATAAACCTTGAACGAATTTAGCATGCTATTCACTTCTATTGTTTTCATTGTTAGTATTTTGTGTCTAGGATGTGGTTAAGTGTTGGATATGAAGTGTTTCATGCTTAAACTCAGATCATATAACACTTGGACAAGTATAGTGAAAATGAAAGAAAAAGCATGAGACTACATTCTAATGCTTAATTTACATTCTTATAGAAGTGCATGTGTGTACATTGTGTAGTATGATCTTAATGTGAGTATTAATATCATGCTACAGCTGCTGAGAGAAAGGGAGTTGAGGAGAGGGTGATTACTAGAGGAAAAGGGCTAGGGGAGCCATCTAGTTCAGGTTAGTGTATATTATTCCTTTCCTACTTTTATACAAAGGTGTAATACCCTGAATTTTTATTTTCAAAACTTTTGAATTTTTAATACCGAGCAATTTCAATCTGGGCCTAAATTGTGAGTTGGGCTCAAGCCCAAAACACATTATCGGAATTACCAGATTGAGAACCTTTAGATATTTTCAAAAATGGATATGGAGCCTTAACTATTAATGTATTTTAAATATGTAAATGTGAATGTGGTTACTACGTGACTTAATTATCTTAAAAATCGAATATCATGATTATTAATATTAATATTGAGTAAATTTAAGAAATGTTATAAAACCTAATTAAATTAGTAAAAATAAATCAAACCGGATCTGTAAACCAGATAAAAATCCCGTAAACCTAACAAAAATTGAGCTAAATCGTTGAGTTGGACCAAACCGGCTTGAATCGAACCAGAATGGCCCAGAACTCTCTAGACCCATCCTCTCCTCTCTTTTTCTCTCTTCCTCTCTTCTTCTTCACGCACGCAAGGAGCAGCGCCGCTCCTCCTCCCTCTCCTCGTTTTCGGCCACCGCTCAACGAAAGCTAGGTGGTGGTCGGCTCGTATGGTGCTGGTGGTCATGTCTCCAGCCTCCTCTCGCGCGAAAAGAGCTTTAATGGGAGCGAAACGGAGTTGTTCTCCTTGACAGGTCGTGCTCACCAAATTCCGGCGATCCACGCCATTTCCAGCAGCTTCAAGGCGAGGGACATGCTTTGATCGACTCCTCTCTTCCCAACGAGTCTCTTTCTTCCATCAGTTTCGACGACAAAGCTTGCTTGAGGAAAACGCCATGAACGGCGGCGGCGAAGCCACTGTCAGGGCCATTTCCGGCGAAACAAGGCTTAACCAGTCCAAATTGATCACGGATCCGGAGTCCCCATGAGATTTCGAGTATTTTGGTATATATGTTGTAAAATTCTGGGCAAAAGTCGCTTCTCCGGCCACCTACAGGGCACGGGGGCGACGGTATGGTAACCGGCCGGCGACACTCAGGCGAGGCACCACAAGGCAGAATCGTCCTCTTCTCGTGTAGACGGTGGATTCGTCATCTGATTTTCGATCAGTACACTCTAAGACTCAGTTCGCAATTTTTGAATAAATTCCGAATTAATTAATTAATGAATTTAATTAAATATTTAAATCAATGAAATTAGATATTGTTAAATATATTTCATGAATATTAATTATAACTATAAGGTTGGTACTGAAATATAAATTCCTAGCTAATAATAGATTTTAGGAATTTTATTAACAAATAAATAGTTATAGAACAATTAATTATAATGGATTGTGTGAATTGAATGAACGGCTGAATGATGGTTATGGCGGACAGGATCCGTTAATGTGAATTGCCCGATGGATGGGCTATGTGTTGACATGTGGATTATGTAAAATTTGGATAGTCCAGTTTATAGGGAAAATGCTGCCGAATTTTCAGTAAAGCACTTAATGAAGAATTAAATTAGTTATATTATTAATAAGTAGTGACGACTAAAACTTTAGGTATTATAAAATATTATAATATCATTATTATTATTATTAATCTAAAATATTCCTCACCGAATAACTAGAAATTTTATCTAAAGGTTATAAATTGGAATAAATAAATAAATAAGAAAACATTATAAATATACAGTTTAGTTTGAAATGTGAGTAAAACAACTAGTAACCAAAACTAATAATTAAGGTAAGATACATTTCTCGAATTAGACATCTTATTTAGAAATTTCTTATTATTTTTGATTTTTTTTTTTGAAAGTGTAAAACTCATAGCCTTTCATTCATTATCATAAATCTCGGACAAACAATGAGGAATATAATTCCAGATGCATAGATGCGCAAAGCGAATAGAAGCTTGAGCTAGGGTATGACCCTTTAAGTTCGCTTGCCCACGAATCCATCTGCACGAAACCAAAGGGAGTTCTTAAAATAAGTCCTTACAATCATAAATAATACTCTCCACATCCGTTTTGAATAAAATAAAGGAGCTCAAAGCAAAAAATAAAACCTGCGAGTCTATGAAAATAGTACCTCCACGCTTAACATAATTTTGCTTGAGAAATAATAAAAAACTACAAAGAGCTAGAGCCTCCGCAATAAAAGGGTCCGTACCACCAGTAAAGTGACTTGAAACTGCTCGAATAAAAATGCCTTCCTCTGTCTCCATCACCGCTCCAAAGCCTTGCATGCCTTCTTGCTCAAAAATAGAACCATCCACAAAAGCTTGCCATGATTGGTCTCCACTGTTGCTAAGATGTCCGGGTGGAAATATTGCAAGGCTCTACCGACTTGTATTTGAGGATGCACTAGCCATGCTCCTTTGCGCCAACTTTGCATGTTCCCAACTAATCATGTATTCTTTTGCCTTCAAGAATGTAGTGTAGCACATGTCTTTTATATTGTTCCAAAGAGCATTATTTCTTGCCATCCAAATATATCTAACATACACCAAAAACTTTTGGGATTTTAGTTTATCACCATTAACAAGTACTTGGAAAAAGAAGTTAGTAAAAGAAATATTTATATCACCTACTTCATACCTCCCTTGCATCCAAACTCCCTTAGCCTTACTACATAATACTATTGCATGATTAATATCCTCTTCCTCCCCACACCAAGGACACCCAATATTAATCTCCACCCCTCTCCTTCTCAATCTCTCCTTCGTAGGCAACACATTCCTTATAGCCCTCCACATTAAAAATCCTTGTATTTAGGGGAAGCATCTAAACCCCACATTGTACCCCACCATCCACCTTCTATGTCATTCATCCTCCCCCTCAACAACCTCCTTGCCACGTAGTGCCCAGACCTAACGCTATAAATGCCTTTTTTATCCCAATGCCATATAATTTGGTCCCTATTAGCGTTAATACTAATAGGAATCCCTAATATAGCTCTAAACTCTCTCAAGCTAAAAAGAATCATCACCTTCCCCACATCCCATCTCCCTTCCCCCTCCACAAAAAGCTCCCTCACTTTCATATTAGGATCAACAAAGTCCCTATGATCCTCCACCCAAAAACTATGATCCATAGGCATCCACGGATGTGATAATACACTGATAATTTCCCATTCCCTACTCTCCATCGTACCCCCTATTTTAATACCCAATAGCAGCATGAATACTCCTCCACACATAACTAGGACGCCTACCAAGAGGAGCATCCAAAAAATCCCTATTATGGAAATATTTGGCTTTGAAAAGTTTAGAAAAAAGAGTATCGGGCTCCGTCATAAGACACCTGTGACATCCTACCGAGTCGAGTCTTAGCACTGAGTCGAGTCATTTCATAGAGTCGAGTTGAGTCGGGCCAAACCAAACCCGGTTGGGGTAGAATGGGATTATAAGTGGACTTACTTGATTGAGAGAAAAAGATCAAAGCATATGGGTGAGGATTTATTTGCATTAAAAGACCAAGCTTGGGTCTTAAGTAGTAACCTGTTGACAATTGAGGTACCATTTAGGAAGTTTCACATAAAAATTCATTGATATTTTGATGGCCTACCCATAATAACCATTTCACTTTCCCATTTTCATCTTTATCTTCATCTTCTTCATCTCCTTCCTTTCTCCATCCATTTTCATGGTAGTTAAGCCTTAACTTCAACTTCTCTTCTATCCAAGTAAGTAAACCTTCTTGAAGTTCATAATTGAATCATTTGGTGCTATTTTTATAGGTGAAGTGAGTTCAAAGGTAGTAGAAAAAGGAAGTTAAAGAAGAGCTCAAGCTTTTTGGAGTAAAGGTTTGATATCTCTTTTCATTTACCATTTTCTTTGCATGAGAATTTGTGTGGTGTGTTCCTAATGAGACAATATTGCTTCATGTTGAGTGGGAGGACTGGTAATGGTGAGAAAACAGGGGAGGAATTGAATAAATGAAGTAAATAGTGAGTTTATGCTGAAACAGGTTTTGCTGGAAATTTTACTAGTAACTTCATCTTGATTTTGACCCCATTTAATGATGGAATTAGGAAGTGTTATAGAAGAGTTATTTGTTCCTCTATGTGTTAGCTTTACATGGGTTTTTGAATCATCCAAATCGGAATTGTATATTGAGAGATATGACCAAAAGAGTACAGACTATGCAGGCTGGAAAACGCGACGCGCGCGCGAATTGCATGACGAGCTCGCGACTTGTGCCTGAAACTCACTGACTCTCATTTTGCACTTTACGCGCTCGCGACTTTCATTTGTGCGCTCGCAACTTTCACCTGAAACTCTCTGACTCTCATTTGGTGCTTTACGCGCTCGCGACTTTGCACTGCGCGCTCGCGACTTGTGCCCGATAACTCACTGACTCTCATTTTTGCATCTCGCGCTCGCGACCTTGCAAGGCGCGCTCGCGACTTGTGTTTTCATGCACTTTTGGACTTTATTTTCTATGCAATTGTATTCCTTTGCTCAACTTGTATGCCTCCAATCATTTTACAACAAAAAATACAACATTAGAACATGTATCAAAACAACATGCAAGCATACAAATGATGTGAAATCAAATAAACATTATGATTTATGAAGTTATGAACTATGAATATGATGTTGTGTTATATTATTGACATACCAACATTAGGCTCCATTGAGGTTAGGTAGAAACCACTTAGATAAGGCTATGTCGCGACATAGGATAGCAGATCTGCACCCCATACAGTTTGATACTCCGGCTACAGGCCGTTGAGTGGATATGATTATATATGGGCCATAGCAGCCAAGCATATAGTATTCATCCAGTTTCATACAGTTTTCTTATCACTTCGGTTTCACTATAACCTTATGGAGCCATACAAATATCTTGACATAACATTTCATGAATCATACAGTATTATAAACAGTACGAAAGATAATCAAGGTATAAGGAAAGGATCATGCTATATGTGCTTATATGTTTAATTATCCATATGCATTTACATGCTTATTTCTATCTATGTATGTGCTTAATTGTTTCTTTATATGTTGAGATATCCACTGAGCTTTATTTGCTCAGCGAGTTACCTGTTTAACTCGGAGGTTTTGAGATTGGACCGTAGAGAGTCAGCTTGCAACTGCTGCAGTTCATCTGTAGAAGACTCAGTCTTCAGGGTAGCTACTCATTTGGATGTGTATCTTTTGTCTACCCTTTTTATGGCATGTACAGGGCACACAGTTGGACCCATTTCATTTTGACACTAGTATCATGTCTTGTAAATATAAATTACATTATTATTGTAAACAACATCAGCATGATATTATATTCAATATACATTATGATATCAGCATGACAAGACATAAAGTCAACCAGTTTGTAGCGTCTCGGTTCGGTTCATTCGGGTTAACGGGTGGACCGAAAAGGGATGTTACAACACCACCCTTGCTTCGCTAACATGGCCATATTAAAACAATGAAGATCCCTGAAACTCATACCACCTTCCCTTTTGCTACAACACATCCTCTCCCACGCTAACCAATGAATCCCTCTATGCCCTCCTTCCTTCTCCCCCCACCAATACTTGTTCATCCTTTTTTGCATCGCTTCACATGTAGAAAGAGGTATTTTAAACACACTCATACAGTAAGTAGGAATAGCTTGCGCAATCAACTTAATTAATACCTCCTTTCCGGCTCTAGAGAGGAATCTGTTAGACCAATTACCAATCCTTTTTTTAAGTCTGTCCTGAAGGAAGCCAAACACCTGTTTTTTCGATTTGCCAATGAGAGATGGAAGACCAAGATAAGTACCCCACCAATTGAACTAGCAACATGCAAAATAGTAGAGATATTAGTCATCAATTCTCTACTCATATTCGGGCTAAAAAAGATACCCGATTTGTTCAAATTAATGGCCTGACACGATGCTCTCTCATATTGCTTCAAAATATCATTGACCTCCTCTGCTTCCTGTAAAGAACCCTCAAAAAAGAAAAAAGAATCATCCGCAAATAGCAAGTGTGTAATGCTCGGACAATTCCTTCCCACCTTCACACCTTGTAATGTACCTCTCCTTTTAGCATCCTGAAATAATAAAGACAAACCCTCCGCACAAAATAAAAACAAGTAAGGTGACAAAGGATTGCCCTGTCTCAAACCTCTACTAGGACGAATAGGGCCCACCTCCTTACCATTCAATAACACATAGTACTTCACATCAGTTACACATAACATCATCCACTTCACCCACTTCTCACAAAAACCCATGCTCAGCATCATACCCCTCAAAAACTCCCAATTAACCCTGTCGTATGCTTTCGAAACATCAATTTTTAAATCACAAGCACCCCCTTGATTCTTTCTACTTTTAATGTTATGAATTAATTCAAAATCCACAGCCACGTTATCAGAAATTAACCTCCCAGGAATGAAAGCAGATTGACATTCATCAATAATTAAAGGAAGAATATTTTTCAACCTATTCGCTAAAGATTTTGCTAAAATTTTATACAAAACATTACAAAGCGAAATAGGTCTATATTCTTTTAACGACATAGGATTATCACAGGAAGCAACACAATATGGGTATCTGTCAAAGTTTTTAGGAAGGTACCTGTGTCAAGCCATCGTTTGTAGTCCCTCCAAATATCATCTCCAATCACATGCCAAAATTTTTGAAGGAACGCCGGATTTAGGCCATCCAGTCCAGGTGATTTGTCAGGCTGCATATCAAATGCAGCTTCTCCGATCTCATCCAACGTAAATGGAGCCATAAGAATATTGTTCTGGATAGATGTCACGTTTGGTTGAACAAGATTAAAAATTGCAATGCAAACTGATTCTTCTGCACTATAAACAGTAGAAAAATAATTCAATGTAAGTTGTTCCAAATTGTCATCATCTGTAATATCTCGCCATCCTCATTTTCCAACTTCATAATTTTAGCTCTCCTTTTTCTAGTCTTTATTGAAGCATGGAAATATTTGGAGTTTTGGTCCCTATAAGAAAGCCATCTCTGTTTCCCTATTTGTCTCATTCGGCACTCTTCTTTGAATAGAATAGTATTCTATTCATTTTTTAGTCTTTGAACGTTGACATCATCAAACCCATCTCTTGCCTCTTCTATACATTGCCGACCCCAGTCTTTGAACGGATTTAGTCTTTAATATCCTTTTTTGCTTCCAAAATTTTTTATTAAATTGTCGACCCCACCTTTCCATTTCCTTAACACAAACATCTCTTTTATGTAACAATGGCCCACTATCATTATTACACCAAACATCTTTGACAAGGTGAGCCAATTCCCTCTCCCCTAACAAACTATTATCAAATTGAAACCTTCTATAATTATTGTCCACCTATCTATAATTTAGTTGAATAAATAATGGGGCATGGTCAGAAACAGCAGCTGCAATAATTTTAGCTAAAGCATTCACATACATAGAAGACCACCCATATTTGCCATTACTGTATCCAGCTTCTCCCTGCAATACACAACCCCATCTCTCTTCTTCTCCCATGTAAACCAAAAACCTTCCCAAGGAATATCCACTAATTCGCAGTCCGAAATTGCATCAGAAAAACCATTCAGCAAATGACGTTGGACAGCTGTTCCTCCCAATTTATCATTCGTCGTTAAAAGGTGATTGAAATCTCCCAAACACAACCACAGTTTGTCATCAATGCTAGCTAAACTACGAAGCAAGTTCCATGAAGCTCGTCGCCTTGAGCCTTTCGGAAAGCCATAAAAGTCGGTCATCCTCCACTCTTTTTCTTGAATTTTAACCGAAGCATTAATAAAATTGCTAGAAAAACTAGTCACATTTATTTCAAAATCATTCATCCAAAGCAGACAAAGACCTCCACTCCTACCCACACAATCAACCGTAAAACAATTATCAACCCCCAAAGAACGATTCACACTCTCCATTCGGTGACATTGCACTAAAGTTTCCATAAGGAAAATCACCTTAGGCCTACAAGTACCGATATCCTTTAGTGCCCTTATTGCGCTGGGATTGCCCAAGCCCTGGCAATTCCAACTCAAGAGACTCATTGCCTTCGGCTATCCTGCAACGCAGGATCAGTCGATTCCTGAATACTAGCCATATTTTGAACTGGGTTTGAGCTTGATGATGAATCCTGATTGTGTAAATAAACACCATCTGTTGTTTGTTTGAAGGCACGCTGCCGTTTCTTAATTTCCTTCGGCTTTTGCATAGGCATGTCTTCATTTAAGTCAATGGGCTGAGATGTATCTGGCCCAACTTCATCACCCTCTAAATCACAGTCCATCTTTCCTTGTAAATTGCCCATATCCTAATATAGTTGACCAGAAATAAGATGATTCTATAGTCACGTGATATAATTGGATCCCTATCCAGATTTTCCTCATTTAAATTTCCTCGATTCGCACCGAAAATTCCACCTTCCATATTTCGTATCCAGCTGCTCACCGGCTGTGATCTCCGGCGAGGTCTGGCCCTCAAACTCTCATCCCAGGCCATAATTAGTTCATCCGGTCTCTTCTTCAATCTCAATTCACAAAAATTATCTGTGTGTCCAATGATTCAACAGAGATAACAAAATGTTTTCACCTTTTCATATATGAATCGAACATAAAACATCAAGTTGCTATCATCAACCAATCTTTTCCTTCTCTTCAATGGCTTTCGAATGTCCAACACAACCTTCATTCTCATAAACTTTTCATTATCAGAATCAACACATACTTTTGGGTCGTATTCGATAAAGGTCCCTATAAAATCCCCTAACTGCTTTCCCATTTCTTGGGACATAAACCCATGTTTTAAGTCATGAATTTGGACCCAAACAGGAGAGTGCGTTAATGGTATAAGCAAAGGATTATCTCCCTCATTGATCTCCTTCCAAACCAGCAGATGATTGTTAAATAGCCATGGGGATCCCTCCGATACTCTCTGTATCGATTCCATTGAAACATCTAAAAAGATATCTCTTCCCACCAATCTCACTTATGTCTATCCCTCCTAAAGGAGAAATGTGGATTTACACCATTAGGTGAGATATTGCATAAAGCAAAGGTACATGCATAGAGCAGAGGAAAAAAGTTTTAACTAAATTATAGACAGGTGGACAATAATTATAGAAGGTTTCGATTTGATAATAGTTGGTTGGGGGAGAGGGAATTGGCTCACCTTGTCAAAGATGTTTGGTGTAATAATGATAGTGGACCATTGTTACATAAAAGAGATGTTTGTGTTAAGGAAATGGAAAGGTGGGGTCGGCAATTTAATAAAAAATTGTGGAAGCAAAAAAGGATATTAAAGCAACGTATAGAAGAGGCAAGAGATGGGTTTGATGATGTCAATGTTCAAAGACTAAAAAATGAATGGAATACTATTCTATTGAAAGAAAAATGTCGAATGAGACAAATAGGGAAACAGAGATGGCTTTCTTGTGGCTTTCTTGTGGGGAACAAAACTCCAAATATTTCCATGCTTCAATAAAGACTAGAAAAAGGAGAGCTAAAATTATGAAGTTGGAAAATGAGGATGGCGAGATAGTTACATATGATGACAGTTTGGAACAACTTACATTGAATTATTTTTCTACTGTTTATAGTGCAGAAGAATCAGTTTGCATTGCAATTTTTAATCGTGTTCAACCAAAGATGACAGCTATCCAGAACAATATTCTTACGGCTCCACTTACATTGGATGAGATCAGAGAAGCTGCATTTGATATGCAACCTGACAAATCACCTGGACCGAATGGCCTAAATCCGACGTTCCTTCAAAAATTTTGGCATGTGATTGGAGATGATATTTGGAGGGACTGCAAACAATGGCTTGCCACAGGTACCTTCCCAAAAACTTTGACAGATACCCATATTGTGTTGCTTCCTAAATGTGATAACCCTATGTCGTTAAAAGAGTATAGACCTATTTCGCTTTGCAATGTTTTGTATAAAATTGTAGCAAAATCTTAGCAAATAGGTTGAAAAATATTCTTCCTTTAATTATTGATGAATGTCAATCTGCTTTCGTTCCTGGGAGGTTAATTTCTGATAATGTGGCGGTGGCTTTTGAATTAATTCATAATATTAAAAGTAAGAAGAATCAAGGGGGTGCATGTGCTTCAAAAATTGATATTTCGAAAGCATACGACAGGGTTAATTGGGAGTTTTTGAGGGGTATGATGCTGAGAATGGGTTTTTGTGAGAAGTGGGTGAAGTGGATGATGTTATGTGTAACTGATGTGAAGTACTCTGTGTTATTGAATGGTAAGGAGGTGGGCCCTATTCATCCACACTCATACAATAAGTAGTAATAGCTTGCGCAATCGACTTAATTAATACCTCCTTTCCGGCTCTAGATGTTTATAAAGTCCCGACAGGTGAAGACAAAAGCTAGAAGCATGCAATAATAAAGATAGTCCTTCTTAAAGGACAATAAAGAACTATGAGTAGTGTTAGATAATTCGCATCATCCGCCTGCATTCATGCATTCACGGCTAAATGTTATCATACATTATTTTATTGAATTGCCATAGTGTGATGCACTATTTGTTGATATTAAACAAATTATTTGATTACTTGTGTTGTGTATATATTGTGCCTTGTTTGTGTGGAATAGGGATGAAGTGGGTCACCATGGGTTTGTGAGACTGTTTCTGTTATATGGATCCTGATTCTGATTACTGTTATCGTTATATACTGTTTCTATTGTATGGATCCTGATTCTGATTTCTGTTAGCCGTATAAACAGGAGATCGACGCCCCCGTGTGCACCTACCGTTATGATCTGTATGATATGGAAAACCACAGGATGGCCTCTTGTTGTTGCGCACCTGATAATCTAGATTTGATCGCAGCCCGCAAGGTGGCCTCCTGTTGTGAGCGCCTGATGATCTAGATTTGATGGAGGCGACCGGGTTGCCTCCTGTTGGTATAAAAAAAAAAAAAAAAAAAAAAAAAAAAAAAAAAAAAGAGAGACTGAAAAAACAATGAGAGGACTGGTCGTGTGAGGATTTAACCGGTCAGCCAGAATGGGGGATTAGCTCCCTGGTGCACATATGAGTGGATGGGCCATGTGGGAGGATGACTCATCGGGTTTCGGTGACTCCATTGACTAATTTACACGTGATATGATTATATGAGGGTGATAATAATTGTGATTGCTGTTGTATTGCCATTTGTATGACAAACTACATGATCATATAACTAAACGAGTGATCAGATTAAAATATTTTAGCATTTGTATGATTGTGTAGGGTGAGAGGGTTATCTAATCCTACTCACTGAGTTTAGCGCTCATCCCCCCTACCCTTTTCAGCTATGTCACGACCCATTTCCACGGGCCGGACCGGCACTAGGACCCGGGTGGGCTTAAGGCTCCCAAAGCCCGTAGTAAGCCTAGATTATGCAAACCTCATTTCCTATTTATAATTGTGGATACAGGCCCAATAATTTATTTCAATTCTGTATGACTAATACAGTTCATATACTTACAACCCAACTAGAATACAATTGTGGAACTCTACCTTTACATTTACTTCATTATTTCATTCATTAACAGTCTTCTATAATTAATGTTTCAACTCCATAGGACTCTTCTTTCTTCTATTACCTAAAAAAAAATAGGTAGGCAGGGGTGAGCGCCAAACTCAATGAGTAGGGTTAGATAACCCTCTCACCCCACACAATCACACAGATGCTAAAAATATTTTTATCTGGTCACTGATTAATTTTATGATCATGCAGTTTGTCATATAAACGGCAATACAACAGCAATCACAATTATTATCACCTTCATATAGTCACATCACGTGGAAATTAGTCAGTGGCACCACCTGAAACCCCAACGAGCCGTCCTCACACAGGCTCACCCTCTCATACATGTGCACCAGGGAGCCGACCCCCATACGGCCAACTGGTCTAATCCTCACTGACCAGTCCTCTCATTGTTTTTCCATTCTCTCTCTCTTTTTTTTTTTTTTTAGTACCGACAGGAGGCAACCCGGTAATCTCCATCCAATCTAGATCATCAAGTGCTCACAACAGGAGGCTACCCTGCGGGCTACAATCAGATCTAGATTATCAGGTGCGCAACAACAAGAAGCCATCCTGTGGTTTTCCATATAATTCATATCATCAGGTGCACACGGGGGCGCCGATCTCCCATTTACCCAGCTGACGGTCAAATTCCATATCATATCATATTCAGGATCCATATCATATAGACCGTCCTCACAAACCCATGGTGGTCTACTTCATCTCAATTCCACACAAACAAGGCATAGTATGTTTATAACACAAGTAATCAAACAATTTTTAATATCAACAAATAGTGCATCATAATATGGCAATTCAACAAAATAATGCATGGTAACATTTAGCCGTGAATGCATAAATGCAGACGGATGATACTAGTTATCTAACACTACTCACAGTTTTTTATTGTCCTTTAAGGAGACTGCCTTTCTAGCCACATGCTTCCAGCCTTTGTCCTCGCATTTCGAAATTTTATAAACCTCTAAAATAAACAAGAAAATCTTAAATAAGAATTTTTTTTAATAAAAAATTATATTTCACATTCGTTTATTTATTTTGGTTAACGATCATTTAATTCACTTGTTAATATGCATATATACATGGGTTTCCTTATTTATTTATCACTCCAATAATCTTATTCTATATTTTTAATTTCTATAAATAATTTAATCTCTATAAATAATTTGATTTCTATAATTAATTTTATTTTCTACCGAAATTTCGACGTCACTTCCCCTAAAATTCAACTATCCACCAATTAACTCGATCAATCATTTTATCAAGTTCTCACAGCCCATCCATCGATTAATCAATCAATTTAATTTTTCCCTTCCTCCATCCGAATCACAATATCCACACTACCTTATATCCATAATTTATAAATTCAAATTACCTGCCAATTCATCTACTTTAAGTCCACATTTAAATTCCATAAATTTATTATTATCAAACTTTCCTAACAAATTTATGTAATACTAGAATTAAATTTAACTAGTCAAATATTTTAATTAATCAATAAATCAACATTAATTCAAATTAATTTAACTACTCCCAATTACTAAAATTAAACTAACTAAAATTACTAAATTCAATTAACCACAATTCATTAAATTAAATTAATTAACTAAAATTAATAAAATTAATTTATACCCCAAATATAATTTTTTTTTTTTTTTGTCGAATTTCACTAGATCGAGGATTTTCACGCGTGCCGGATTGAAGAGCAGTGAACGCTGGCGGCCGGATCCGACTGGCAGTGGCACAGAGAGGCGGAGACGACAGATCGGACTTGTCGGAGGCGCGCTGGAGCGACGGCAGTGGCAGTGGCAGCGACAGATCCGTTGAGGCGCGACAGATCGAGTACTCGCCTGGACGAAAACTGAGAGGAGCGGTGCTGGCGGAGGTACTGCGGCGGCAAGCTGCGGAGAGGAGTACTGGTGGCGTGCGATGGCTCCGCTCGAACTGGTGGTGGCGCGCCTCTGCTGCAGCTGTCTCTCGCCAGGAACGCAGAAACACAGAAGAGAAGGAGAAGGAAAGAAAGGAAAGAAGAGAAAGAAGCAAGAAGAAAAGAAGAGAAGAGGAGGTGGTGGCGCGGTGGTGACAGTACCGGTGGTGGACCGGAGGCCTAGAAATGGTAAGGGGAGAGTGAGGCATGCGCTGGATATAGAGGGGAGAGGCTTCTAGAAGTGGGTTGGGCTGATTTGATTCGATTCCGGTTCGATTCAGCCCAAATCTCGATTTTTATTTGATTTTTTGATTTTTCAGTTGGTTTTTGATTCGGTTTATCACTGTACGAATTATTAATTTGCATTTAATTAATTGAACACATTTCCAGGCCGTCGATTTATTAACTTTAATTGGAAAATCTTTGAAAATAAAAATTCGGGTTATTTCAGGGTAATAGATGGAAGAAGAGTCCGGTGAGTCCAATCGAAAGAGATACGGATCGATAAAATTAATAATCATTGTATTGAATATGCAAATGCAAAGGATAGTGAATTATGGAGTAGAGTTCTGCAATTGTACCGATATTTAGAGTTCTGCAATTGTATTCCAAATGGGTTGTAAGTGAATAATAAGAGTACCGATATTATTTATATGGACTGTACTTTGGATATATTTGTGAAATAAGTTATTGGGCCTGAATCCACAATTGTTAATAGAATGCGAGTTTTAAGTGATACAGGCTTACTATGGGCTTCAGGGGCCTTAAGCCCACTCAGGTCCTAGTGCCGGTCCGGTGCATGGAAATGGGTCGTGACAAAAGGCATATGTTAAATATTTATATTATTTATGATATATTTTGCCTTTTTTATTTTTTTATTTGGTTGTTAAATTTTATAATGTGTAACGAAAATTTAAAAAGATAAGTATACATTGCAATTATTATTATATAAGCTAATATAAATTAACTATTCTGTTTATTGTTATCTAAAATAATATTGAATTATACTCTTAACATTATAAAAATTTAAACTATCATTATATTATAAAGAATAATGAATATAGATAACAAGTACCAACAACTTGCAACACATATGATTAAAAGCTAGTTATATTATAAAAGAATATATAAATATCCAGTATCTAACGATGTTCTTTTCTTCCATAGATGATGTTTATAATTTTGTCTTACATTATGATATATTTATAATGTTGCATAGATTAAATTTTAATTTTTGAAATAAATGTTTAATTAATAATTTAATAGCATAAATTTCTATTAGTTACCAGAACAATTTCGTAGCATGGCATAAAAATTAAATTAATAAGATATTATTTTTTGATTACAAATGTTGTTCTCATATTTTCTATATTTATAGAATGAAAAATTATATTTATTATAATTTTTTAGATTGGTATTAAAAAAATTAAATAAATAATTTCTTAATTATTTTAATTGCAAATATCTCAAATATCATGTTTCTCAATATATAAATGAGTCTCCCATCAGATTTGAATATAATTCGATATTAAGAAGGATATTTAAAATTTTCTATAATTAATATTTTAAAAAAGAAAGAAACTTTTTTATTTGCAATTCTATCATTCATTGTAATTGAGGGGATGTCATTGCTATAAAAGGTCAAAAATGAGGTAAATTTAACAGCAATATCAAAATAAAGAGAACTAGGAAAAGCCTGCAAAGGTGGAACGATTTTGATACATTAAGCCTAACAAAAAATAAAAAACTTCACACTTTTCGGGTAAAACGTAAAACAAAGTCAAACCAACCAGATTAGTTACTTTCGATATTTATATAAAAAGAATTGCAATTTGATTTATTTTTTATTATTTAAAACCCTAAAATCTCTAAAAATCAAGTGAACCAAAAAATTGAGCAGAACCAAACCAAGCAGCTTGATTTTCTATATAGAAAATTTCTTCCTTTTAAACCGAACCGACAATATAAACCTTCAAGGTCGCAGTGGTTATGAGAGCCTAGCTAGCAAAAGTAGCGACAGATGGTGATTCACTGCTAACAATGTCCCCAAGAATAAACTGATCCCTTTCCCAACCAAACAAACAAAACATACCTCCACAACTATTCTCGTCCTTGAACAAAAAATAAGTTGCTAATGCAAATCCATATATATATATATAGAGAGAGAGAGAGAGAGAGAAAGTAAACAGCTCTTACGAGAGAGAAGTTCTAACTGGATAAAACTTGTGCACGTGAGAGAAGAAAAATTCATGAATTTCAAATATCAAATGCTGGATATTCCTGGCCAATTTCTTATCCAATTTTGCATGCCAGAATACTCTAGCATGCCTGGAGATAAGCAATGAAATATAGGGCTCATCGAGTCTGGATTATATCATGTACAAGGGAGAAATGTCCATCCCAGGACGTGCCACCATATAAGAAAATTTGCATTATAAGAGAACATATATAAGGGAAGTGGGCAAATTAAGGACGTATGGGGCGGTGGGAAAGCATAGAACAAAAACTTTCTTAGCCCAGATTATCTCAACATTGATGCTTTTATATACACTACAATACAACAGATTTCTAAAGGGTCGATACCCGAGAAATTAAATGGAAAGAAGAAAATAAATTATGGAGGAAGGGGGGATCAGAATGTTTAAAAAAGTGAAAGAGAGAAGAGGACAAAAAAACAGATGTGATTTCACTTCATCTTTGCTTAGGCTTAGTCGCCTTGCTATTGAAGGTACAAAATCTGTTGAGACACTAACTTCCCTCCCTCCCTTTATTGCTAAGGTTGGGAACAGATTGACATGGCTCCTTCTGATCTACGAGCAGCCTGGCCAGAAACTGATGATTTGTCTGATCCACGAACATTGTACTTTTCATACACCCTTTCGCGATTCTCAGACCACCAAGTTTCTGCTTGGTGCTCCCCAAATCTTCTCCGGCTGCAGATGCATTTTCAGAATCATATTATTACATAAATGAAAGCCAATTAGAATATTTTAACTGCTACTTAAATGTGAAGGCAGAGATATGATAACACCAGACATTTTCTTTGGCATTTTATTGTTTTTCACCCAAGCAAAATAAAATTAATGGCCCGCATAAAGGGAAACGCGCATTTGATCACAATCAGCATTACTCCAGAAAACAATAAAATATCATCTTGAATATATTTCAAATTATCAACACCAAATAATATCCAAGTTTTGGTTTCCTTCTATGTCCAAGCATTATAAAGTTGGCTATTAATATCTAAAAATAAGATATATAAGATGTAAAAGAGTACCTGAAGCGCACTCGTTTAAGATCTCTAGTTCCATCACGGAGGGCCACTAGTGTTATATATACACCAGGTTCATACTGTTCAATCCACTCAGCCTCAACTTGATTACTGCTACCAACTATTGATGAATCTCTTGATCTCATGCCATTCTCACTATCATGAGGAGACCTACATTCCTTACCATCAACAGCCTCTGACACAGTACTGGTTGACTGAACCCCTCCGCTACCATTGGGCAGCCTTACATCTGGATGGTCATCCCCTCCATTGGTTGGAGTTGGATCCCGGAAGGGATGAGGTGTACCCTGCGCTCCATTCGACGAAATAGAGTCAATTCCCATGGGGGAAGCCAAGGAAACTCCACTTATGGAATCAGCTCTTGAATGCTTGTCTCCATTTGTATCAGCATAATGAACACCGTTTGGCTCCAAACCATTTGATAGGTAAGTGGGCTTCATATTCTCAGTGTCATAGACTCCAGGTGGAAGCCTCTCAGCCATATCCTTCAGCTGAGGTAATAGTAGAGAAATTGATAATTAAAAACTACAACAGTTCATAAATAGAGGCATAACCAGAAATATTGGTAATAAACAGTGATATTAACTATAAGCATCTCAATCACTACAAATATGCCTGCTGAATGACAAAAGCGTTTTTCCAATCCTTAGGAAAATCCAATGATACATATTTCAGCAACTAAATGTGAATAATAACTGTAATATGCAAAAGCTGAGTACCTGTGCAGTAAGTGACTTTATGACATCTTTTGCAGCTTTAGATTTGGAAGATTCTTCTGCTGCTACTGCCATGGCTTCTTGTACTTTCTTTGCTGATTTCTGAAGCTCTAGCTCTTGCAATTCGCATCTCTGTCTCAAGCTCTCAACCTAAGCCAGATACATAACTGTAAAAGTTAAGCATCTCCTGTGCACATCATAGAGACTCATGACTTAAAAAATCAAATGCATGCAAACAATGCACCCATCCCCCCACCCAAAAAGAAATGGAAAAATTCAATCCAGGAGGCAAAAGGGAGAAAAAGGAACAAGCAAGCGGGCAATCACTTCAAAAAGTAAACTAGTTAATCTATGAATTATAATAACATAGAAACCTGAGCCAATACATAAGAAACTCACAAGCCCATTTACCTGTGCACGCAACTTGAGCACTTCTTGATTCAGAAGCTCATTTGTCTTCTTCAAGCTATCAGTTATACTTTTTGAGAAGGAAAGTCCTGATGTTGTTGGAACAGGTGTTGCAGAACGTGGGGGGCTAGGTCTCCTTGAGAAAGGTGACACAGACCTAGAACTTACCCCAGATGGTGTTAGGACAGGTTTTGGAACCCTTGCTCGCAGATCAACAGCACCAGACAATACAACATCTTTCAGCTGTAACAAAGAGGGTGCTTGAGATGAGCGAACAAGAGAGAACGCATCAGATTTCTTCCCTTGTTTGGCTGCTTTATTATCTAACTGCTTAATCAAATCCATATTTGAAGACAATGCAGACTTTGACAGCCTTATCTCAGACTTGTCCAACCTGTCTTTGTTTTCACCTGAAAGACGAGGGACAGAATTCCTCCGGTTATGGTTACTAGCCTCCGATACTTTGTTTAGTTTCGCAAAACAAGAATCACAAACACGATATGGTTTGCCAGGATTAGGAGCTAAGGCTGCCCTTGTTGCTTTTCTAGAGCTGCACGAATGACAGTGCACAAGCCCACAATTATAGCAATTATGCCTCTTTCGAGTAAACCCAAAAGCCTGTCTACAGGATGAACACTGTGACTGCTCAGCACCAGATACCCATTTATGAAGACAAATAGCTGTTGTGTAGTTAGCACCACAAGCAATATATTTTACATGTCTATCCTTCAAAGCTTCAACGAGAGTTGGTGTTTTACGATCCTCAATATCTCCATGGCCCAATCTCCCATTGGCACCTTTTCCCCACGTGTAAACTTCATTTCTTGATGTTAAAACTGCAACGTGATAAGCACCACAAGCAATTTCTTCAACTGATTCTCCAGAAAGCTTATCCTCTACCAAGCAAGGCAGCTTCCCATCAGCATAAGGATTCCCAAGTTGACCATAAACAGTACTTCCCATTGTAAAGACATGTCCTGATGTGGTCAAGCCAGCAGTTAAACTATGCCCACAGGCAATTTTGTGAAAATTGTAATCAATTAATGCTGGAACACATGTCGGTTTAAGCCGAGGTTCCTTGTCTCCATGTCCAAGTCGATTTTTGTCTCCGTCACCCCAAGTAAACAATTTTCCAGACGAAATACTAGCGCTAGACTGTGTAACAATAACTTCAACAACGGCAGCAGTATGCCACACCCCACATGCAACAGCAATTGTCCTCAAACCCGAGAGAGATTCTACTTCTCTGGGATATGCAACATTTTCTCTGTCACCATGGCCCAAGACACCAAAGGTTCCATCACCAAATGTAAAAAGTTGACCTGTTGACGTTACCAAGGCTGTATGCCATGGACCACAAGTTACTGAAGCAACCTGAAGTCCCTCAAGTGGACCTGAGATTCTCTTGGGTATCCAGTGACTAACATCAGTACCATGACCAAGAAGCCCAGCATTATGTGTGCCGTCCCCCCATGTATAGAGTTCTCCAGCCATTGTGACAGCACAAGTATGAAATTCTCCACATGCTACAAAGTCAACAGTGGAAACTGCCAAAGATTCAACAAAACGAGGTAGAACAACATCCTTGCTAACACCATGGCCAAGCCGTCCACCAGATTCTTCACCCCATGTAAAAACTTCACCTTGCCTTGTGACCAATGCTGCATGTCTTACACCACAGGCTATATGATGCACATCTAAAACTACATTAGACTCTAATGGCCTAGGGAGAAGTACATCTGATCTTGTGCTCAAATAATTAGCATTTTTATCGGCCCCAATCTTGACAGTATTATCACATATTACCTCACCCCATATGTATACGTCACCTAAAGCATCACAATCATCTGGTGCAGAACCATGACTGGAAGTGCTTGGGGCACTAGAAACACTAACCCGAAAAGCATCTGAACCAGATCCTTTAACTTGCATATTCGTATTGTCTGATGCTACATGTGATCGATCAGAATTTGGAGAATTCTCAGGCCGAAAACTCCTTGGAGAAGTACTTGGATTAAAACTAACAGAAATGTCTGGAGAGCTAATATCTCGAGTAACACTAATGGAACTGTCACTTGCACTATTTGATGTCAAGTCTCTACTGTCCTGAAATCAAATTGTCAAAACTTTACACATCAGAAACAATCAGCAATGGTATGAAAGGGGAAAAAAAAATCATAACCACCATATTTTGCACCTCTATAACGTTGGCATTACATTAAGGTGCTTAAAGTATCTACTTGAACAATATACATATATTGGCGAAAACATACCCAAATATTCATGTCAATTATATTCCTTTTTGGGTTTCTTCTTCTTCTTCTTCTTATTGTTATTATTATTATTATAAAAAATTTTAAAAAACAAAAAACAATAACAATAAGAAACAGAGTCCCAAGAAAAAAAGTTTGCAAACTGAACTAGACGTTCAAAGATGAAACAAGACTGAACTAAAGATAGTATTTTGGGGAGGGATAAAGGAACAATGATGATAAAATGGTACATAAGTACAAAATAGGTGCAATTACATCAAGGTAAAGGCCTCCATCATTCCATCCATCAATTTTGGACCGTCCACCTTGACCAGAGGATATTAATGCTTTTAAGCCTGCAATCCACACCTCTGCCTCAACTTTGTCCTTGCAAATCTAAAAGGCAACAACATATAAGATTCACAGTTTAAGCAGATTTAAAAAGAACTAACAGCAATATCACAACATCATCACTAACCAGATCAAGGGATCGCTTTCCGTTATTGTATATAAGAGAGAAAGATAAATAGTCCTTCTCAGGACGGAGATAACGTTGGAAAACAGCCTGGCAGCACATTGAAGAGAGATCCTTAGAATATTTTTCTGAATATGCATGGACTTAACCACCAAAACTAATAAGCAGGAATACTCTATATACCATGATAGAAAGCAACAAATTAATGCATAAGAGATATAAAAAACGTACAGTTCGTTGTCCAGGAATTATTTTAGAGACAGAAGCTAGCTTCAAACTTCTTTCGCCACTACTTGAAATCCAGATTAAAGTTGTTTCATCCTGTAATTTTATAAAGAGAACAACAACGATATGATATTATGGAAGAGAACAGGCGAGAGAAGCCAGAAGTTGCAGGATCAAAAGTCAAATTGTGGAGAATATCAGAACCAATCAGAAGAATAAACAAATCATAGTAATAGAAAAGTATCAAAAAAAATATATATGGAACACATAGAAGCCTGTGATTATTAACACTAACTCACAGGATGGTTATACAAACATAATGGAACAATCATCTGAAAAACAAGATAGTAATATAAAAAAATATCAAGGACATACTTTTCAACTCCCCAAGATACTGAAGTAGAGAGGGTTCAACAAGTTGCTTTATTTAAAAGAGAAACGCAAAAGCTAAGTATATTTTGAATCCCATCACATTGGAGCAAACAGTGATCTTGAAGTTTCACCTCAACAAGAAACTAGCACTGATATTCGAGGGTGCCCCCCATTAAAGGCTCACAAGTGAAGGGAAAAAAAACTTACATTAGAAAGTCTGAATGGACAAAACTTAGGCTTTCCCTTGCGACCATATTTCAGAAGTTGAGCACCCTTCTTCAAAGCAATTAATGCCTGCAAAAGATAGAAACATAATTTATAACAAACTCCATTGGTTCACAGCCATCACATTATCACATGCAAATAAAAAAATCGGATGTCTTGTTGTCTTGTTATTCAGTTAAATATGTTGCACGGACTTTGGCTCATCAAAGCCATTAAACTCTAAAACTTCCAGCTGAATGGCATCAACAGGTTGCAGGCTTGTCAAGGATACAAGTCATAAAGGTGCATCATTTTTTTTTTTTTTTTTAACTTTGAACGTCTTACTAATCCTGCTTGAAATAGAACAATTTTCTACACCACCCCTTGCAAATGGATGTCAACCTATACAAGTTTGCAAAGTTATGAATAAACCAAGTTTTTTGCAACAAGATAACATGTTATGAGACCTATTGATAATACCCCCATAATACTCATTTCTTCAAGTCCAGACAGATAGTCACCATTGATTTTTGATATAATTGGTGCAATTAGCCAATGTCTCAGAATTGGACAGGCAAAATATTCACTTCTTCCCATCACAATGTCATGTTTCCTCTAAATAAAATTTCAAGCACCCATTTAAATAGCTAACAATAGGCGATTAAAAAGTTGCAAAAAGAAAATACAAGTCATGAAAAAAAATTATGCATTCATGACCCAATAAGGTTGTAAAATTTTTTTCCCTTTGCATCGGAAAAATATAAGACTGTAATTGTTCACTTAAATTTAATGTGATACACCATAACCAAAAATTAAAGAGACGTTTTGACATTTTTTTGTCTCTAAATAAGCTTCAAATAAATAAATTAAAAAAAAAAAAAACCAACAATTTGGCCGCGGAATTCGGTGGCATTTCGCACCTCGAACTAATTTTAATACCATAAAAATAAATAAACAGAAGAGTAAAATTTTGACAAAAATTAGACCGAAATTAAGAAAAAAAATCCCAACTTGACAAAAATTTAAGGCAAGAGAGCAGCGAGAAAATCAAGGGAGAAAGGAAAAGGAAAAGCGGCAGAAAGAGGAGAACCTGCTCGATGTCACGTTCGGCATTACCGTAGCTAACAAGATCTGCCATTCCATGTGAAGATATTTACCAAAACTCCACCTCCCTCTCCGATCGCTCACCGGAGCTCCGTTCATCATATACCATCTACTAAGTCGTCACATCAAATCACCCTCCACCTCTTCCTCTCCTCTCTTTCTCTGTCTAAGCCAAAAATCAACTCTTCAACAGATCTACAATTCTCCTCAGAAGCTAAAAAATTTCCAAGTCAAAGTTAGTGATCGCCACTGTTCACTAACAAGGCAAAAGAAATAAACA
The DNA here is from genome assembly GCF_041381405.1 of Jatropha curcas. Lineage (NCBI taxonomy): Eukaryota > Viridiplantae > Streptophyta > Magnoliopsida > Malpighiales > Euphorbiaceae > Jatropha > Jatropha curcas. The sequence goes on from NC_143159.1 coordinate 8,411,972, forward strand.
GCCGTTTCTTCAAGCTGAATAATAGCGGTTTCCCGGCGAAAGGAAACCGCTTTGCACCGACGGAATACAAGAAATAGGAGCTAACGGACGTCACGGTGGCGGAGGAAACGGACGGAGAAAGAACAAGGAAACGGCAGAGAGAGGGAGAAACAGAGGAGTCTTCGTTGTAAAATAAAAAGTACAGAGAGAGTCAAAGATGGAAAACAAAAAGAAAATAATAAAAGTAAGAGAGAGAGAGAGAGCACGAAATCGCCTGACTGAGAGATTGTGCAGAAAAGAAATGAGAAGACATTTCCAAAGCACAATTAAAAAGTTAATACTTATTTTTTCATTTAAATTTAAAAAAAAAAAGATAATAAGAATAAATTAAATTAAAGAAGTGTATTTTTTTTTTTTTTTCAGTTTCCCATTTTGTTTATTCTGTATGTGGCAGCAGAAGGACTTATTTGCCCTTGAGGTTAAATTCTATTAGATCACATGATTGCTATATTAGTATTAGTTCTTTATAAATGAGTAGTTGTTATGATTTCAAGTAAGATTTGGATTAAGCACATTTCATGTTAATTTCTAATTGATAAATTTGTAGTATTCTTAATTATTTTTTAGAATATTATATTGCTAAAAGAAGAATTTGGACATGTTTATAGATAATATCATTAGTAAAAAAATAATTAGATTTTCATTTTCGAATAATAGATATCCTTGAGTCTATTTATACACATGAACATTGAGTTTCTTAGTTTTACTTTTAAATTTAAAATATATTTTGTTTAAAAATAAATATTTAAGTGTTTGATAAAATGACTTAAAATTTACTTTTGAATTGTTTAATGTTAAGTTAACAAATACGTAAAAGTAGAGTAATTTGTTATGTAGATCAAAACAATATATTTTCAAAATGACTTATAAATTAAAAAAAAAAACCCTTTTAAGTGGATATTAAAAATTAAATAGCTAAAGCAAACATGATCTATCTCATTTATAACTTTTGACTTATTTTAATTAATTGTTTTTTATTTATAAGTCAAGCAAAATATTGTTCTTCTTTAAGTCTTTCATCCTTATTCGAGCAACGTTGAAAGTACATTCAGAAATATTATTCTTAATACATTTCTTAATTTTCAATGTTAAAGAAGATTCACGAGAAAATAAAGTTTTTCATTTTTATAAACTTGATAAATACCGTTTAATATAAGATTATCAAATTTGAATTCTTTCACTGTAACAAAATTAGGATTAAATTCGATCATATCAATTTCAAATCAATTTTAAGTCCACCATTATCTTATAGATCTTAAAAGAAAAAAGAGTGTATTTTTTTGTTTTTTTTTTTTTTTTCAATTTCTGATATTGTTTATTCTGTATGTAGCAATTGAATTTACCCCTTTAGTTGTTTGAACCACTTCTCTATTTATTTTTTTTTTCTAATTTATAAATGAATTTGAGATGATAAATGCAAAAATAAAATTTATTATGAATTTAACAAGATTTGGATTAATTACATTTCATATGAATATCTAATTAATGAATTTGTTGTAGTATTATTTATCTTTTTCTTTACCAATCAAATGAAATACTTTTATAAACTAAGAAACAGAATTAGCTAGCACAAAATTTGTTAATAGAGGAAACTTCCTATGTCCAATTTAGCTCTTTCAATATAAAAAATAAGAGTTTATATGCAATCAAATTTACACAATATGCGAGAATTTATCATAATATTGAAAAATTAAAGTTACAAGTTGAATTTATGTATTTGGCCTTATAATATTACAAGCTATTACAATATAAAATGATTAATAGAATTGAATTAAAGAATTATCATTCTCCTCTCTTCTTCTTCTCTCTTTCTTTTTTATTTTTTTTCATCAATTGGTTGGAAGACTATTTTAAAGGTTGATGAATTTTATATGCACTATCAAGAACTATAGTACTTCTTGTGATATTTTTTTATTGTAATATGATAGATTGTTTTTTTACTCATGTTGGTTATTGAAAAGGTGGAATTATTTTCTTTATAATTTAGAATTTAAATAAATGTGTGAATGATGGAAATAATAGAGTTTTCAGTTATATTCGTAGTGAAATTTAAAATATTTTAAAATACCTTAAATGTGGTCAATTAAAAATTATATTTTATTAATTTATTAGATATAATTTATTAAAATTATTTTTTTTGAATAAATACATATAGATAATTAATACCTCAAAAATTTTAAATTTTATCTTTTTAAATTTATTTTTTAAACAAATATATATGATAATGATGCTTAAAAAAGATTTTATTTATGAGAGACGTAAAAAAGTGAGAAATATTTTTTTAATTTAAGATTTTTTTTTCCTTTATACGTGTATGATTTATATTTTTCCAAATAGAATATACATATTAAGCCTTTCCAAATTATTAACCTTTTGCTTTCTAAAGCTTTTTCTTTTTTTTTTTTTTAAATAAAACGAACATATATATGGATTTGTCTCTGTGCATGGTGGGGAAGGGGAGTGGAGTGGGGAATAATTCAAATTTTTTATTTCAAAAAAAAAAAATATATATATATATATATATATATATTCTTTTTTATCATGTTTTCATATCTCTTTTTTTTTTTTGTCATCAAAGTTTGAAATTCATTTTATATATATACACGTCTTTTTAAAATTATTGACCTGATAGGAAGTAAATTTGTTATTAAATGTTAATTTAAATTTTTTAACAGAAACTTTTATATATACATGTACCTACATTGAAACGTGTTTATTAGATAATATTATAGAATTATATGTTATATATATCTATAATGAAATTTTGATAAATGGTAATTATAAATTAAATTAAAGTGTGGATATATATATATATAAACCATTATATCCACATTAATATAAATATGAAATTATATTTTAATATTATAAAACATCTAAATTTAATGATATAATAAAAAGAGCATAACTAGTATTCAACATTATAAAAAATCATAAATAAATATAAATAATGAGTAATTGACAACATACACATCAGAAAATCAGTAGTAATAATAAATTCGGGTATTGAATTATAAGTTATTTGATTCATCAATTATTATTAAAATTATAAAGATATTAATAACTTTCAACATTACATTGATTAATAGTTTTGAAATATTATTATTTGTTCATTAAAATATCTCAAATTAATGAGTGCAAATTTAAAATAAGCATATATATATATATATAAATTGACCAAACCGAATATAATAATCCTGAAGTTCTAGCCGAATATACATGACCCTTTCGTGATTGATTGTAATTATTGTTGAAATTTAAAGTTTAAAATACAAAAGATTTGAATTTTTTTTTTTTTTTTGGGTGGCAAAAGAAGAGCAGAACAAAAAGCAAAAACCTATCTCAAAAAACCAGACAAGCATCGGCCTAAATAATCAAAGACAAGAAATTAGGACTAGCTTCCCAAATAAATAAAAAAGAAGGGATGTCATGTCCCAATCACGAGTCTTCAAGCTCTGAATATCCAAAATAAAACAACAAAAGGATGAGCAATAGATAACCCTGAGTTCACCAACCTAACAGCTTCCAACCAATCAGACAACAACCTTACAGAAATCATTGTCCCAAGCAAGAATAATCCTTGTCCTAATAAAGGATAATTCACCAACTAAAATAGTAGAGTGATCAATATTAAGAGAATAGCCTCCAAGCCACCTCCCTCAACAATCACGGAACACATCACCACCAGTCAACCTTGAATTAGTAAGACTACTGCCATCACAATTTAACTTCATCCAACCCTCCTGAGGCTTAAACCCAGCTACACAAAACTGACTACTTTAAAGACACAACGATTTAAAAGCAGAAATAACAATAAGTTCATTTCAAAAAACATACAAGTTCCTCGCTTTCCAAACCCACCAAATAGCAGCTAAAAACCAATGATGCTAGGAGATACAAAAGGGACCAGGCATGTGCAAGGATAAATTTAAACGCAACCACAACACAATATCATCCAGCCCAAAAAAATTAGGAGGCAAACTCCATTGCTACCACCATGCTCGCACCACAACACAATCACGAAAAAGATGCAACAGAGACTCCTCCTCCATAGAACATAAACTACATAGACTAGAAAGGGTCATACCTCTCTAAAACTGAAAAAAGAATTAGTAGGCAAACAGCTATGCAGAATCAGCCAAAGAAAATATCTCAATTTAGGCAAACCATCAACAAACCAGATCCATGAGAAAGAAACAAAATCAATACCTACATGCACCTCCTCCAATAATAAAGATAAATAGACTGCTTTAATAGAAAACTCAACATTAGAAGAAAAATTCCACAAAATGGAATCTTGAACAGAAGCAACCAAAGGAAGAGAAACCGCATAAATTAAGCACTTAATATCATCAGAAATACAGATACGTAACACAGAAAGATCCCAATAATCGTTATGAATAAGATCGACCACCTAAAGATGCTCCTCACCCCCAGAAATATGAGACTGAAGATGCTGGAAACTACAAACAAACCCCTTCCAAATACAAGAATCACAACCCCGCAAGACCGGAGGAAAAGAGCGACCATGACAATATTTATGAGTCAAAAGCTAGGCCCAAAGAACCGAGTCATGCATAAAAGCCTTCCAATCCAACTTACCCAACACAGCAACATTAAACAACAGGCACTCCGGAAACCCAAACTCCTAAACTTCATAGGCTTATTAAGCCAATTTCACCCAACCAAATGCATCTTACGATGCTCCACCGTAGACCCCCAATAAAAATTACGAGATAACTTATCAATAGTCCTGCAAATAGAAGAAAGTAACCACATAGTTTGTATAGTATAAACAGGTAAAGAAGTACAAAAGATTTAATAAGAACTTCCTTACCAGCAGGACTAAGCAAACGGGACCTCCAATTCGCCAAACGAACCTCCACCTTCTGAATAATGTCCTGATAAAGTGCCACAGGAGACCGCCCATGAAGTAAAAGAACCCCCAGATACTTGCCTAAATTTGAGGTAATCGCCACACCCAGTAACTACTGGAGCCTATGTCGTATAGGATGAGAGACCGTCTTGGAGAAGAAAATGCGAGATTTGGCCAGATTGGCCTTCTGCCCACTTCCTTTGCAAAAGTTCGCCAAAGCATTATGAACTACTTTAGCTTGTTGCACAAAAGCTTTCCCGAAAATAATTAAGTCATCGGCAAATAGCAGAAGACTAATAGGAGGACAACCCCTCGAAGCATGAGCCGGGACCCACTTTTTCCTAACCACCTGACGTTGAATCAATAAAGATAGCCCTCCATAAAAAGGACAAACAGATAAGGGGATAAATGGTCACTCTAAAGCAGACCCCGAGAAGGCACAAAATAACCAAAATGATTCCCATTCCAAAGCACTGCCAAACAAGACTGGACAAGATCACTCATAATCAAAGAAACCCACAAGTCAGGAAAGCCAAAAGAAACCAGAACAAACCCCAGAAAATCCCACTTCACTCTATCAGAAGCTTTTTCCAAATCAACTTTCAAAACAAAATAACCCATTTTAGACTTAGATCTCCGGAAATCAACCGTAGTACGTTCCGGGATAAAGCTACTCTAAAAATGACTAATCAACCTATCCATAAAAAAGGGTGCAACTGAAGAGTCAAAACCTTCATAACCACCTTATATGAGACATTACAAAGAGTGTTTGGCCTGAACTGAAAGATAAATTTTAGAGTAGCAACCTTAGGAATGAGAACAGTAAAACCTTTAGCCAAATGGGGATCCATCACACCAGTAAAAAACGTGTGATTAACAAAAGAGACCACCTCATCACCTACAATATCCCAATACTTCTTAAAAAATAAAGGTTGGAACCCATCAAGCCCCGTAGCTTTAAAAGAACCCATACTAGAGACTGCCGCCCAAACCTCATCCCTAGAAACCAGCCTCATCATATCCGCCACAGTATCTGCTGATAAATGAGAAAAAACAATACCAGAGAACACAGACGGAGAAAATTAAGAATCAGTAGAAAATAAAATAGCATAATAATCACAGGCTAAACCCTTCAGAGTAGTAGGATCCGAAATCCAATCACCAGCATCATTTTTAAGACATTCGATCTTATTTTTTTTCCGACGAACCCGGGTAATAGCATGATAATATTTAATGCACCGATCACCACCCCAAAGCCAAGAATGCGAGATTTGTGAAACCAAAAAACCTCCTCCTGCTGCAAAATCAAATTATACTAAGATAACAATCCTTCTCTAGATTAAGAAAGAATGTAGAGACCCGACGCTGCAAAGCTGCCTGAACCCCCTTAATACGATGAAGAAGGACCCGCTTATTATAATGGATATTATCAAACACATCCCGATTCCTACTACAAGTCTGCTCCTGAACATTCGAAAGAGCACCAAATATAGAAGAATGTGGTTAAGCCCAAGCCGAATCTACCACTGCTTGAAAATCTTCCCTAGTAGCCCAAGTAGCTTCAAACCAAGAAGGTTTAAACACAAGGACATAAGGAAAAACTTTAGTAGCCAACAACAAGGAAAATGATCAGAAGCAAGACGAGGCAAAGACATAACAGACGCCTCAGGAAAAGCAAACCACCAATCTGAATTACATAAAGCCCTATCTAGACGCTCCTGAATGACCTTAACACCAACAATAGAATGAGTCCATGTAAACTGACACCTTAAGCAACCCAAATCCATCAAGGAACAATGGTCCCAGTATCCATAAAGTGTCTACAATTTAAAACAGAAGTAATAGCAACACCCCTCTTCTCTACAAGGCTAGCAATATCATTAAAATCACTAAAAAGCAACCAAGGCGCAACCATTTGACCAACAATATCGAACATCCGAGACCAAAATAAATCCTTCTGAGAATAGACAAGACTAGTCTAGACAGCAGTTAAAAACCAAACAACATAACCAGGCACAGATATAGAACAGTGCACAAATTGAGAAATAACTTATAGCTCCTGAATACTACAAAAATAATTTTGCCACAAAATCCACATACCACCAACAAAAACCAAAGGGTGAGAAAGAATAAAATTCGAAAAATCAAGCTTACGGGCTACAGAAACAACATGAGCGTTAGAGATATGAGGCTCCATAACAATCAAAATATCATGTCTATGCAATTTATGGAAGTCCTTCACCTAAATTCTAAAACCCCTCTTAGCCACACCACCACAATTCCACATAATAACTTTTAAATCCATATTAAATGAATTAAAAAAAGAACACAAGAACAACACCTTTCAACGAGACTGCCGAGGGCTACGGCTGCGACTATGAGAGTGACGGCGGGACAACACAGTACCTCCAGCTGCAACACCACTAGAAAAATGCTCTTCATTATCGTCACGAGAAGAAGAACCTGATGCCACATAGTCAACACCAACCCCACTAATGCCAACAACCTACGCTTGTAAAATCAAAGAAAACCCAGCAACCAGTGGGTCAGGCGGGTTAGGATCTTTCAACTTGTCAAAACACTATAGGACCCGACTATGAGACCCATCCTTAACCATATTCAAACCTGCACCCACAGAAGGAGGTGCAGTGGACTTTACCAAGTCAAAACCCAAAGTAAGATCACGTGAAGCATGGAAGGCCCCATCCACAACAGACCCATGTCCAATAACATCACTTGCCCGATCCCCCCTATCCACTGGCAACTGAGATCCATTAACTAGCTCCACCAAAATGCCTAAAGGCCAGCTAGGCAGACAAGTCACAGATCGAGCCACACCCTGAACAGACCCTATTAAAGGAACAATATTTCGCTGATGCACTGAAGGTTCATCTTCTAGAACACACAGGAACTTACCCAAACCTTCACTCAAATCCACAACATCATCCTTCCCCTTTTTAATACCCCCATTAGTTCGATGCTTCACTATTGTAGGCCCATTAGAGCCCAAATGACCCATAGTAGATTTCACCATGCGATTCTCTTTAGCTAAGGAAGCAAAGCGATTGGCTTTCACCCCAACCGACGAGATGAAGGCTTATCCACACCTAAATCTTTATTTTAAATTTCTATCGCTTAGCCACCATCCAAGGCTCGAAATTCTCAATATCCACATTTGAATGCAAAACAAATTCACTCATAGCCATATTTGGAGGATAAGAAGACTCCTTAACAACCTCAACCTCCAACCCAGCAGACTCGAGCAAACTTTCAGCCGATGATCGACCCTACCACAGGAGCAACCCAACAATGCCTTCATACTCAACCCTCCTCTAAGCGTCACTAACAAAAACTCGTGGAATCAAAAGACGAGATAAATCTAATTCAAAGATACTTTAGCAAATCTGTCACGTGTAGCCATAGCCGTTTGCCTGTCAATCTTAGCTGGGGTCCCTATCGCACTAGCGGCAGTAAAAAGAACTTTATAACAATAAAACTCTATAGGGAATTCACTCAACCTCACCCATGTAACCATGAAAGAAATAGATGTCGTCGAAGGCTGAAATCCAGGTTTCCACTTTTGAATAAAAAGAGGCTGATCGCCAACCAAATAAGGACCTTCAGAAATAATACGTAACATATCCTCTTTATCTTCAAACTTATTTAAATAAAAACCATAACATAAGTCAATCGCATCCAAACCTGCAACTGGTTTCCATAATAAATTCAAGCGATTAACTAAATAAGTATAGCTAATCGATTTACTATAGACCTTCATAATCAAGGAATCAGTCCATTGCTCACTAAGTTCTTGCATCACCTCCCAATCAACCACAACTTTTGGCTTCAAAGGGTCTGCCTTTTCATATTCCAAACAAATCCTACCAACATAGGTATCTCGTAACTGAAACTAGAACTTTTTAGAATAGAAGGCTGCTTCAATGCCCGAGAAGATTGAGAAAGAAGACAATCACAAAAAGAAAGAGGTGTGACACCTGGTGGTTGCCCCACCGGGACAGACACATCAATTGGCAAAGGAGAGGGAACCATTTAAGAGGATTCTATCTCTTCTCAATTAAAGATTTGAATTTTTTTTAGAACCAAAAAGTTTGTGCTTCTTTTAACTGGTCAAATGTACTGAATTAAGAAGTTAATTTTCTCTTATTTTTTTTGCAAATAGTATGGTACAGTTATCTATAACAAGAGTATAATTTTGCAAATTGGCAATTACTATTATAATCCAAATTAAATTTTAAATCCAATAAAAGACAATTTATTAAGTTTAGAGGAAAATTGTACAAAAAGTTGAGTATATTCACAAATTTCAGAGGCAAATTGAGTTTTTTTCCTTGAAATTTTAATTAATTAAGGATCAAATATAATATTTTGAAATTAACACTTTACACCTTTTTACATTTGAGAAATGATTATAACATGTTTAACCTATGCTTTATCTCACTATAGGGTCTTTCTATTTAAAGAGTAATCTCTTTCAATCTAAAAGTGTATCTAAAAAATGTTTAACCATTTGAATAGAAAAATAGATTGCGAGATGAAAATACGAGTTAATGTCATAACTATTTCTCAAACATGAAGGGATTTAAACGTTAATTTGAATATAAGTGGAACCAATTATATTTTACCCATCAACTAAAAATCTTTGCCTTAGTGATTTGACTTGGGTTTCTGATTGTCGAGAAGTTGACTCTACAGGGTGTGATCGTCTTTAGATATGGATCGGAGATCACCTGATTTTAACCCGATTTTATAAAAAACTAGGCGAAATGAAAACAACAGAAAAAATCTATAAAAGAAAAGTAAAAGCCTATGGGTCAACCAAAAACGATCTTAGCCGTCAATTCTCTAGACTTTCTCTCCTTTTACTTTGACTATTAATTATTTTACTTTTCATTCTCCTTCTCTGCAAAAAAAATTGATCGACTATTTCTATACGCAAACAAATCTACACGTAGTACTAGCTACTGCATTCAAATTTAATGAATATTAGTTTTTTAATATTCAATTTAGTTTTTTAATATATCAGTTTTTAATTAAAAATTTGTTTGTAAAATGATTTGTAGATAAATAATTTTAAATATTGTAATATTCATATTTAATTTAATAAATATATTTAAATATTTTGTAATATGTAATTATGATATTAAATTTTTTTTATTTTAGTGATAACAACAATTATAGTAACCAACTAGTCATGCACCTGCGGAATGTACGGATTGTATATTTTTTTAATTAAATTGAATGCAATTTTTTAAAAAATAAAATTATTAAAATTTATATTTGTATTGCTTTAAATAATGTTCTTATACATTTTTTATTAAATGATGAAAGATAAAATTATACGCTCTTTTTGAAATTCTCAAATAATGAACTGAAATATTAGTTAGTAAAATTAATTATTATAAGCAAATTATTGTATTTCACTTGATATATTAGTTAACTGTTTATTTTTCTCTTTGAACTTCTTATATATTCAAATTAAATGAAACATAAGAATATTTAATTTTAATAAAATAAATTTAGTGAATTGAAATTAATATTTTAATTCTATTTGTTAATCTAACTATATTATTTAATTACTTTTTATTAACCATGACTATATTATAACTCCTAGTTTTATTATAATAAAACTATTTAATAAAAAAATTAATATTTATTATATATTAACTGTAATGAAATCCTTTATTAGTTTGTAACTCCGTTATTTAATAAAAAAATTAAATTTTATTAAATCAAAAAATTAATTATAAAGAAAAACATATCACATCATCACTTCTATATTCTAACATTATCAATATACCCCGCTATGCACGATGAAAAAAATAAAGGGAAAAAATTAAAAGAATATATATAGATATATATATTATAATATATATATAGAGAGAGAGAGAGAGAGAGAGAGAGTATATATATAGAAGAGAGAGAGAAGAGAAGGAGAAGAGAGAGAGAGCGAGAGAGAGAGAGAGAGAGAGGAGAGGAGAGAGAGAGAAGAGAGAGAGAGAGAGAGAGAGAGAGAGAGAGAGAGAGAGAGAGAGATAGAGAGAGAGAGGAGAGATTATTGAATGAAATTTATTTTATTATACTATTAAAAAAATATTATTCAGATATATCAATAGTAAAAAATAATAGTCATGATTTTTAATTATTAAAGTAAAACTTAGTAGATAAACAAGTTTAGGAGTATGGATTAAAAATGTTAAAATTTATAGAGATAAATAATAAAAAAAAAAAGTAAAATGAAAGGTGGTAAAATTCATTAATTTTATATATTTTAGAATTAATGTAAAAAATAATTAACTCGCTATAAAATCTATGAAAAAATAATTTATTTTTTAAGTAAAAGTTGTATAAATCATCAATTCGTCATGTTATTAATTCTCTAAAACTATAATTAATCAATTATATTTAACATAATTTAATTTAATAAAAAATAATTTTTTATTTTTAATATAAAATAATAACTGTCCATATCATTAAATTCATAAGTTATGTGTTATTAAAATTTATATAAATTGTTATTTAATATGCTATTAATTTTCTAACGTTATATTAATCAATTACATTTAAGACGGTTTAATTCAATCAATAAACAATCATAAATTAATTTATTTTCAAATAAATATAAAAATAAATAATTAAGGCATTACACATGTTATTAAATTGGAATCCTACGTGACAACACTAGGAGAAAATCTGCCTACTATATATATATTGATTACTTAAAGCATTAATACATTAAATAATCAAATCAAACCAAACCAAATCAAAAATACTAATTCAAAATAAATTCAAATCAAACTAATACATTAATATATTAAATAATCAAATCAAATCAAATCACAAACGCTAACTCAAAATAAATCCAAACCAAATTAAAACATTAATACATTGGATAATCAAATCAAACCAAATCAAAAATATTAATTCAAAATAAATTAAAAAAAAACCAAATCAAACCAATACATTAATACATGAAATAATCAAATCAAATCATACGTTAAAGATACATTAAAGATAGGAAATGGTTGGTATTTGAGAGTAAACATTTGTTACAAAGCAACACATTAATTGAATAATTCATTGTTATTAAACTTATCATTTTTTAAAAACTAATAATTAATAATAATTACTTAAAGTCGGTAATACATTAAATAATCAAATCAAACCAAACCAAAAGCACTAATTCAAAATAAATCCAAATCAAAATAATACATTAATCCATAAATAATTAAATCAAACCAAATCAAAAACAATAACTCAAAAATAAATCTAAACCAAAGCAATACATCAATACATTGAAAAATCAAATCAAACCAAACCAAATAAATAAATTCAAACCAAATCAATACATTAATACATTAAATAATTAAATCAAACTATGTCATGTGGAAGTTTAATCGGAGAAATATACCAAATGTCAAATTAAAATGACAAATATATATGCCACATGTCAACTTTCTAGAGAAAAAAATGTTTGCTTTTTATATATATATATATATATATATATATATATATATATATTTATTGATGTTCCCATATAAGCATTTATATCTTAGAAATTATATATTTATATAAATATAAATAGATAGATAAATATATTTATATAGATACCAACCAATATTATTTCAATGTCGAAAAAATATTGAGATAGAAATAATTATTTATTTTTTCAAGGCATATAATTTTATGAGAATTAATTGAAAATAATAATTACAACAGCTATAAAAAAAAAAAAGAATTAGCAGTGGAAGCTTATAAAAAAGATGCCTGACATATTAATGTCCGTCTAATTATAAATTGAGTGAGTGAATTCTTCAAAAATTTCTATTTTAGTGTCTCAACGAAAAACGTTTTTAATCAAGTTTCTGTACCGATAGATTTTTGAATTATGTGTTTCCATCCTACGTGGCTCGCAGAAAATATGAATAGGACTTGTGAGATCCACTTAATATTAAAAAATTTGCTGAGTGGGACGATTTGTGGCTTGACATGTCAAGTAGATAGGGGTGTCAAAATGGGTCTGATACAGCGAACACGATTCGCCTAACACGCAAAATAAATATATAAAGGTTGAGGTTAAATGAGTTCGTGCCATAAATAGATTATCCGTTAATGATATGAATATAAATATATCGTGTCACTGGTTGACAGGCAGGTTGGACGAGTGATCCGTTTATTTAAGAGTAAAAAAATAATTTTAGTGTCAAATATAAATACTCCAACTAAAACCTATTTAAAATTTATTTTTGTATTAATTTTTTATTTTAGTCATGAATCTTGAAAAATCTATATATTTCATATATGAAAAAATATTTTTAAATATGATTTGAGTTAAATATGTTAAATTTAAAAATAGTATAAGCATGTTAAGTGGGTCATATAGGTCAACATGATCCATTTAATCTGTTTATGATTTTAGACGAGTTACACGGATTGCATATAGGTCAACACGACCCACTTAACCTGTTTATAATATTAGGGGGTTACATTTATCGTGTTTGCGTCACCTTCCTAATTTTCGTATCGTGTTTGTATCTACAAATTTGATATGATTATTAAATGGATCGTGTTCATATTGACCCTAATCGTACCGCGTGTTAAGCGAATACTTGTCGAACTCAGCACGCTAATCCGTTTTAACCACCTATAAACAGGTTCAGGGTAAAAACCTAATGATTTGACTAGTTATTAGTTTTCTACTTTTCTAAATGGAAGTGGAAAAGGAACCTTTTCTCACATGATTTTAGGCAATGGAAAATATAATTGGCGTTAACAGAATAAAAAAATCGATATTAAAGAGAGAGAGATGGAACCAGATGGAATTTGGAGCTCTTTGATCAAATCAGAAGATCGGAGAAATTCTAACAGCTTCCGGCGATCGTGACAGTAACATTGCAAAAGAGCAGCCTCGTCCATCTACACACCATACTAGAAGGTTTTGAATTGAGTAAAGTAAATATGTAGTAGAAATAGAGGACCGTAGGTGCCGTTGTTGCAGTACCTTGTTGTTCTTTAGTCATTAGACATCCGATGAGTGCGAAAAAGAAGATGGTAAAAAGACATTTTTTTCTTTTTTGTCCTTATATTTTTATACTAAACCTGTTTGATATGTAAAATCCAATGTGTCAAGCCACAAATCGTATTACTTAGTAAATTTTTGAATATTAAATTGATTTCACAAGTCATATTCGAGTTTTTGGCGAGCCATGTACGATGAAAACACCTAATTGAAAAAAATTTATCAGTTCAAAAATTTGATTGTAACGTTTTCCGTTAAGACATTAAAATAGAAATTTTTCATTTTATAATTAAACCTATTAATATCTAACGAAAGCAAAAATCAGCCGTTTCTAAACCGTATCTTTTTGAAAATAAAATGATTAAAATCTATCTTTTGTCCCTGGCAAATGACAATTTGATGAAGTATACTAATTCATATATTTTATATATATATGAGGTGAGATCTTGAAATACTAGTTTGTATGCGCTGCATCAAAGTAAGAACTACACTATCTGGAAGAAGCTCCATCGGGGCCAGGGGGCCGTGCCCCCCAAAATTTCTTTTTTTTTTTTTTTTTTAAATTTACATTTTAATCTTTCAAAATATAAAAAAATTATATTTAACCTTTCAAACTTTGAAAAAATTTCATTTGATTTTTTCAAAATAATTGTCCTACCTCGTACCTCCATGTGATTATTGAACTTATTATTTTTTTTAAAAAAAAAAATAAAACAGTACACTTGAGGTAGAGATACGAATCCCATATCTTATATAGAGGCACACTCCACAAGCAACCTAGGATCTCAAAACACCATATTCTCCGATATTATTAATAGAATATTAAAACTTACAATTTGAAGGAGATTTTAAACTGAGATTTTAAAGAATCTAAGAAAATACAATACTTCCATAAAATAAAAAATCAATGAATCTCGTTAAAGTAACAAAATATATAAAAGAGAAAAAAAAAAGTAATAGAAACAAAAATAAAAGGAAAATACTTACCTAAACCGGGACATAACTCTACTTATGGATCAAATCAATTAAAATATTTGTCTAAACCGAATTTATGGCTCCATCTGTAGATCAAATAAATAAAAATATTTATTTAGACCGGATTCATGGCTCTAATTTAATACATAATTACAAATAATTGTTATTTGTTAAGAGTATTTTAAGTAACACATGGATCAATCACTAATGATCAGATGTACAGTAGGCGCCTATAACCATGATTGCCACAATCAACAAGATACAATGGTAGAGATTGAGGATTGAGGAAGAAGCAAGTCATCTTAATGACCATGATCACCATGTTCAAAGGCGTGCAGCTACGACAAAAAATGGTGCATTAAGTCCCGTTCTTCATGTTCAAAAAAGACGTAGTATGAAGAAACTTGGTGCTCTAGAACATTCCATGAAAGATTATAAATTTAAGAAACATTTGTAGAAGAAGATCTCCAATCAATTAACACGTACATAAATCCACTCAAAGTTAAATTTCAATATTTTGTCGTTTAAATTCCTATTATTTACTTTATTGGACCTTTCAATATAAGTATCTATATTTTTATCCCCAGCAATTTACATTTTTCGCAATTTACTTATCTGCAATATTGCTTTCCACACACCTTTATTCTCCTATAATTTTACTTTTCCTCGCATCTTGCACTCAATATGGCGATGCGACTTAAGTATGCATGTTAACAATTCTCAATATTGTCAGAATCGGACCGGTAACCATACCCGCGACATGATTGAGCCAAGATCGGACCGTCCAATCGGATCTTTTTTTAATTTTTTAATTTTCAATTTTTTTTTATAGAAGTATATATTTACAACAAAAATTATTTTCACAATAATTAACATATATATCATTCTCATTAAATATTCATTCTATATAACAAAATAATATTCACGCTGGATAAACTTTCGGCAATTTTTGATTCAATTTTTGGAGGCATCCAGTCAGTTAATTAATCTATGTTTGGGCTTAAGCCTGCCAATGCTCATGGATCATAACCCCATGTGTATTGAAAATTTGCTGATCCATGTGGAGGCGGCATTTGCATGAACTCGAAATGGAAAACAAGAATTACCTTGTCCGCTAATAGTCGTAAGAGTTGGACATCACCCCATAACAAAAGAAAATATAATAAAAAAATATATATAAATAAAAAAATTTTAACTAATAATTTCCAACTTAAACAAATATTAATAATTTAACATTCAAATGTTCAAATCACATTGTTTAATCAAATTGAAAACTCAAATTTGAATCCCGCAAACACACAAACCATACCATATATGTATAAAAATAACTACACTTTTTTTTAAATGAACATGTTTTTATCAAAAAAAAAAAAATCTGATTTTCCGGTTTTATCAAAAAAAACTAGGTTTTTTTTTTTTCCATTTTCATCAACAGTCCAACCCTTTTTTTTTTTTCAAAATCCGGAACAATATTATATTCGAACCAGACAACCACCTGATTTCTAATTTAACCGGTCTGACCGGTCAATCCGATTTGATTGCAACAACATTGGCAATTCTTATCTACTTAAAAATGGGAGGTAGCATATTGCTCTTTCACTCTTGTGAGAAATAACTTCTTAACCCATTTCGAGCTTTTTATTTAAGTTTAACTCGCTTCTCTCTCCCTCCCTCTCTTAACGTTTTTTAACTTTTTTTTTTTTTTTTTTTTTTTGCGTGTGTTTTTCTACCAATAGTTATTACTAATTAGGAGAATATTTATAAATTCATTAAAAGAAGAAAAATGAAGGGCTGAATACGTAATTTCACCCCTGAATTTTGTTATTTTAGTCTTGTGACACCCTCGATTTTTATTTTAATCTATCAAACACTTCAACTTATAAAATTATACCAATTAAATATTTCAATTTATAAAATTATTTTATTAAATACTTCAACTTGCAACATTGTATCCATTAAATACTATCAAAAAGTTGAAAAACATGAAAATTATTGCTCCAAAAACTATGCTAACTACATATTAAATAAATATAAAAGCAAAAATCCTTAAAAATTATTAATGTTAATGTGAAAAAGTATGTAAAGTTATCAAAATTTGCAAGTTCAAGTATATAATAATAGGTCATTCACATAATTTAGGGTGCTACAAGGTTAAAATTGTAAAATTCAGGGATAAATTTATGTATTCAGCCAAAAATGATGGAATTCATAGACCTACTACACTAACTAATGTTGTGATCGAGCAAAACTATATTATTGTTTTGATAATTTAAACAGAATTAATCCAAAGCAGATAAATCAAATTTTTATATAAAAAGTCGAATCAAATTAAACCGAATTATCTATAGAGCTTAATGTTTACTTCTAATAAAGGATAAATTACTATTTAATCAAGATTTTATCTTAATTGCTATTTAGTTTATGTATTTTAATTAAATAATTGGATGATTCTTGAATATGTTAAACTATTTAGTTATTCTTTCATTTAAAATGTGTAATTTTGATTCTTAAATGAGTGATAAAACAGTAATAATATATTAAATGTGAGAGGCTAAATAATAACATTATATAAAATCGAAAGATCAAATAGTAATTCACTATAAAATATTTAACACTAAAAGTACATTTTTAAACGGGAATAAATAATTTAATATATCTAAAAATTGAGAACGATCCAATTATTTAATAAAAATTCAAAAATAAATAGACTAAATAGTGATTTATCCTTCAATAAATTATATTTATTCAGCGGAAAAGACACCATGCACGTTCCAAGCTCGAAAGCCCTCCAAAGTGTAAAATGTCTCCTGCATCATACTTATAAAATAAAATACAAATAGCAGTAAACTAGTAATGATAGAATTATTATAAGAACAACATAATAATCACTTTGAAAGCCGCCTTGTTAGTTAAGAGCTATTATTACAAGATTTTGACAGGGAAAGGTAAGTACAGTGAAAGTGTTGAAGCAAGTGAAGAAGAAATGAAAGCATAAAATGATGATGAGAAAGAGAAATATATAGGCTGCTGCTGCTTCCAAAGGCTAACTTTGTGCAGCGGAAGCCAAATTTTGTAAAGTGGGTCTGTGAGAGAGAGAGAGAGAGAGAGAGAGAGAGAGTAAGGGTCCTATCTTTTGATTTGACACAAATTGCACAAATAAAGCTCTGGTCTGCCTCTTGCTTTGCATATGGGGGCCATTTTCTACATCAAAGGTATATAGTGGGGTTTGGTGTATTTATTGTGATGTTGGTGTATTTTTGCTTGTCTCTTTTCTTCTTTTTTAGTCCTCTGTGCCCATTTGATTGCAATAATGTCCATATATTCTATATTTCTTGTTGTCCTGTGCTGCTCCTAAGAAACAGCTAGGGATAAAATTTGAACTCATATATTGTGGGAAATTCCACGTAGGTTTAGCATGTTTATAGATTTAATACACGTATCTGATCGACATTAGTTGGAATGAAGTGGTTAGAAATGTCTCGAGTTCAAGTTTTTAATAAAAAAATTGTTATGTTGAAAAATTCGCCTTCTGTATAGGCTTTACAGTACTTAAGCCGGACTTAGTCGAAATCCAGTGAAGTTTCGGATACCGATGGTTTTTGACCAAAAAATATTTAACACATACTTGATGAATTTCTTTTTCTGCGTGTATTTTTACATTCAAATTAGAATAATATTTAGATAAAACTTTTTAAATTAATAATTTTCGATTTTGAACTCTTAAAAAAGGATTATTGATTTTTATATCATTAATCTTACACAGAATAAACACTAAATTTATTTGACTATTTATGCAATAATACATATTAGCCGATCATGAAAGATTAATGCGACTTAAACATACATATTTAACAAATCAAAGAAAGTGCACAATTAATAAAATTATTAGCTATCTTATTCCTTGTTTATTTCTGCTTTAACCTTCAAAAATGATAATGAATCACTCAAAATTTCTGGTTTATCCCAATATCCTAATTTGGTTTGAATATCTGTTTCCCGGAAGTGATGTAAATTTGAAACAATTTTCAGACAGGACATGAGTGGTTTCGAGAAATTAAGTTTTGAACTTAATGCATAAAAATTTTAGAGACAAAAGCTATCAGTGTATAATTGAGGGAAAAAAAAAAAACTTTCTTTAAACTTTGCAATAAAACTACCACTTCAATTGAACGTTTGGAAGATTGGGGATTTATTTATTTATTTTTTTAAGTTGCAAATGGTGTAACTTTATAGTATATACACAAAAAATGTCAATTGAATTGGTGAGTTGATAGTTTTAGTGCAGAGTAAAAGAAAAAGAGAAAAAATTAATTAGACCAGATCCATAATTCTACTTATGAACCAAATCAATGAAATAGAATATTGAAATGAAGGTATTTCTGACTATACCTTTGGAAAGTTTTATTGCAGAGTAAAAGGAAAAGAGAAAAATTTACCTAGACTGGATCCGTAACTCCACTTATGGACAAAATCAATGAAATAAATTATTTTAATTGAAACGAGAGTATTTTTTATCATACATTTGGAAAAAAAAATCCAAACATTTTTTAGAAAATCTTTAATTTCATTTGATTAGTTCATAAGTGGGTCATAGATTCGATTTAGGCCGTCTTTCTAAGGGAAATTCTTATTTATTATTATTTTTTCATGAATTGTTGGCAACTTTTACCTTTAAAGTTCTTTTTTGGGCACTAAATGACAGTTCAGAGCAATATTTTGCTTTCCTGAAAAAACTCACCGTACATTTTGAAAATATTTCAAATTTGCATCAATTTGGAAAATAATTATGCAAATCATATTATTTTTGTGATAAAGTCCACTTTTAAAGTTTATGTATTTAATAATTATTTGTAACTTTTATACCTTAGTGTCTCTACAAGCAAAATAACTCATGTTCGAATTTTTCATTCACAGACAAATTTAGGGAAACAAAATAAATAATCAAATGATAAAAGGATAAATTTTTGCATTGTTCCCCGATTTATACTCGTGAAATTTTATGGTTCTCTTTTATAGTCGAAATGTGAAGTTCTCAAAACTGTAAATGTCTGTCCAGTAAAATTAGCTGTTTTGGTAACTGTTAATTATTTTAGTAGCGGTTAGCTGTTAGCTGTTTTGGTAGTTTTTCATGAAACGCTAAAAGCTCAACGTCACATTAGTTAACTTTTCACGAAAGATTGTTTTAACCTTTAAAAGTTAGTTCAAACACTATATTTTGGAACACTATAAAAAGTAGTATTTAGTATTTTAACTTATCAAAACACTAAAAATTATTTAAAAGCTGTTGCCGATCACGGTTTAAACCGTTTTATGGAGACATTATTATTATTCCACTCGTCCTTTCATTTAAAAAGATTTTTTTACTGGAATTTTAGTAATTTTCCAAATAGAAACCTGCAATATTTGACACACAAATCACATATTCTTAATTATTGGACATTAAAATAAAAAAGCTTTAGGACATAAAGAAGTGATGTTTTTTTTTTTTTTAAATTCTAATTATAGCATGGAATATATATATTAGTATTATCTCTGAATTCGTTGAACTGCAGAAATTGAAATATGTTTGGATTCCAATTTTTTAACCATCTAAATAATCTGCAACTTGGAAGAGAAAACATCTTGTCTTACACGTAATATATTAGTATTCTGATTTTTGGCATTTTGCTCGTGTAGCTTTGATGAGGCAAGAGAACAAAATCTTGGTCTCTTGTCCTCATTGAAGCAAATTTTATTTATTGGGGTCCTATATGTCTCCAACACATTTACAACATAAATATAAATAATTTATTCAAAAGCATAAACTGAAAAAGTACATTAAAACAAAGAAAATTATATTGCTCGTTTCACCTCAAATTTCAAATTTATTTTGAGAGACTTTTAAAATAATTGAATTAATTAACTAATAGTTCTTTTAACCTTCTCTCTATCTTCTTCTTTTACAAACATGTGTTTTTATGTTAAGATCAGAAGTAATATTTAGATAAAATCCGGAGATTCAAAATTCTAAAAGAAAAAACCCAAAAGAGTAGAAAATTATCAATGAAAAAAAGAGAGAAAAAGAAATTAAAGTATTTGGGACATGCATTAGTGTTGAAAGCTCCCAGACAAAAATACCCTGCCCGCATGCTTTCTTCTTTTCTTTTCTTTTACTTTCACTTTTCTCTTCTTTTTCATACGTACGTTAAAGCCACATTGCAGGAAGTTATATATATATATATATATATATATAAACCTTAATTAATTTACCACTAATTTTGGAAAAGAAAATTAACTAAAGATAACTTAATTCATTAATCTTTTCCATTAATTTAATTAGGTTTTCTCTGAAATTAGAACATAGTAGGTGAAGGACATATCACAATCAGGCCAATCGATAAGAAATTATTACGTGCTCTCTCCTATTTATTTTGTTTATACAATTTGAAAAAACACGTTTATTAAAAATTCAGTTAATAAAAATCATTTTACCTTTTTTTATCCATAACTCGTTAAAATATTAACAAAAGTTTTCATTTAATGTATAATTACAAAGACTATCACGGAAAATATAATTATTTATATAAATTTAGAAATTGCAAATATTTTGGGACGTAAAAAAAAGAATAATAAGTGAATTGAAAATAATTGAGAGAGAGAAAGGTAGTGTGTGTATAAATCCATGCACGTTAATGCACTTTATTAGGCCCCAAAATTTAGTAATGTCTGCATCAAATGAGACATAGAGATATAGCTTTTGGGGGTGACTAGTGAGGAATAATAATAGACATGGATTTTAAGAGGAAGATGGGGGTTAGCTGCAAGTGCTATTCATTTACATTTATGGATTTATATATATTTGTCATCTTTATTCATTATAATGTGACCTCTCTCTCTCTCTCTCTCTCTCTCTCTCTCTCTCTCTCTCTCTATATATATATATATATATATATATATATATATATTTCAGAGACAAAAAATCCTCACCTAATTAGCAGATAAGCCAATCATGTCTTTTGGCCCTTTTGGCCTAGTACATATATTGCAAGACAATGATATTCACATATATATAGAGTGAGGTGGGTGGGGCTTGATCAAGAGCTTTTGTTTGATTTTCCACTTTACTTGGAGAGACAGGTGGAAAATGTTGAGTTGGGGTTTTCTATTCATTAATTTTAACAAAATTAAGAAGGGAGTTCTTTTCTTTTTTTTTTTTTTCAATTTTTTGAGTTTTTTTCTAGTTAAAACTCGAAAACCGAGTATTACTGACTTAGATTGTGTTAACCAATAGTTTTTTCAAAGCACTTTTTAGTATTTTGACCGGTCAAATCACTATTTTTATAGTATTTAGTCACGTAGCGTTTGAACTAGCTTTTAGCGGTTAAGATAATGTTATAAAAGATTAACCCATATAACGTTTAGCATTGTATGAAAAGATACTATAATAATTAACAGCTAAACGCTACTAAAACAACTAAACACCGAACAAAATCTTAAAATTTATTGATTTTAACTTATGTAATATATGATTTAATGTTTAAAACACTTAAAGAAAGTAAGTTTATTCTTCATTTTATTGATTAGGGTAATTATCAAATTGTGAAAAAAAAAAAAAAGACATATATCCACATTTTTAAGCAAATTAAAAAAATAATGATGCGTAAAAACAATCGATATCTTTCTTTCTTTATTTATATGACATTTCCCAAATAACCTAAATCGAAATAATTAAATTTCTAAGTCATGTTTATATATATTTTCTCCAAGTAATGTAATTAACGGTATTTAATTATTGATAATACGACATTATTGGTGATGGTCCTAAAAGATTTCTTTTTTCTTCAAACTTGAAATATTATTTATAAAAGTTGTTTTCTGCATTTGAATTTCTTTTTGAGACAATAAAGCAAAGATGTCCGATGTTTGTACAGGTAAAACAAGACAAAAGGAAAGACTTGCTATCAAGGTAAAAGATACGTACACTATTATATGTGTATGAGTTTGTACAATTATTTTATGATCATTTCTATGTTTTCCACAAATGATTAAAAGCAATTCCTCACTTTTCTTTTAAATGCTCTAACCATCCTAATGTTGCAATTAGTTAATTGAAAGGGAACTCAATAATAATCAATGAAGATTTAAGAATGCATTATTTTGAAGCTTATTAAGAAATCTGTTTGATTAATATTGTGGTTCAAATTGTTTTTTCTTTCTAGAAAAATACAATTTTTAGATGTTTGAGAAAAAATAACTTCAAAATGTTATTCAACGTTTTGACTCGATACATAAATATCTGTCGTTTTAGAATAATTCTCTTATCCATAAATATTTGTTGCTTTGATAATTTTAAGAAGTAATTAACCATTTTTTTAAAAAGATTTTACCCTCATTTATATTAAAAACAATCTATTTCTCCAATTTTTCAAATTCATCTTTAATCTAATTAATTAATGATGTAAGATAAAATGTAATTTAATCATTTGCATATTAAGATATAACCTATAGATAAGTGCAGAAAAAGTGAACCACTGTCTCAATATTCAAAAAAAAAAAAAAAGTGAACGTTTAATTATAATTTTAAAATTTTAATTTTTTTTCTTAATGATAGTGTAAAAACCTCAAACAATATATTTTGTGAAGGAAGGGACATTAAAAATAAATTTTAACGTATTCCTCAAAAAAAAAAAAAAAAATAACGACTTCTGGTTAATGTTTTATTCTTTTTATTTTTGGTGGTCTTGTTTTGAAGTGAATGATAATTCCATTCATGTGAAAATCATAAATGTTGTAACAGAACATCTATGAAACATTCCGTGAAGCGGCTAATGCCTGACATGAAGATGGGCCTCAGTACTCTATTATAGTAATAGTCCATTTTTTCAGATTTGTATTCGACTTTTTCCTTTTGGGCTTGAATTTGACCTTGTCGTTGTACCCATAAATAAATCTTATAATATATTCACCAAACCCAACCGCCATTTGACACGTTCAATGAATCGCTAAGCAGGCTAGTGTACTGAATAGTGATGGCCATTATAGCCGCCCGAGGAACCATAAAATTTAACCCGAATTGAGTGGGTAAAATCCATTTTAAAGATGAGGTGGATATCAATTTTAAAAATAAAATTCAACCTTCCATTGAATTTAAAAATAAAATCCCAGTGACCCTCATTAAATTTTCTTTATAATAGTTATATATATATATATATATATATATATATATATATATATATATATATATATATATATATATATATATAAAATTCAG
The DNA here is from genome assembly GCF_041381405.1 of Jatropha curcas. Lineage (NCBI taxonomy): Eukaryota > Viridiplantae > Streptophyta > Magnoliopsida > Malpighiales > Euphorbiaceae > Jatropha > Jatropha curcas. The sequence goes on from NC_143159.1 coordinate 8,436,146, forward strand.
CCCAATCCATGATTCTGTTCACCTAACTTTATCTAAATACGAAATTAGTCAAAACGATTTTACATTTCATGTCAAAGGAGAAATAAATAATATAAAACTCAATATTTTTTTTTGAGTATTAGGGAGGGGAGATTCGAATCTAGATCTATAATCAGATCATACTGCACTTACCAATAGATTATGGCTTGGTATGCAACTCAATCCATATTTGGTACTATTAAAATTAACTATTCTATTAGCGATTAACTATTTTATTAACTTTTCGTGAAACGCTCCATCAACCTATGAATACTATTGTACTTATTATGTTACCGAATGATTAATTAATAAAAAATTTTTTAATCTTAATAAAAATGTTAAATGTTATGTAAAAAGTTTTTATCGATTAAGGGCTTTGCTTATGATGATGATGATGATTTGAGTGATTTGCTCTTCAATTAGTCTAATAAGCATTTTGGAGGAAATATTATTTAAATTTTTTGAAGGTTTAATTTCTTTCTTTATTTTATTTTTTTGGTGAATAAGAGATTTCTTAAAAAAAAAAAAAAAAAAGAAAAAAGACAGAGCATCATGAGAATTTAAACTCTTAGCAGCCTAATATTGTCTTCCATAGTTATTAAATCTGGTTCAATCTGGTGGGTCAATCCAAACAATCGACTTTAAAATTGATTTAAATTTCTTTTTAATCATTTAAAGAAAAGAATTGAATTGAATTGACTGATCCGAATTTTATTTTCTTTTTAATCATTTAAAGAAAAGAATTGAATTGAATTGACTGATCCGAATTTTATTTTCTTTTTAATCATTTAAAGAAAAGAATTGAATTGAATTGACTGATCCGAATTTTACTTTGTACTAGTATAAAAATATTTTGAAGTATTATAGTTATAAAATTTATAGCTAAATATGTAAAAATTGTATAAGAAGAATAAATTATAGAAGTTAACAGTGATCAAAGGTGACTACTAGTAATTGAAGAATTACTAGATGTATATTTAAAAATTTTTTCTTTTGTCATTTTAAATTTATTAACGTTAGAAAAATGTTTTCTTGTTTTAAAAAGAGAGTTATTTTCTTTTAAAATGATGTAGTTCTTTTCTTTAACCACATTAATTGATTTTTTTGAGCGGTCCAAAAATAAAAAAAATTAAAAAATTTCTAAAGTAAATTATTTTTGAGAAACAAAAAAGCAACATCAATTGACATATTAACAAATTGGCTAAATCTCTAGAATTATAATAATTTGATATTAAAACTAAACATTTAAATTGTCAATCAAGTGTGGTCTGATTGATCTTCCTATTTCTCGTAGAAGATAATGTCAGAGGTCTCGAATATTATTTAAAAGGAAGATATAGGAGTGAGAGGTCTCGAATATTATTCAAAGGGGAGGACTGTCCCCTTACTGTTGTAGCTCACAATATTATTTCAGTCCATTGAGCTTCTGAGTATAAAAAATAAAAATAAAAATAAAATTATATGTTTTCATTGTGTGACAATCAAGATTTGATCCCTTGACATTATGCAATATAAGAAAAACATTGAACTAGTAAATTAATGGTTGAATGACATTTTATTGATAATTGATAAATTAATCCACTACAAATAAAATTAAGCTATTCCTAAAAGAAAATATGTCAATTCACCTTTCTTTTTTAGGAAATTGTTTTGTCTCTCAATCATTTCTCACAGAAACATAGAGTTCATTATGATTGGAATGTGACTTTCACATTTTGAAGGAACATGAAGTTTTAAGGCTAACACATCTCACATTGCTATTATGGTTGCACCCTCTTAATCATCAACAATTTTAATGATGGATTGGATAAAAGTAAAGCTTCTTCTTTTTAAGTACATTAATATTAACAATCAACTTAAAAAAGCAATGATTCTACCACCAAAATTATTACTTTAAACTTTGTAACCCAGCAAATGCCAATCTCTATGATGTTGTCTCCTCCTTTTATGGTTAAAAATAGAAAATGGATTAGCGATTGTTTATTAGTCTACTGCCCTCAAAAAGTAATTCAATTTCTTTTCTTTTCTGCATTTTTAAGCGCCAGAACTCAACAAAGAAACCCTAAAATTTTTACTACAATTTAGATTCGAGTCCAATTATTTTCTGTTTGGTTGCTCGGATACCGTTAAAAAGTTCGTTCTTTTAATTTAATCTAGAGATATTTTGAAACGACCAGAAAGTTTTAAGTGGTTTATTGACTACAGGGAAAAGTTTTCCTTTCATCTTTTATTTGTTTTCAGTAAACAGCATATTGTCTGGTAGCTTAGTATGATGAATGATAGGAAAAGTTTTCCTCTTCAGTATAGTAAACAATATGTACGAATATGACTGGCCATGGTTTAATTTGATTAGATTCATTGGATTATTGTTCTTGTTGTTGTGTTCTGTTTGTGCTTCTTGTTGTTTAAAAAGATATTGACCCCTTTTATTTGATCAAATGAGAGAGCAAAATGTATCAAACAAGAGGAAACAAGCAACCAATTCTAGAAAGAAAACACTAAGAAATGTACTTTTTTTTTTTTTTTTTTTGGTGAAGTAAGGCAACTCATAATTAGGTTTTTCTTTCATTGATTCATTTAAATAACTCACAGTTGCAATTTTTAATTTTCTGATGCCGTCCACTTGATTAGGAATTGAAGCATTCCAAAAACTTGAGATCGAACTATAAGAATACAAATAATCTGAGACAACATTTTGGTCTCTTGTTTTTTGTCTCTATTTTCTTTTTTGAATTTGACTTTGACATAAGACACTGGAGACATGTTCCAAGTGCAGCCCAGATACGAAATGAAAACCAATCAATTCAAGTCTAAGCATATGCACACATGTTTGATCTTGTATCTTGGAAATCATATCATATGATTCTTGCAGCGTGTAAAATGGGAGTAATCTAAATCACCTGTAAAAAAACATAGTTTGTTCAATTAAAAGAAAACTTGCTTTCTCTTTATTAAAAGAAAAAAAAAAGAAAGCCAAATTTGACTTTGTTTCAGAAGTTCTGAAATTTAATAGCTTGTTCAATTTCATATTTTTGAGGAATTGAAGTGCGATAAATGAACACTCTTTTTAAAAGGGATAAGACATTAAGGTTAAGAAATGCAACCATAAAAACATTGGAGCAATGTTGTTGTTTCTTCTTTTTCTGAGTTCCATATTTTCAAGAGTAACAGCACAACAAAGAACTTGCAACATTAGTTTAGGTTCTTCACTCACCCCTACTAACACTTCATATTGGTCCTCAGTTTCCGGGCATTTCGCCTTTGGTTTTTCCCCAAAAGAGGATGGCTTTGCTATAGGCATTTGGTTTGCAAAAATCCGGCAGAAAACTGTGATATGGACAGCAAACGGTGATGATCCACCATTACCAGGGGCTGTCACCTTGACCTTGAGTAGTGATGGTAAGCTTATCATCCAACTAAACCAAGGCCAGATACCGTTTCAAGATTTTCCTCGGGCTGCTTCCTCAGCCTCCATTCTCGACTCGGGTAACTTCGTACTCTATGATTCAGTCAAGAATTATATGGCAGACTTTTGATTCTCCAATGAACACCATTTTACCAGACAACGCCTTTTGAAAGGGAAGGAGCTCGTGTCTAGCAGCTCCAACAAAATCATACAAGCGGGAGATTTCGACTAGTTATGCAAACAGATGGAAACCTGGTGCAATATCCAGTAGAATATCCTACTGAACGAGAATTTGCTTACTGGAGTTCAAGTACTCAGGATATAATATTAAGATTTTGAAAGATAGGGGAACCATATCTGGTAACACAATCTACCGCAAAACAATTGATGCAGATGGAATATTCCGGTTGTATTCACATGATCTGGATCAAAATGGTAATTGGTCAATTGAGTGGCCTTCCACCAACAACTCATGTGATTGATGAAAGCGGGTATAAAGTGGAAACAACCCTCTTCGAAACCATATGAGGCAAACTAAAAACATTATCGAACAAATCAATAAACTGACCTCTTGAAGCGCAGAATCGCTCACCGGTCTTCTTTCCAGAGATCTTGGAGTCACCCACGATCTTCTGCAGTAATCCCTAACTATCTCTCTTTCGGAACTCTTTGAGTGGCAGAGAATAGAATAACGTCCATCTCGCTATTCTTAGGGTTTTCAAATCTTATATTAAAAAAACTCTCTTCGATAGGAAGATACTTTTTTTTTAATATAAAATAAATTAAATAAAAAATTATTTAATTAAAATAATTATCAATTATTTTAAAACTAAATAATTTATCTATTATTTAATACACCCTTAATTTTCCAAATAATTAGGGCACTACAGGGACAGCAGGAATAAAATAAATCAGGCTACTAATTATAATAAGAACCTATGTAGACCAACATATTCTTATTATAATTAATCATGAATTATTCCACTAAAAACTCATGACTGAACTCCTTATTTATTTTACAATTCCACAACATAATAAAATAATGTTCCCCACGTTAAGATTACAGATGCTGTCATTTAAATAACTTACTGACAATTTATTTAAATCACAATATAATTTTAAGATTGTCGCTCAACTTATTTCATGTGTCGGATTCAATATCCACCTGCAGGGTTTACACTATGAAACCTTATAAGCTTACTTAAAGTGCATCATCAATCTCTAAACCGAGACATGGATTCTATCATTAATTAATATTTCACAAACACAAAATATCTTTGCCCAATTCACCGAGAATATTATTCCAATAATGAAACTCACCCTTTAATGAATCAAAGTACAAGACAATCAATGTTTGCTCATATTAAAATAAATCAAGATTAAGAACAATAAACATTATTTCTAATGTCCTAGAGAATATGTTTAACAGTCAGTACTAAACATCCATTCTCTACTTGGTCCAATTAAATACATACAAAATGTACTAATCACAATTATTGTTCATATGCTAATAACATTTATTTAATGCAAATTTCCAATTAAATACAAAGAAATAATTGTCAATAGAAAATCATTCATAGTTATACTATTACATATGCATGGTTAATAGTATATCTCTATCAGTGATCCGATTGGCTTGTGTGGCGATGCATATTGAACTCTTGTGAATAAGAGCCCTGTATGTACTTGTCCTCCTGTTTTTATGTTGTTGATGAGAGCCAGAAGAATTTGGGCTGCAAGAGGAATTCAGAAGTATATGAAAGCATGAGTTTGAACGAGAGTAGTTTCACAATGCAAAAATTGCAATTTATACCATGGGAAGACAACCCGTACTCTATTCTCTCATCCACCACCAGAACTGATTGCGAAATGGAGTGTTCAAGAGATTGCAATTGTGTAGCTGCAGTTTATAAGGACCGAAACTGCAGAAAACAAAAGCTTCCGCTTAGATTTGGGAGAATCCAGGATGACCCAAAGGAGACATTTATAAAGGTAAGTATTAGAAGTTCTAGAACAAATGAGGGTATAGACAAAAAAGCAAGGAACTGACGTCCTTAAAATGGGCATTGTATTTCTAAACTTTGGAATGTTACTGCTAGCAGTTTTTGGTGTTCTTTTCTATCGAGACTGGGCATGCAGAGTAGTGTCTGACAAAGAAAATGGAAGAATTTTGAAGATGTTGCTTTAACATCATTTACATATAAAGAACTTGAAAAACCAATGGCTTTAATGAAAAATTGGGAAGTGGAGCTTTTGGGACTGTTTTTAAGGGAGCCTTGTCAAATGGGCAGATAGCTGTTGCAGTTAAGAAACTGGAGAAAGTGGTAGCTGAAGGAGAAGTCGAATTCCAGAATGAGCTGAGATCAATCAGTAGAACTCACAATAGGAATCTTGTTCGCTTACTTGGTTACTACCATGACTAAGGCACCGTACTTCTGGTTTACGAGTACATGAGCAATGGATCACTTTCAGGCTTTCTGTTCAAATATGAAACGAAGCCAAGTTGGCAAGAAAGAGTTCGAATTGCTTTAGACTGTTGGGATTATATCTGATCCCGAGTGAGGCCTGCGGAAAAATGCTCCAATAATTATGTATTGGATATTAACGATCGAATTCACCAGAAATAATAACCATGGTAAAAATTAATTACTGTAAATGCCAGATGAAAAATAAAGACACCGAGATTTACGTGGATCACCCTTCAACTGTTATGTGCTACGTCCATGGGACAAAAACTCTGAATAATTCTTCTAATAAAAATAGTAGGTACAAAAGAGATGACAAAAATAATGGTACTCTAAGTGTTTCCCAAAGACACCCTCAAAATTACAATTCTCGCTATTTTCTCTTTTTCCCAATTTTAGGAATCTTTTCCTAAAATTTTCTACACTCAATTGTATATTCCTATTCTATTTTGTTTTTTACATAGTTTAGGAAAATCCTTCTCCTATAAATAGGAGATTGATGCGTTCACCGAATGGATGCGTTAATCGCGTCCATTTTTCCTTCCTATTTTCTTCATTCAAACGTGTGTGGGTCTCACACGTTTGAATCTCTTATTCATTTTTTTCTTTGACCAACAATAAAAACTTGTTGTTTTATTTTTTTTTCTTTTCAAATGTGTGTGGGTCCCACATGTCGGAGGGACCCCACAACATAGACATAGCTAAGGGCATTCTTTATTTGCACGAGGAATGTGAGACTCAAATAATCCATTGTGACATAAATCCTAACAACATATTAATGGATGAACATTTACGTGCAAGAATTTTCGATTTTGGACGGGCAAAACTGCTAATGCCAGACCAAAGCAAGACGCTAACTGGGATTAGAGGAACCCGAGGATATGTTGCACCAGAATGGTATAGGAACCAGCCCATTACAGTAAAAGCTGATGTATACAGCTTTGGTATTGTGTTTTGGAGATCATATGTTGCCAAAGGAGTGTGAGTACGAATGTTCCAGAAGATGAAGCTATTCTTGCAGAATGGGTCTATAGCTTTTTGAAGCCAGTGATGTGACATCCTACTCCGAGTTGAGTCTTAGCATAGAGTTGAGTAGTCGAGTTGAGTCGAGTTGAACCAAACCCGGTTGGGGTAGAATGAGATTGTAAGTGGATTTGAGTGAGAGAAAAAGATAAAGCATGTGGGTGAGGATTGATTTGTATTAAAAGATTGAGCTTGGGTATTAAGTTATAGCCTGTTAACAATTGAGGTACCATTTAGAACTTTTACACACAAATCCTTTGATTTTTGATGGCCTACCCGTAATACCCATTTCACTTTCCCATTTTCATGTTTATCTTCATCTTCTTCCTTTCCTCTTCCACCTTACTTTCAATTTTCATGGTAGTTAAGCCTTAACTTCAACTTCTCTTTTATTCAAGTAAGTAAACCTTCTTGAAGTTCATAATTGAATCATTTGGTGCTATTATTTTAGAATTCATAAGAATTCTTATTTATAGGTGAAGGGAGTTCTAAGAGTGTAGAGAAAAGAAGCTAAGGAAGAACTCAAGCTTTTGGAGTAAAGGTTTGATATCTCTTGTTATTTTTTATTTTCTTTGCATGAGAATTGTGTGGTGTGTTGCTATTGAGACAATCTTGCTTTATGTTGAGTGGGAGGACTGGTAATGGTGAGAAAACAGGGGAAAACAGGGGAGGTATTGAATAAATGAAGTAAAGAGTAGAGTTTATGTTGAAACAGGTTTTGCTGGAAATTTTACCAGTAGCTTCATCTTGATTTTGACCCCATTTATTGATGGAATTAGGAAGTGTCATAGAAGAGTTATTTGTTCCTCTATGTGTTAGCTTTACATGGGTTTTTGAATCATCCAAATTGGAGTTGTATATTGAGAGATATGACCAAAAGAGTACAGACAGTGCAGGCTGGAAGCGCGCGCGCGAATTGCATGATGAGTTCGCGTTGCCTTCTCGCGCTCGCGAATTTGACCTACGCGCTCGCGACTTTCCCCTGAAACTCTCTGACTCTTATTTAGCACATCTCGTGCTCGCGACTTTCAAGTACACGGTCGCGACTTGTGCTCGCAAACTCTTTGACTCTCATTTGGCACATCTCGCGCTCGCGACTGTGAAGTGCGCGCTCGCGTACTTGGCCCTTGGCCTGTAAGCGCTCGCGACCTTCATAGCGCGCTCGCGAATTTAGCTTGAGAACTCACTGTCTCTCATTTGGCACTTCTCGCGCTCACGACTTTCAAGTACGTGCTCGCGACTTGTGCCCGATAACTCACTGTCTCTCATTTTGCATTCTACGCGCTCGCGACTTTGAAGTACGCGCTCGCGACTTGTGTTTTCATGCACTTTTGGATTTCTTTTTCAATGCAATTGTATTTCTTTGCTTCACTTATATGCCTCTAATCATTTTAACATCAAATACAACATTAGAACATGTATAAAAACAACATTCAAGCATGCAAATGATGTGAAATCAAATAAACATTATGATGCAAATGAAGTTATGAACTATTAATGTGATGTTGTGTTATATTATTGCTATACCAACATTATGCTCCATTGAGGTTAGGTAGAAACCATGTAGATAAGGCTATGTCGCGACATAGGATAGCAGATCTGCACCTCATACAGTTTGGTACTCCGGCTACAGGCCGTTGAGTGGATATGATTATATGGGCCATAGCAGCCAAGCATACAGTATTCATCCAGTTTCATATAGTTTTTCTTATCACTTCGGTTTCACTATAACCTTATGGAGCCATACAGATATCTTGACATAACATTTCATGAATTATACAGTATTATAAACAGTACAAAAGATAATCAAGGTATCATGAAAGTATCATAATGTGTGAGCTTATATGTGCCATATATGTTTACATGGTTGGTTCTTTCTATATATGTATGTGCTTATTTGTTTCTTTATATGTTGAGAAATCCACTGAGCATTATTTGCTCAGCGAGTTCAAATTTTAGGGAGAGTTGGTATTTGGTACCTATAAATATATGAAATCAAATTTTTAGTCTCCACCTTTTGAAAATACATGAATAAGTCCTTGTAACTTAGGATTTATTCGGCAAAATTAATTATTTTAGTACCTGTTAGTTGTTTTAATAGTGTTTAGCTGTCAGCTATTTGAGTAGTTTTTCATAAAATACTAGCTAAACATTACATGAGTTAACTTTTTATAAAATACTACTTTAATTTCTAAAAGCTAGTTCAAGCGCCATATTGCCGAACAATATACAAAATAGCATTTAGTATTTTGAATAGTCAAAACGCTAAAAGCAACTTAAAAAGATTGTTGTCAAACATAGGCTTAGTAGCGTTTAGTTCTTTGAGTAGCATTTCATAAAATGCTAAAAGATAAACATTAAATGAGTTAACCTTTTATAAAATGTTACCCTAACCTCTAAAGCTAGTTTAAACGCTATGTTATTTAACATTGTAAAAAATAACATTTTAGCATTTTGACTTAAAAAGTTGTTACCGAATACAACCTGAAACAGTACAATAGTTTAGTCTTCCTTTCCAAATATTAAACTTTCTTTTTTATTAATTCTACATGTAAATTTATAAGCGTAACCTTATTTTTTCAATAAATCAATTATGGATAATAATAATTATCTATGTTATTAAAAAAATTTTTGAACATAAAAAGTACAATAAAAATAGAATTTTTAATATTTTTAATAAAAATCAACCGGAAAAGTATGCGATTAATGGAATGATTTCTATATCCAACGGAGGCAAACCACAAAGAGATGCATTAATGTATCTTTGAAAATATAAAAATTTAGTTAATTTCACAAAATTAAAGGACAAAATAATAATTTACCTATCATTTTATAAAAGTCAAAATTTGAGAGTTATAGTATTTTGATGAGATAGGAAGTTATTTATTGGTCGGTTCCATTTCCATAGATATAAAGTTTGTTCAAGTAGTATAGATAAAGATATCATCTTATATGACTGAGGGGACTGAATATGAACTATGGTCAGAGGCATCATCGTGATTCGGTTTCAAATCGAAACCGATCTGAATTGAATCAGTCAAATCTAGCATCAAATCCTGGTTGACGATACCCGGTTTTAAATCGTAATCGAAACCGTATATTTATGGTTCAATTTCAATTCTTTATTTTTTAAAATTGGAATCCAGAGTTTTGATTTAAGAATAGTGGTTCCAATTTGAAATCAAGAGAAATTTTTTTTTTCAAATGTTTATTATATTATAATTTTTTAAATAAATTTTAAGATTTAATTTGAATTGGTAAATCTAAACAAGAATTTTAAAAGTTTGAAAAAAGTTATCTAATTTCGTTCCACACCTGAATGGAACTGAAAGTGGCGGTTCTAAAATTGCCTAAAAGCGGTTCGGTTGTGGTTCCACCATTATTATAGTCGGAACGGACAGTATTCAAATCAAAACAACACTTCTGGAATCGTAATCATGTCTAACTATGATTAATGCTATTATTTAAGAAGGTAAAGTTTTAATCCAACAAACAATCTTTTCACTTTATAAAAATAAAATAATATATGATTCAGGATAAACACTTATAAATTTATTTGAACATTAACATTTCTAATGAAACAATATTGGAATGGGAACAGGCTTATTATTCAAAAGGGATCTATTTCTATTTTTACAAAAAGTAATCCATCCAAGCAATTTATAAAGCACATGTTGAAATGGGTGAAATCAAATGAGTGGATTAGTTCTTTAGGATTGTAGCTATTTTTCATCATTCCAATCTTCAGTATGTGCATCAAAGAGAATGAAAAAACTAAATTTCTAACCACCATAAGTTCAATCGTTAATTAAAATTATAGCAACACAAAATCAATAAAAGCAAATGAGTAAAATTTTTTATTAGACATTTTTTTACCAATCTTTTCATATTCTTCCTGAGAATGCTTTATCAATTTAACCATACGCTAAATTCAATCAATTTTTAGAGTTTTTAATAATGAACAAAAAAAAAAAAGTTCCTTTTAGAGTTTTGTGAGATGACCATTTATAGTTCAAAAGCTTTTTAACTTTTGTATTGATTCAGGATTTTATATATATATATATTAGCTTCCGCAACATCCTCCAAAATTTGCAGCAATGTTGCTATTTCTTCTTCTTCTACTAACTTCCATATCTTCTAAAGCAATAGCTCAACAAGTAGCTTCTAATATCAGCTTAGATTCATTTCTCACTCCCTCTAACATTTCATATTGGTCTTCAGAATCTGGCCATTTCGCTTTTGGTTTTTATCCACAGGGCAATGGCTTTGCTATAGGCATTTGTTTCCCTAGAATCCAGGGAAAAACTGTCATATGGACAGCAAAACGGGAGGACTCCCCTCTTCCCGGGGACGCCAGACTGATCTTGGATAGTAAAGGTAGACTTATTTTGCAAAGAAGAGGAGGTGGTGAACAGAAACTCATTGCAGATACTGTTAAGCCTGCTTCCTCAGCTTCATTGCTCAACTCTGGTAACTTTGTACTCTACGATTCAGAGTTGAATATTATATGGCAGAGTTTTGATTTTCCAACGGACACCATTTAATCAGGACAGCGTCTAGTGGCTGAGGAACAACTTGTGTGTAGCATTTCTAATATAAATCATACGAGTGGAAGATTTGGACTAAGGTGCGAAGCAATGGAAATCTGGTAATGTTTACATTAGAATACCCATTTCAAAGAAACTATTTTTACTGGAAATCAGGTACAGGAAATTCTGGAAAAAATGTAACTCTAAATCTTGATAGCAACGGTCTCCTATACCTGCTTAATCGTAATGGTGTTAATATATATACTCTAAATGATGGAAGAAATATATCTGGTAAATCTATATATCGTGCAACAATGGACACTGATGGAATTTTCAGGTTGTATTCACATAATTTGGATAAAAATGGTAGTTGGTAAATGGAATGGGAGTCATCCAGCAACAAGTGTGATCCTACTGGCTTGTGTGGCTCTAATGCGTATTGTATTGTTGTTGATCAAGTCCGTAAGTGTGTCTGTCCTCCTGGTTTTGATTTCATTGACCAAAACCAGATAAGAGTTTCGGGTGCCAGCAAAATACCAGTACAGGTGGTTGCTTAAATAGACAGGAGATTAGTTTTGTTGTTGAAGAAGGTGTAACCCGTGAAGCCAACCCATGTTCTACTCTTCCATCTAACACGAAAGAAATGTGTAAAGAGGATTGCTTAAAAGACTGTTATTGTGAAGCTGCAGTTTTCATTAACCAGCTTTCCAGAAAGCAAAAGCTTCCATTAAGGTCTGGGAAAGTTGAACAAAGTAAAACAGTTACAACTTTTATCAAAACAAGAATTGGTGAACCCAAGAATAGAAAGGAAGGTCTGAGAACAGGAATTGTTATGACATGTATTGTAATCTCAACTCTTGCAGTTTCATTTCTGATAATTTTTGGTATTCTTTTCTATAGATACCGTGTTTGGAACTACAGAAGATTTCAAGTCTAGGAAATGATGAACTTTTTGGAGATGTCATTTTGCGAGCATTTACATGTGATGAGCTCCAAAAAGCTACAAACAATTCCAAGGATGAAATTGGTAAAGAAGGATTTGGTACGGATTAAAGGGGTCATATCAAATGGCCATAAAGTTGTGGCAATCAAGAGGCTGGATAATGTTGTGGCTGAAAGCGAAAGAGAATTTTGAAATGAGATGAACATAATAGGGAGAACCCATCACAAAAACTTGGTTAAATTGATTGGTTACTGCCATGATGGAACTAACAGGCTTCTGGTGTACGAGTACTAAAGCAATGGTTCACTTGCAGAATTTCTTTTCAAGTCCGAGCAAAAACCTTCTTGGGAGGCAAGAGTTGAAATAGCACTAAACATAGCTCGAGGCATCGTCTATTTGCATGAAGATTGCAATACTCAGATCATCCATTGTGATATCAAGCCCGAAAACATACTAATGGATGAAAAAGAACGCGCAAAACTTGCTGATTTCGGTCTATCCAAGCTGTTAATGCACAACTGATAAATGTTACTTTTCATGACAATATGATACAAAGCTATGCCCAGATTTTGCTCTTTTTGTTTCTTTTTCGATATTTTGTAATGTAATTAATGAATGTACCAGAAGTTTGAATGAATTGTGGTGGAGCTTATTTTTAGCTTTAGATAAGGGAACAAATTTCCTTAAATTATGGAGATTTGGTATTGACTCATACTCATACTCTTTTTCAGCTCCTTATCTTCTTCTTCTTCTCTATATCTGTATACAAAAAAGTTCCTACAACAAACAATCCAAGACTTAAACTAGAAATAAGGGGAACAGGGGGATATGTTGCACCAGAGTGGCACACTAACTTACCAATAACTGTCAAAGTAGATGTGTACAGCTTCGGAATCATGTTATTAGAGATCATATGCTGCAGAAGGAATGTGGACTTAGATGCACCAGACAACGAAGTAGTATTAGCAAGTTGGGTCTATGATTTAAGGTTAAGGAGCTGGATAAGCTAATTAAAAACGAAGACGTTGAGGAGAGTAAAATTGAGAGGATGATAAAAGTGGGACTTTGGTGCATCCAAGACGAGCCATCATCACGGCCATCAATGAAGAAGGTGGTACTGATGTTGGAAGGGACAATAGACATACCAGACCCTCCTACTGTTTCATCCTTTTCCAGTTCTGTGCAGTGATGACCTTTGCATATAATCTTCTACTTGAGGCTTATGGGTCTCACACGACCATTTCATAGGCATATTAGATTTTCTGATTGGTTTTGTTGTACCTGTAGGACCTGAGTTTAACAAGATTATTGATTGTTAAGCAACTATTCAATTTTGTGCTAATGTTTAATTAGTTAACTTTCTCCGTATAATCTGTTATGTTTTCCTTTTCTTTTGCTTTCAATTTAAATTATACTTGTTGTTACTATTCAGTAAACTAGACATGTTAAATAACGACATCAAACTGTTAGAAAAAAATTAAGAAAACAGGTAATGTTTAAATTTCCCAAATGCCGGCCAGATGGACATCCGAACCAATCAATTCCAGTGAAAGCACATGCATATACTTCTAATCTTGTTTCCTGGAAATCATATCATATGATTGCTGCAATGCATAAAATGCAAGTAATCTAAATAGGTTTACTTGGTAAAGAGCAAGGCCTAATTGAAAATGAAGCGAATTTTTCTTTTCTTTTACTAAAATAAGTTAATTAAAGAAAGAAAAGCCAGAATAGGGTCCGTGGCCATAGCAACGCATTAATTGCACTTTTCTTGACTTCTTATCAGTAATTTCCAGGACAAAATACTGAAAAGTTTTGAAATTTGAACCCAGAGAAATTTAATAATTTCTTCAATTCCATATATTCTGGAATTTAAGCATGAATTGAACTCTCTTTTAGGATGTATCTGACAAAGAAAATGAAGGAATTTTTAAGGATGTTACTCTAAGATCATTTACATATGAAGAACTTGAGAGGGCAATTGATGACTTTAATGAAAAATTGGGAAGGGAAGCTTTTGGGAGTGTTTAAAGGGAGCCTTGTCAGATGGGCAGATAAGTTGTTGCAGTTAAGAAATTGGAGAAAGCTGAAGGAGAAGTGAAATCCCAGAATCAGATGAATTGATAGAACTAACCATAGAAATCTTGTTCAATTACTCGGTCACTACCAAGATAAAGGCAACATAATTCTAGTTTATGAGTACATGAGCAATGGATCACTTGCAGACTTTATGTTCAAATTTTCTTTTGGTGGCTTGTGCTTTTTCATTTTTGTATAAGACTACTTAAGAAGTTTGATTGAAATTTCCAGCAAAATGTAAGAAAAAACAGTAAAATTATTATTATTATTATTATTTTCTCTTTTAGAGATTGAAAATTCAAGAAAAATGAGAGGGGAACGGACAATAATAAGAGTTACTTCAGATACAGCATTCGCGTTTTCTTTCCGCGCCACAACTATTTTGACGTGTCATAATTCTATTGGTTGAACAAAAAGAATACATAAAATCTACCACACTGAATCGTGAATCGATCCCCAATTCTCTTACAGAGCCAACCCCCCTAAGAAGATAGTTTAAGAAAAAATATCAAGGGTTTTCTCAGTAACCACGATTCCAAAGCCAAATGTCTTTTTGATCGAAATTAGGGCTTTTGTTTTTGTTGAATTCCTCCTTTCAGTCCAAAACTCGTACACTCTCTTCTCTTTCACTGAAGTCAGTCGCAAAAGAGCCCGAAACATGACGGACGGGTACTGGAATCGGCAGCAGCATCCTCTTCTGTCCTCCGGTGGCGGTGGCAATCTAAAACGACCTCGTACCGAATACGGTAAGATCTTTCACTTTCTTCTCTTTTTAAATTGCTTCTATTGATGGAACGTTTTCTTTTTTTAGGAAAAATTGCATATTTACTTCTTGTTTGGTAAGAGATTATTCCGTTTATTAGGACGTAATTATTTCCGTAAAGTAATTAGAAATTTACTTAATTAAAATCTTTATTAAGTTAATTAGTATGCTTGATTCTGTTTGTGAAATGTAAGATAGCATTGGTATTCTATCTAGACTTTAATTTTGTGGAAAATGGAAAATTAGTGCTTGAGCAATTAGGGTTCTTCTATTCAGCCCCTATAGGACTTAAACATAATCTGGTGTGGTTATGGAGTTCACTCAATTTTGAATGTGAAATTTTCTTGGACCATTTGCTTATATTGTTTTGAGGACTGATTCATGTAATTTAACAAGATTGAGAGTATGAAATTGCAAGTCCTTTTTAAATATTATCTGCTTTATCCAGTATAATGAGAATTGCTCAGCTTTAATCTTAATGTTGATTCAATTTCTGTTGAATGCCATTCATTTTAACCTGCGTTAGTTTGACATTGAAGCATTACCTGGTTTTGACGTCATTTTAAAGATTTTTCTTGTCAGAATTGGAATTTTTGTTGTGTATTTTTGCATATACAAGATCATATTACTCCACTGGTAACTTGGAGGTCATGGTCTGAGTAATAGAAACAACCTCTCTATAAAAGCGGAGAGAAGGCTGTGTGTATAAACCCTCCTTAGAGCCCACAAATGTGGGATGCTTGGTGCAGTGAGTCACCTTTTATAGGATCCTGTTAATAGTGCCATTGTTCTAAGCAGTGTCAAAATTCATTTCTCAGCTTTCTTTTCTTTTAGTAGTGATTATTCGCTATTAGAATTTACAGATGATTATCAAACAGAAAAATTGGCTTACGCTGTTATAAGTTGCTCTGCCCTTTATATAACGAATGCTATAGTTATTTAGATGAACCACTTTTGTAAATTGGTACTTCTTTTGTGCTTCTTTTAGCGTTGAACTTGAGTTTGTGATTTATCAGACCAACTTTTTTGTGATATTGTAGTTTAACTATGACCCTGTGTTTTCTCTTAAAATCCTTCCTGAAAAATCCTAAAATAGATTAAGCAACATTTTGTTAATTGCCTTCTACTAAATTTAATGGGTCCATATCATTGTCCTTCTTAAGCAATATTCTCTACATAGGGTAAAACCCATTTCAGTCAGAAGTACTTAAAAATCATGGATGTTTCCAAGTAATTTAATCTGTGTCTTTAGTAATTTGATATATATGCTTTCTAGTAATTTAATATGTCTTCCTGCCTACCATTGTCAACTCTAGGTGCAATTCCTTTTTAGCATAAAGTTTGTTGAGCTATCCAAATAATGTTTTTGTTTTGTTTATACTTCAAATGCCAATGGGCATTTAAAATTCAAATGAAGTTCTTTTGTTTTCTTGACTTTATCTTCCATGTTCAGCTGCTGTATCTACATACTTGAGAAAGAGAAATAGATTATTTTGAGAATGAAACTTATACTTAAGTTTCTATTTTGAGCTTTCAGATCTCCCAACATCAGGCCTGCCTTCAAGCCACGAGATTCATAACTACTATCCAAGAGATGATGAACGCAGTAGGTATCAGGCTGTGAAGGATACAAAGACAATTGGATCAGCATATGACCGCTATCTGCAAAATGCAGTACTCTCTTGAACCTTCTGCTGTTTTTATAAATTTATTTTTTTTCCTCCTCACTTGTAAAAGGTTGTTTGCTTATTTAGTCATCCTAATTGCTTTTGAAGCAAATGGCCTCTTTTTCTTCTGGAGAACCTAGTGGGTTAAGCGTTGGGTTGGGAAGGGCTGGTGGTGGTGGGATTACCGGTCTTCCAATACTTGATTCTGGTATGACAGGCCGTCCTCGGGCTAGTATTCCTGATCTGGCACCAAATGGACGAGACATTGGTTTTGGTAGTCAATCCTCATTGGATGCAATATCTAGGCCTGTTCGTGAAACTGTACCTCTACCTCCAGATGCTTCCAGCACTCTATATGTCGAGGGACTCCCTCCAGACAGCACAAGGAGGGAAGTAGCTCGTATCCTTTTGACGTTATAATGGTGTTAATTGTTAAGTGATTGTGGTGGCCTTTGTTAACCAAGGTATGTTTCTGCAATTTCTTTTTTTGGTATTCCTTTACTGGATCTTCAGATATCTTTCGCCCTTTCGTGGGATATAAGGAAGCGCGACTTGTGAGCAAAGAATCTAAGCATGTAACTACTCGTCCTATAATATTTCTTTACCCATATGCGGTTCCTTACATGTCAGAAGTATGACTCTGTCTTCATAATAATGCAGCGTGGTGGAGATCCTATTATCCTCTGTTTTGTTGACTTTGAAAATCCAGCCTGTGCAGCAACTGCTATGAGCGCTTTACAAGGTCATGTTGTTATCTTTTTCTCAACCTTGAAAGAAACCAAAGCAAGGGATTTCCATGTGCTAACATTAAATATTTTGTTTCTGCAGGTTATAAAATGGATGAACATGACCGTGAATCTAGTTTCTTGAGGCTACAATTTTCTCGGTACCCTGGTCCAAGATCTGGCTCTGGAAGTCGTGGAAAGAGGTGAACAAACTTTTGTTGAAGAATGAAGATAGTGATCATGAATGTGAAACAATTGTCTATTTTCTAATTTATTCCCCCTTTTGAGGTCTGCATTTTTTCTTTTAGCAATACATCTCTCCACAACTTGCAATTTGAATTACTTGATCATGGCAACACTAATTGTTTAGTACTTTAGATCAACATAGTAGTGAATGGGAAATTTCAAAGATTAATTATGTAAACAAACAAAGAGAGACTTTTTAGATTTTTTACTAGAGATGAACCTGTAGTTCTTTCTTGGAGCAGAAAAAGTGTTGTAAGATAATCGTTAGATGCTGAGCCTCTTCTGATTTTTCGTTCATTTGTAATCTGATGTTTGGAATGTGTGAATCTGAAATGCTACTAAATTTATAATCAAGAAATCATTGTGTTTTTCATTTTGTTTAACTGTAACATACAATTTCTATACGAGATCCTTTAAGGTGGCTTATGCGTATGAAATTATGCCATTAAACGACAGCGTTATGTTGTTAATTAACGTATCAGCTGTGAGCACAAATGCTTATTGCTTACTATTTATTAGGTGAGAAAGGTCCGCAGTAGGTTTGGCATGGAGTTCGGTTCAACTGCGTAACCCAGCTGAACCGAATTCGTGGCCCGAACTAAAGAAATTTTGACCCTGAAAATATACTAATTACTTTACAACGCACGTGTTGAATCGAACCGTTTTTAAGGGCTTTGCAACAATTCCCCGTTCTTCGGCTATTGCCTCACCAAATTTTACTTGGAAATAACTTTCAGTCAAATGCATGGATTTCCTTTATGGGATTTGTCCTTCGACACCTTCAAGTTTGTGGAGACATTTCGTGATCCTATATTTTTACATTTCAGTAATAATTATAATAACGTAGGGATGGTGGTCAGGAATGTAATAGCTTTAGATGTAATGAAGATTACACATGATTACAGTGTAATCATTTATGTAATGTAATTTTCATTTCGCTGCATGGTTGATTATAAATACCCAACATAAATGATTACCTAACCAGCAGTTAGGTAAAGGCCTTATTGGCCAAGAGTCTCAATTTTGGAAGCAAAGTTTTGATTAATTGATTGCATTGGGCCAAAAAATCCATTATGACTAAAGAAATTAATCTCCTAATTAATAGTACTCTCTCTTTATTTAATTAACACATCAAATTGAAAATTTCGTTAAAAAGAAAATTATATACAGATATATTATACAAAAATATAATTAATACTATGTCTTTGTTAATCTCCCAATGAATATAAACGTACTTATAATTAAATTATTTATTACTAACATCTAACTAAATTTCCCCATTAGCCAAATTATTATACATTTATATAATTCTACCGATCTAATTTTTCCACGAGGGCAAATAACAAAAGGAGAAGAAGACACGTTACAGTTTTTGCATGGCATCTTCAAAACATATACCTAACAAAGTTCATTATCACATGTTATATCAATTGATTGATATATAAAAAAAAAAAAGTCTAATTAATTAATTAATTGCATTATCTTATTTTACATCAATTGATAAAGTTATGATCTGTTTTGGCTTTTGGCTGTAAAATCAATTTATTTTTCTATTAATTAATTAACCTATTCCTTTTCTTTTCCTGATTCAGATGCTTTTTATGTTCCCATTTGCGATAACATATCAATGATAAATCTAAGTTTTTTCACTATGATATGTGAGATTTAGACATTGTTTATAATTGAAAAATAATCATTTTTGAAAATTAAAAGCAAAATATATATATATATATATATATATATATATATATATATATATATATATATATATATATATATATATATATTTGTTTAATTTGCATGATAAATAGAAGTCATAAACGTTTAAAAATATAAAAGTAATAGTAGTGATGTGCAAATTTTTTTTCTTTTTTTTTATTTTTTTTTTTATAAATGAGAGGCTCAATTGATCGAAATAACATAATGAGCTACTTAATAGGAGATAAACTCTCCCTTTTGAATAATATTTATTAAATTGGTAAAATATGAGACCTAACCGATTCTCAAATTGGTAATATAAAACTCAATGAATCGAAATAACAACACGCGCTCAGCAGCAAAAAGGTACCCTTTCTGACAAATAATATCACAAAACTAATAGTAAATTTCAATGATGGAAGGAACTCGAACTTGAGACATATCATTTCTCGTATTTCTCTCGTATCTTCTAAGGAATATGTAAAGACAAATCAGATTAGCTTTTAGTTAAAAGGTGTTTGATTGCTTGGTGGAATATGGATTTGATAGGCGCATAATGTATACTTGGATTAATCAATTCATACAGCTGTAAAATAATTAATCAATCTAATCACGTTTAGTGAATGCATTTCTACCAAATTACATGTCAGGCAGTCAATTTTAGTTATCAAAGTTCAAAAGGAAGATTGATGATTAATTATTCAACTAGTCAATTTCGTTATTTTGGCCAAATGCTCACAAATGCCCCTCAATTTTATGATTCCTTTTTAATTTATTTAATGAGTTAGTCATTTTGATATCATCTTTTTAATTGATAAACTGGGGTTAATTTTTTTTTTTTATTGAATTTAATTTTTTGAAATTAGGTTTTAAATTATATATCTACAGTTATTCGTATTTATTGCATCCTGTTTCTTTCTCTTCTTCAATGGCACATGAAGATTGTTTTTCCCAATTCAAAAATTTGGAGGGCCTAATTGACATTGACAAAATAAAAAGGTCCTATCGAGTTTTAATGTAAAGTCGAGGTGCTTATCTGACAATTTGGCACATTTTTTTGGGACAGTTCATCTTTTCTTTCCTATTGTCCTAAATATAGTCCACTTTCTTTTTTTATACTATAATTAATTTTTGAATTGTCTACTATATCTGTATTAAATTTTACTTTATTTTCAATAATCTTCAATAATTCTTAATTATTATTCCAATACTCATATGTTATTTAAAATGAGTATAATAAGAGAGTTATATGAATAAAATTGTCTTTTAACCATATTTATTAATCTGTATGAAAATAAAAAGCGAATTATCTTTTTGAGACGAAAGAGCAGTATCAATAATGTAAATGATTGCCTTGAAAACATAAAATTCTAAAATATGCTAACCAACTGGGGATAAACAAATAGTGATTGGCTACTAACTTAAATATTGTAAAACACGTGTAATTTGGTAGGCACTAGTCATTTTCTCATTGGAAATAGAGATCATCTCAAAGAGATTTTTTTTTTTTTTTTTATCTCACCAATCATTATCAATTTTCATTGTATTTTTTGTTTCTCATCCGAAGTGACATCGAATATTAATACTATGAGTATATTAAAAAAATAAAGTTGAAAATTTTACTTCAATTATTTTTTAATCTATTTTTATTAGACCGAAGAAGTATTTATTTAAGGTGGAATAAGTAAAGAAAATAATCTAAAATAATTCAAGTTGCACCTTATGGTTATGGGTGTAGAATTTGGAGTTCTAATGTTTTTTTTTATTATTATTATTATTATTTTGATTTCAGAGAGAGTTGCTATCCAGCCATGGAGGATGGATAACACCAATTCCTTGAAAAGGAAGGTTGTGATGAACTATTACTAATTGAGCCACAAGAATGCCCCACTTGGTGGCGCGACTCATGCTGTTTTTTCATGATTCAATATTTTAGGATTCAAGGCATAGAATTGTACTAGTAAAAAATATTTTAAAAAAGATCAAGAATAGCTCATACCAAGATAACAAAATATTTAATACCCCTTTGATGATTTGAGTCCCATTAATCTAAAACTTATATTTCTCTATCCCTAAATAATATTTTCCTAATTGACAACAACTCTATTACATTGGTTTATATTCAACTCTCCTTAATGTTTTGAGTTTAAATTAGATTGTCGAGGACTATTAGTATATGAAGATTTCTCATCAAATTAAATTACTCCTTTTATCGGCAAATAAATCCATATTTTTCTCGTTTCTTAAAAAAATTATTTAATTTGTTTAATTTGTAATAAATTATAAATATATTAATTATGTTATCCTTATGTACAATAGAAAGAGATATTTTTTTTTTAGAAATTATTGCAATAAATGTTAGTTATAAAGTCTTATTCGGACCTAAAATATTTTGTATTTAAAAAATATAGAAAAATAAATTTATTATTACTTTAAATTCATAAATGTGTTTACGTAATATTTTTGCAAATGCCACAGTTATTTGTCCGCGGAGGAAGTATAAAGCAACTTCCATTTTCGTAGGCAGTCTTGGACAAGAATTAATACTGGTTAATGAAAATAAATGAGCAGTCTTGGAAAAATTAAATGTGACAATAAGTAATTATTAAATTGAATTGAATTGTTTGCAAGGTTTTTAAATTTAGATATGTAAATAATTATTTTTTCTATAATAATATTTATACTTATTTATTAAACGAAAGATTTTTATTAATATCTTAATGAGTTAAAGGTAAAAAAGGATAAAATAATTTTTGTTATCTAAATTCTTAATATGCGTATTTTGTCAAATCATGTAAACAAAATGAGACGGAAAGAGTAATTATTAAAAAAAAAAAAGAAAGTTATAAATATCCAAAACCCACTTCTTATAATTATTTTTCTATAAATTAAAACTTTCGCTATAGAGGTCATCCATTAAACTCAAGCTAGCGTACCACCTAAGCCCCTCCTATGTTCGTTTATTTTATTTTATTTATTCTTTCATTTTAGTTGTATATTATTGTGATTTTTTTTTTTTTTTGTCACATTTGACTAATTAAGCTGAAATCATATTTTCAAACATAAGAGATAATAATATTAGAAAAATTGCTTCCACCTAAACTGCCTACATTTACAAAATTATGCTTTGAATTTGTTTGATTGCATGAGCTAACTACCCTGCCTAATATTTTTGATTATTGAATTTTTTCCACAATTGCTTCTCCCTTTCCTTTTCCATAATTAACAATCACATTAATTATTTTAATTGTGACATGCACCCAAAAAAAAAAAATCCCAAAGTTGACCTACTTATTCAAAAATATATTTATTTTTGGCACAAACAAATAGATTTTTACAAAAATAACCATATATTTTTTTTGAATATACAAAAATAATCATATTTAAACCAAGTCGTTTAAGTTACCATAATATTGTAAATTGTATATATGTAGTAACTATGTCTACGAATTATGTATTTCTTATTTAACCAACAAAAAGAAAAAGAAAATATTAGGTTATTTCACTGATTAACAATACATTTCAGTACCCTTTTAGGTCATATAGAAATGGTAAAAAGGTAATATTGTCAAGATGTATAAACTCTGGATCTTAGTTATTGTAAAATAAGGTAGATTAATTGATGATTATGTATAATAAATTAATAATTATATATCTAGTTCTTTCTAGATCTGAGAAACAGTCAAACTTAACCTTTCTGTTCCATTTACCAAACCATCTCCATGTCTTTTTTCTTGGCAAAGAGAGATTCTTCTGCATCGCATCACTCAGTCTTCACCAACTCTTTTATTATGTACAACTATTGATTTCGGCTAACCTTGATTAGTTAGCATTTTGGACTATTTTATCAGTCGGTGACTAAAATAATTGGACAACATTAACAGAAATGTGCGATTTATGAATTAATTATTGTGTTGAAATATTGTATAATTAATTATTCTCTAATTAATTAATTAACAGAAGATATTGAAACTAATCAAATTGACTGCCTCCTAGCTAGATAGCTAGAGGAAGGACAGAGACAGAGGTGAATAGTCTTCTATCTTTAATAATTTTTGATGGACCACTGCTCGTCATTGATCGACTTTCTGAACTTTGACAGTTTCATATACAACTTGCATTTTAACTTCAAAATTTTAAAAATATTTCTGCCTAAAAGTCATTATTCATTATTAGAAATCATTATACTAATATTCATTATACATTAAAAATCATTAGTTAGCAATCACATAATTAGTGATTTCTTTCTTTTCTGGAACCACCATATTCGAAGTTCACTTTACTCTGATTACATTCATTACTCTGATTACATTCAGCTTGAGTGTTACAAGGCTCGTCTAAGACTCTTTCAACTTGGTAATTTCCAACTTAGTTATATAATCAATTCTGACGTCTAATCAATAATTGATCATCGTGAATGAAAAAAAGTTATCCTGCAGTATGATTTTTTTTTCTTTGTATTTATGTCAATTTTTATCGCTATTAAATTTATTAGTGTACGATCTTTCCCGTTAAATCAGACAATGAGATAAAATGAATTGAATAAAAGTTGATGGATGCAGTTTGCCCACAGATACAAAAGAAACCAAAGGAAATGCCAATAGGGTGAAGTAGAGACCGCAGACCGTACAAAATGAGAGAGAGAAAGGGAAATTAGTCACAGCCGCCTGGTCCCAGAGATAACGAACCATCAAAAGTTAAGAATCCATTTCACACGTTTTCATAGCTATACGTCAAGAAATCACAAAGACTTTATTATCGCATTACTAAAGCTAAATTGCAAATTGCCTAGTCTTTACTGTTTTTCTTTTTTCTTTTATTTTTTTAAGAATTTGATTGCTATAAATTTCACACGAGTTTAAAATTTAATAAAACGGTTATTATATAAAGTGGAGGTTTAAGTTTTTTTTTTTTTTTTTTTTTGGCAATTTCTTATCCTTGCTGAGCTTGCAGTCTCATGTGAAGACAAATCAAAATAGTCACATTATTATTGTTAATAATAATAGGAACCCACATATCAGACAAATCCACAGTAGTTGTCTTTTTTTTTTTTTTTCCTTCTCTTTCTGTCTTTTTTACAAAGGATAATTGTTTTGTTGAAGTCAATTTTACCATGATTAGTTTTTAGGTTAGAGGGTAAAGACATTATCTATATAAAGAGAAGAGAGTGCTGATCGAGAAGCAGAACTAAAACCAACTTTGTAGTGAGGTTTTAGAAAGCATGGGGTCTAATATGGCCTCTCTTATAGTTACTCTTTTAGTGGTCACAGTCTCTTTAAGTTTCCCTTCACAAACCACAGCAAACTACCCATACCACTCTCCTCCTCCTCCCAAGAAATCACCACCTCCACCGGTGCATCCTCCACCTTACCATTACAAATCACCACCCCCTCCTCCTCCAGTTTACTCTCCACCTCCTCCACCACCTTACAAGTACAAGTCTCCACCACCTCCACCACCTGTTTATAAATACAAATCTCCTCCCCCACCACCAGTGCACTCTCCACCACCACCACACCACAAGAAACCATACAAGTACAAGTCTCCTCCTCCACCACCTCCAGTGTACTCTCCTCCACCACCACACAAGAAGCCATATAAGTACAAGTCTCCTCCACCACCACCTTATAAGTACAAGTCCCCTCCCCCACCACCACCAGTGTACTCTCCTCCTCCACCACCCAAGAAGCCATACAAGTACAAGTCTCCTCCACCACCACCCTACAAGTACAAGTCCCCTCCCCCACCACCACCAGTGTACTCTCCTCCTCCACCACCCAAGAAGCCATACAAGTACAAGTCTCCTCCACCACCACCCTACAAGTACAAGTCCCCTCCCCCACCACCACCAGTGTACTCTCCTCCTCCACCACCCAAGAAGCCCTACAAGTACAAGTCTCCTCCTCCACCACCCTACAAGTACAAGTCCCCTCCCCCACCACCACCAGTGTACTCTCCTCCTCCACCACCCAAGAAGCCATACAAGTATAAGTCTCCTCCACCACCACCCTATAAGTACAAGTCACCTCCACCACCACCTCCAGTTTACAAATATAAGTCTCCACCACCACCACCACCAGTCCACAAGCCACCTCCCCACTACTACTATTCATCTCCTCCTCCTCCTCCTCCTCACCACTACTAGATTACGCGTTCCACAGCTTCAGGTAATCTATTATTGCATTACATTATCCACTATTATTATCATTATCTTGAAACAAAAATTTACTGACCCAATACTGTTTTACATATTTAATGTATATACTTACAGGAAAGGGATGTAAAAAATAAAAAGAAGAGATTCTCGATCAACAGAGAGATCTACAGTGAGGGACAAAAGCGAGCTTCCTTATTTGATGCATGTAGTATATTTTAATGCTTGTTTAGAAGAAGAGAATAAAGGCGTGCATGTAATGTAATGTAGGATATATCATTATTATTATTCAAAGTGTTTAATAATTTCATGTTTTGCTATAAAGTTAGTTATTGGATCCGACCCATTTGCGGCTCTGTCAACAGAAAGTGATGTAGATGTGCTTCGCTGCGTGCTTGTCAAATGAAGGGTTAATTATATTTTATCGTGAGAATAAATACAGTATTCAAAATATCTCAGCCCTCTGTGTTCAAATATATATTATGTTTACATCTATGCATGCATAAAAAACATTGTAAGGGAAACACTAACCTAACCATGGTGCATGGGCTTCGTTAAAGTCTATTTTTTAAGTTATAACAAGAATATTTCTTATTTTATCAAAGAAATAAAAAAGTAACAATTTTTTAGAAGTTCATGGATTGGCTTATATACACTTGGGGTGTGAATGATCTCATATATTAAGCCTATGAAAAAAATATATTTTAAAAACATGTTTGATGTTTTATTTTTTTATTTTCTGATAATATACAGTTAGACGTACTATCATTTGAATAAATGATATATAGATCGGTCATACACTAGGTGTAGGTAAGTCTTTCCACATTATAATTGGATACAATCATAATACTTATTGAATAAACCTGCCATATAGACATATTCAATAAATTCAATTCAAATTGAGCTGAATCAATGCATAAATTTTTTAGATGCAAATCGAACTAAATTGAACAAGATATAAAATGGAAGCATATCAGTTCAGGTCAATTTGGTTTTTTATTTTTTTTCAGCTAAATTTGGACTTTTTTTAATGAAAATAGTTAAATTTGAACTTATTTTTCAGTTTTAAACAATCATTCATTTTTTTTTTCATTAAGACTATATATATATATATATATATATATATAAGTCAACTGGAATTGAGTGCTTGGTTTCAATAACTAATAAATATGCGGTCGAATATCAATATAAATAGAACCCTTGTAGTCATATCCTTGGCAAATTTGGTTTATTATATTCGTCTCATAAATGAAAAATGGCAATTTCAAAATTGAACACCATAATTTGCTAATTAATATACGTGTAAAAATTATTCCCTCCGTCTCATTTTATTTACATAGTTTGACAAAATACGCATATTAAGAATTTAGTTAACAAAAGTTATTTTGCTCTTTTTTTACCTTTTAACTCATTAAGTTAATAATAAAAGTGCTTCATTTAATGAACAATCATAAAAGTTATTATGGGAAAAATAATTGTTTATATATCTAAATTTATAAATCTTACAAATATTTTGGTACATCTAAAAAAGAAATAACAAGCAAATAAAATGGAACGGAGAGAGTATAATTTTATTTTATTTAGTATAAAAAGTTTAATCAATTATTTGCCACACTTTTTTTCAATACTCCTCATGATTGTCATCTAATAATTGGAAAAATATGTACTATAGTAATATCAAATAGAAAAAACTCCGGTTTCTTTTGAAAAATATATTACTATTATTATTTAGTTACATTATTGAAAATTAGGTAAAAAAATGTTATAATTTATAATTTATAAGACTATAAAATTATTTAAAATTGCATGAATTTCATATTTGAAAATTTTTTTATTAAATATAAAAAAAATATAATATGATGAGTTATAATAGTCGCTAGTGAATATTGGTTATGGCCTACAGTAGCTAGTGACCAGTACTGATAATTGATGCCAAATAGAATTGATTTCTCAATTTCATTTTAAATACTCATCGTTAACTATAGATAAAAGATAAAAGGAATATGACCTAGTAATCTTTTTTTAACTAAAGATAAAAAAAAAAAATATTTATCTTTTTATAGACAAAGATGAAAGAAAAAAATATTAGGTCAAAATTTATTTATTGTTTAACTGAAGATAACTTCAATAAAGATAAAACTACCCTACAAATTTAGGCTTACAACTAAACTAATAACAAATCATAACTGAAAAATTTTTTTTTTTTTGAAGAGGAGAAAGAGAGATCTTGGAGTAGTAAATTGCTAATAATTTTATTAGGTCAATTGATGAGCATTAATTAATTGTTGTGCATTTTCCATTCAATCATTCGATATGAAGTCGAGCTTTAATCTTACGTGTGAAAGCAAAAGTAATATTTTTCTCATTTTAATTAAAATATATTGAAAAGTCTTTTTCAAGAAAATTGAGTTGTGTCTCTCACCTACTACCTAGACATTACTTTTTGCAACCATACAATAATCTATTCTATTCCAGCAATATTAATACAAAGAAAAAATAGATATACAGTTCAAGATTTTAAAATACTATTTTTTTTTTCATCAGGTACTATTGACAAGGATGGGTATTATCATCTACGTTACGCAGGAAATGCTGCAATTTTAAATAAATTTAATACAATTATAATTTTTTAGATACAAATTAAAGTTCAATAAGGGCAGTCCAAACCATAAGGTGCAGTATGTAATTGCAGTATGTAATTACAAAGCATTTATTAGTGGGTGGAGGAATCAAAATTGTCATTTGAACCAAACTGATTTTAATTAAATCAACTGATTTTATTGATTTTTTATATGTCGGTTTGATTTTAAACCCGATTAATGAATTTCAGTGAAATTGACTCGAATCAAATAACAAATTTATTTCATACTAAATAAACTGAACCTCTTTGAATAGTTGAACAAATTGAACTGAAATTGGTTGGTTCGGTTTTTAATTCGGTTCGCGGGTGATTTTGCACGACCCTTAGTTATATCAGGCAAGAACATTTCTTGGTATGGTAAGATCGAAATTGGCAAAATTGTTGGTGTCAGAAGTTTCTTTGCTGCATTGGACCAACTTGCAAGTTCAACTAAAAAAATAATTAAAACAAAAAGAAGCAAAAGATTATATGCTGAGCACTTCTTCACCTACAAGGCAAAAAATCCACAATAAAATGCAAAACAAAAGACAAACTAACTCCTCAGATTTTGCTTTAAATTTAAAAATAAATTATCATATTTATGCAATTTCTTCACATAGGTCCCCCAAGTTGTCTGCCCATTTGCATTTTCTTTAATTTGATAAAATTTATAAAATTTTAATTAATTACACATAAATATAGAAACAATTTAGTTTTACTTGCCCTTGGCCCTCCTACCCTTTAATTATTTTAAGGTATGTGTATTTAATTATCTAATTGTCTTATTTGATTAGGATTCCTTCTAGATCATATATATATAATGTTTTTTAGACAAGTTGATGGTGGCCTTGAAAATATGTTGGATTCTCTCTCATTAGAGATACATTGTCAACAAACTAAATCCTTTGCTTTTTTTTTTTTATTAGTTCTGAAGATGTTTAGATCTTGCACATGTAAAAGAAGAAAAAAAAAAAAGAATTTCAAGCTGGATATATTATGAAAGAAATTTTCCAAATTAGGATTTCTTTTGTAAATAGAGTGATAACCATTTATCAGTTAGCTTTAATTTGTTATGGTATTTTTTTTATTTGTCTGATGAATTAATTAATTTTTCATTTCAATTTTCATGTTTCATCAAAGGTAAATGAAAATTTTATATTTTTATACTTTATATTAGATGAAATACAGCACATTTTAAATTTAACAATTCATCAAATAAATTAATTCACAAGTTAACTCTAATTTGAATCCTCCAAATCTTAATGGTCATTCTTTCTAACTATTCATTCCGTTCCCAAATACTTTTCACATTTAGGTATTTTACGTCCCTTAAGAAAACCATTAATTTGTTTGAATTGCGATAAATTATTAAGTGAATTGATTATACTATCCTTAATTTATCTAAATTACAGTGAATTATTAAGGAATTGAACAAATCACTATTGGTTATATACAAAAGGGCAAAAAAAAAAGTATTATTTATGAAATCCTCAAATATGAAAAGTATTTCGAAACGTATTACTTTTTCAAAATGTGATAAATATTTAAAAACAGATGGAGAAAATAAAATTACCATGTGTCATATCGGTAGGTTATGTCAATAATATTATTGAAAATAATTTCTCTTCCTCTCAAAAACTTAAAAGTTCTTTCTTTTTCTACAGGCAACCATCCATTGTCATCTTTTTTTTTTCTAGCTCATTTTTTTAAAATTTTTTTTGTATTTTTTTTTTTCCGAATAATCTCAACATTTGTATCTTTTGATGCAAGTCTGAGTTATTGTTGCCCACATATTAAGATTTTATTCTCAATTCTAATTATTTTAACAGTTTTTGAGTATATTGTTCTCACTTTTATAGTGATTTTCATTGCGGTATTTTGTTATATAGTTATGCAGAAAAAATGTGTAGATGTCATTTCTGATACAAGGAATAAAACTGATAGTATATCATACATGTAGAAAGATTATGGAATCAAATGGTGGCCATAAATAACCACCAAGTGCACCGAACAATCACTTACTACGTATATTTACAATTTGTTAATTCGATTATATTTCAAATTAAAATTATATTTTATTATTAGATTTTCTATATAAAAATATAAAAACTTATTAATTTGCATTAGGTATATGATTTTCTTTTAATAAAATTTTTACTTCTGATTTTTTCAAAAAAAAAAAAAAGATAGAATTATGAGGAATCACCATTTGAATGTGAACAAACAATTTTAAGTCAAATTTACATGTCAATTCCAAATCTATCACTTCTAATTGGGATTTCTTAAAACTTAATATAAAACATAAAAGACACGAAATCACGCTTGACGGCCCACGTGGGAATCTCAATCTGTTAGCCTCTTGTCTTGTTTCTACCTTCAACGAAAATGGTACGAAATTTCCAGCAGCCTCAATTATATACATCAAAATTCAATCTTTTACTATTAAATAATAATGCAGGTCAATCATCAATGAAACGTTTATCTTTCTACTAAAACCATACCATTAAATAATAATTTTTTATTTAAATACTTTTTTCGTAGTGCTAAAAAATTATAAACTTGACAAACTATAGTTTAAAATTATATGACCCATTATTTATTTTTAATTAATTATTAAATTAAGAAAAAACAATTAAATTTTTAAGCAGGTTGCTCCAGATATATATTTTCCCGTTCCAGATCACGGTCAATGTTTGTGTTATGGCACGTGCCCTCACGTGTAATTGGTCTGAAAACTATTTTATCTGACCAAGGGGTGTTCATAGTAAGGCTGAACTTATTTGATTAAACAAACGAAATTGATCGAATCCAACTAATTTGGTTCGAATTTTATCATATAAAGCTTTCGTAGATAAAAATTGAAGATTTTTCAGTTCAGTTCTATTTTCATGAAGCTCAGAGAATAAATCCAAAATAATTAAAAACAAAAAGCTAAAAATTGAGCAAATTAAAATTAATTTGGTTGAATTTTATATTTACTTTGACCGTTTGCATGCTTCTAGCTTTTGTATAGCCATAGGATATTTAAACCGCTCAAATCAATTCTAAATCATGATTTTAAAAAGTTAATAGTTTGATTTTATTTATAAAACTCAACACGTAAAGTTGATTTATGGTTTTAAAATCAAAACCATGCAAATCAAGCTGAACCATATATATATATATATATATATATATATATAATTTTTTACATACATTTAGATTAACTAAATTATTTTTCTTTTTAATAAATTATGTATTATACTCTCTTTATCCCAAAACATAAACTGTTTTTGAGTGATTATTTTATTCTAAAATATAAGTCGTTTTGAGTATTTTAAAAAGTAATAAATGATAGTTTTTCAATATTACTCTAATAAAATAACTATCTTTATGAGTAACTATTGATTTTGAGATAAATGATAATTTAATCTAAGAAACTTAGTTTTATTATAATTTAGAAAATTAATTGTTTTCTCCTTAATTGTGCGAAAACCTTAAACGATTTATATTTTCAGACAAAGAGAGTATTAAATAACTTAATTCTTTTTTGTTCAAAATTTTATATATATCTCACACATCAATAGATTG
Source organism: Jatropha curcas (assembly GCF_041381405.1). NCBI lineage: Eukaryota > Viridiplantae > Streptophyta > Magnoliopsida > Malpighiales > Euphorbiaceae > Jatropha > Jatropha curcas. Next base: position 8,468,052 of record NC_143159.1, read on the forward strand.
ATACATCTTTTTTATGGACCTGACGCAATGCGAGCAAGATTAGATCTAGTTCAATGGGCGAAGATGCCTATAATATAAACAAAAGAAAGTCAACTAAGATTTTTTTTTTTTAAAGAAATTCGACCCAAAAAATTGTTATTAATAAAGAATTTAATAATTAAGCTAATTTTTATTATTTTCTTTCTATACCAACTACTATCTCTATTCCATAATACTTCTCACATTTTGGAATTTTAAATTCCTTAAGAAAAATATTAAATTTGTCTAAATTACAATAAATTATTGAGTAAATTAATTATATACTCTTAATTTAATATTAATTCTCTAAAAAAACCATTAAAAATTGAAGTAATAATTATTGGTCATATACAGAGAATAAACATGAAAAAAAAAATTTATTATTCATTGGAACCACAAATGTGATAAGTGTTTTAGAACAAACTATTTTTCAAATGTGACAAGTATTATGCAACGCAGATAGTAGTAGTTTTCAAACTACCCTCAAATTGTCAACTCAATTAAACTACATTTTCATGATTTGATTCAATTTAGATTTTTATAAACATTGTTATTGATTTAATATGTATAAATTTTCTCACCTAATCATGAACACCTCTAAATTATGAAAAATTTCGTATACAAAATTAAAAAGAAACACATTTTTTATTAAATTCATGTCTTCATTCCAATTAAAGAAATAATTTATAAAAAAAATTACTTAATATCAAGAATAAAAAATTGATAAAAATGTATTCTTCAATAATTTATTTTTAAGCTAGAATTTAATTAGTAAGGTGAAGAGAAAATATATATTATTATGAATCAAAAGTATTATAACTGAAATTTAAGATGTCACTTTACAAAAACTATTTGCAATTAATATTCATTACTCATTACCCCTTTTTCCCATTTTCTTTGTCTTTCATGGAAGTAAAAGTGAACATAGACAGAATAGTGGGTATGATGCATCTGAAAATACAAAAGTGCACAAAGGCAAAATTGGTGAACACTACCTAATTTGTGAACCTATAAACTTCAAAGTTTAAGTTTTGCTTGATTAACTAATTTGATTTTTGAAGTTTTGCTTGATTTATTTTCTTCATCGAAATTTAATTTTGGTATAAATATATAATTAGTGTTTAAAAATTTTCTATTTTAATGTCTAAACTATATTTAAGTAATGTCTAAACTGTATTTTAATGTCTAAATTATATATTATACTCTCCCTATCCCAAAACATAAATTGTTTTTGAGTGATTATTTTATTTTAAAATATAAGTCGTTTTGAGTATTTTAAAAAGTAATAAATGATAGTTTTTCAATATTACTCTAATACAATAACTACCTTCATGAGTAACTATTGATTTTGAGATAAATTATAATTTGGTCAAAGTACTCAGTTTTGTTATAATTTAGAAAATTAATTGTTTTCTCCATCATTGTGCGAAAACTTTAAACGATTTATATTTTCAGATAAAGAGAGTATTAAATAACTTAATTCTTTTTGTTCAAAATTTTATTCATATCTCACACATCAATAAATCGATACGTCTTTTTTATGGACTTGACGCAATGCGAGCAAGATTAGATCTAGTTCAATGGGCGAAGATACCTATAATATAAACAAAAGAAAGTCGGCTAAGATTTTTCTTTTAAGTGATTTGACCCAAAAAAATTGTTATTAGTAAAGAATTTAATAATTAAGCTAATTTTTATTATTTTCTTTCTATACCAACTACTATCTCTATTCCATAATACTTCTCACATTTTGGAATTTTAAATTCCTTAAGAAAAATATTAAATTTGTCTAAATTACAATAAATTATTGAGTAAATTAATTATATTACTCTTAATTTAATATTAATTCTCTAAAAAACCATTAAATTGAAGTAACAATTATTGGTTATATACAGAGAATAAACATGAAAAAAAAAATATTTATTACTCATTGGAACCACAAATGTGATAAGTATTTTAGAACAAACTATTTTTCAAATGTGACAAGTATTATGGAACGCAGATAGTAGTAGTTTTCAAACTGCCCTCAAATTGCCAACCCAATTAAACTACATTTTCATGATTTGATTCAATTTAGATTTTTATAAACATTGTTATTGATTTAGTATGTATAAATCTTCTCACCTAACCATGAACACCTCTAAATTATAAAAAATTTTGGATACAAAATAAAAAAAAAACTTTTTTTTTATTAAATTCATGTCTTCATTTCAATTAAAGAAATATTTTTTTTATAAAAAAATACTTGTATCAAGACTAAAAAATTGATAAAAATGTATTCTTGTATAATTTATTTTGAAGCTAGAATTTAATTAGTAAGGTGAATAGAAAATATATATTATTATGAATTAAAAGTATTATAACTGAAATTTAAGATGTCACCTTACAAAAACTATTTGCAATTAATATTCATTACTCATTACCCCTTTTTCCCATTTTCTTTGTCTTTCATGGAAGTAAAAGTGAACGTAGACAGAATAGTGGGTATGATGCATCTGAAAATACAAAAGTGAACAAAGGCAAAATTGGTGAACACTACCTAATTTGTGAACCTATAAACTTCAAAATTTAAGTTTTGCTTGATTAACTAATTTGATTTTTGAAGTTTTGCTTGATTTATTTTCTTCATCGAAATTTAATTTTGGTATAACTATATAATTAGTGTTTAAAAATTTTCGATTTTAATGTCTAAACTGTATTTAAGTAATGGACATTTTTTTTTAATTATGTGCATTTAGCTGGATTGTTTTGGTGGAGAATTAAAATGGATTATTTTCCTAAATAAATAATATCAAATATAAATGTCCATTTAATTCATCTTTTTTTCATTTTCTTTTAACTTTTGTTGTCTTATATTTCTTCTTTAAATAAAAGTTTTAAACACTACATATAGTTTTCTTTCCATTATGAGAAGAAAGAGATAAAGGGAAATAAATAAAATCCTCGTGGGATGAGATGAGATGAAATAGATTCCTTCTCCCTTAATCAGAAGTTTCGAGTTCGAGCCCTGGGTATAAAGTCCGTTTAAACACTCGAAAGAGAATGTTTTACCCTTTTATAGGCCTATTTGGTGCGAATTTGGATGAGTAGGTGAGTGAATTTTGGATACTGAGTGGTTAAAAAAGAAGGTAATAATTTAGAGAAATAAATAAAGTAAAAGAATGGAATAAAATAGTCTATTTTAATTTTCTACCAGAAATTTCGTTGAAATACATTTGGTTGTAAAAAACATAATCAATTCGGATATTTGATCAATAAAATATAAAACTGAGACATTAAAATAGAAAAATAGATAAAGTTCAATCATTAAAATCATAATTATGTCTTTAATTTTAAGGAAAATCACAAATGAGATTTATTTTATTTGTGGAAATTTTTAATTTTGATGTGTTTAATTTAATATTATAAGACTATAAAAATAGTTAAAAATTGAAAGTTGGATAGAAAGCTAGTTAAAATTGAAAGTTGGATAAAGCAGTTGCTTTTGCTTTCAGTGATAATGATGGTCCCCTAACACGTTATCTGTGAACTGGCTTCCATAACAAATGGATCTGGAAAATCAGTGTATAAAATATTAATTAATCGCTCAATATATGTAAATGCCATACAGAGTTAAAACTTCTTATTTTAAAAATAATAATTGTCAGTTCTGAATTATGTGATTAAGCAATCAAGAAAAAGTAATCAAGTAATACTAATCAAACAAATGAAAATTTACAGTTCAATGCGTGGATAATGGGATAGGTGAAGAATTAACCCCACAAAATTGGAATAAAATGTAGAGTTTGAAATTAAAAATTAAAACTAGTTTGATAATGTCCGAATCAAAAAGAAAAAAAAGAAGTATTGAAACAATATTGAAATTAAAATCAGTGTTGAATTCGGTAAGCTCGAATTGTTTGAACTAACTCGCAGTTTCGAGTTTCATTAGCTTAAAATCATTGATTCACTGAATCAAAGTTGAAAATTCATATATATCAAACATGAAAATATAAAATTGCAAAGGAAAAATTATAAAACTTTCTTATACCAAATTAATGGCTTAATAGTTTTATTTTAATGTAATAATATGTTTTTTAACGAGAAGGTCAGCAACTGTATATATACTAAATTTATGTAACTTCAACGTTATTATGATATGCAAAGAAGACCATTGCCTCATTATTATTATTATTATTATTGTTCTCTTCTTCTCCATCTCCTGCCCTAATTCCCATTATTCACATTTGAATTATTGTCCCTATGGATTAGACATGACCACGGTTCCGGTTCCAAAAAATTTGGAACCGAAACTGAACCAAAATTTCCGGTTCTGATTTCAGTTTGGAACCAAATGGTTTCGGTTTCGATTCCGGTTCTTTAACGGTTCTAAAACCGACAGTTTCAGCCGGTTCTTTGATCGGTTTTCCAATCGATTTCGATCAGTTCCGACCGGTTCTGGACGGTTTCGGATGGTTCCGATGGGAATTAGAACCGTCGGTTCCAACTGGAACTGGAATCGCCAGTTCACGGTTCCAAAACTAGTGGAACCAGAACCGAACCGGTTCGGACCGATTCTCATTTCCTATTCGGACCGATTTCGTTTCCCACCAGTTCCAGTTCTGATTCCGACCGGTTTGAAACCGACGGTTCTGGTTCCGAAAACCAGATTTTGGCCACCCTTAATATGGATTGGAAAAATCCCATTAAATATATATTAAGTTATGAAAATTATTATTTGTCTATATATTTTGCTAAAAATATAATATTGCCCCTGTATTCTTGAAAATACACTATTTTTTCTTTATCTTTTACCTTTTTGTTAACTTTTTATACTCTTTCGTCAATAAATTACTTCTCCGTTTTCCAAAGTTAACTAATTTATCCATATATTAATAATGGAAAAAACAAAAATTTAACAAAATGATACAATAGTATAACAAAGACAGAAAATAAGGATAAAATCATGTATTTTCAAAAAAAATAAAAATTACTATTTTATCAAAATACATGACTTTACTTTTGTATTTCTAAAAATTTATAGTTTTGTTTCCATCTTTTGCCTTCCTTATGCTACTCATCCTTATGAGTTAATATTTTTTGTCTAAAAATTTTTTGTCTTATTTTCATTAAATAAAAGGACACATAATTAATTTTGGCAAAATATAGTAACAAAATAGTCAATAAAATACAAAATATATGAGTTAATATTGATAAAATATAAAGATAAAATAGTAATTTATTGATTAAAAAGTATAAAAAAAATCGTCAGAATAATATAATAGTACAACGGAATGAAAATATAGGAACAAAAATATGTATTTCTCAAAATATAGGAGCAATATTGTGTATTATGGCAAAATATAAAGATAAAATTGTAATTTTTCTTTCAAAAGTATAAAGATAAAGGTAGTGTTTGACAACAACTTTTTAAATAGCTCAAAGGTTAAACGCTATTTTTTATAGTATTCGATAACATAGCGTTTGAACTATTTTTTAGAAATTAAAGTAGTGTTTTATAAAATTTTAACCCTTATAATATTTATCTTTTAATGTTTTATGAAAAGATACTCAAATAGTTAACCGACAATAAAATAGTTAACAGCTAATTTTGTCGAACATGACTTGTATTTTAATAAAATATAATGATAAAATAGTAATTCTTCTTTCAATTATTGTTCAACTATAGAATCACTTGGAAAGAAAAAAAAAAAAAACATAAATAAAATGAAATTCAGTTAATAAGCATTAATTAACTACAAATGTGCCAGTGTACCCTGGGCGGAGCCAACTCCTTTAATAAGATGTCCAACTCTCTTTAGAAGGGGTACGAAGACAAATTAATGAGAAAAATGGGGAAGACCCCGTAATTTATAAAGTGGCGATAGGCCATAAGTTTATAAGAGTAGGGGTAAGGATGGAAGCAAGGTGGGTATTCGCAAAATTTAAACTATTTGTATCTATATTCATTTAAAATTTTACCATATATATCTGTTTAAAACTCGTTTAAATATCAATTTAAATATTCGTACCTAAATCCATTTAAATTTTTACTATCCGTATCCGTTTAAAATACACTTATATAAGTAGGGTATCCGCGAATTTTAACTATCTAAATTCGAATTAATTTAAAATATAATTTTTATTAATAGTAGATAGGATATTCGTGGGTACCCAATAAAGGGTATCCAAAGACTTATATTTATACCTTATATGTATCTATTATGGGTAATAATTTCACTATTTGTACCTATCTCAAACTCATTTATAACTACTTATATCCTATTTAAATAGATTGAAGTGGGATGAGTATTCTAAAATACCTGGAAAGCTTCCATCCTTAGGATAGGAGACATGAATGTACATTCAATTATTTCTGGGTGATACCTTATGGACATGTTCAATGCAAGTACGTCCACATAGTTACTATTCTTTTTGGGGGGCAAATTTTGAAGAAAATTGAGAAAACATAATTGGATAAGGAAAAATATTCTCAATGTAACATGCTTTAGTTTGAAGATTTTTTTTTGAAGGTCATATATTAGGATTTCATTAAAAAATTTCGATCAATACAAATATTACAGAGAAGATATAAAATAATTAAAATAATTAATGTTCGGTGATTTAATAAGAAATCTTAATCAAAATTAGAAGATGACAGATAGATTTTAAAAAGTGGTTGATTTAATAAACTACCCAAATCTTCTATACACGGATTAATTATACATGAATTAGTTGCTTATGACGAACGCATAAGATTTGAACCACTAAATCCAATGGAGGAATATGCTGTACTATCAGGCTCCAAAAGATAAATATCATCGTATTGAAAAATTCTCCACAAATTGCACATTTGTCCAAATAAAACCAAATAAATGCGAAAAAACATGACAATTACTCCCCATAAAATGGAGAGATCATAAACTCCATACAAGATGGAGACAAAACACAAAACAATAGCAGAAACATAAATAACATACATCTATGTCAAAATAGACATAGATATGTAATTTGTTAACCGAAAAAACATAAAAACTTGCAACAAAATTAAAAATATGAGAAGGGACTGTCACAAGAGACAAGAAGCAACTCCTTCCTATACCTACGTGCTTGATTTGTGTCGCTTCCGTATCTACATGTTTGATTTATGTTTCACAGGAGAAAATGAAAAAAAAATTTTTAATGGTGAACGGGAGAAGGAGAGAGAGGAGGGCGGCAACTACCCACTATCCCCGTGCTAATCAATCTGAACAATAGTTTGAAGATTTTTTTATATACAAGAAAGAAATAATTTGCATCTTTTTCCTGGAAATAAAATTAAAATATATTTATTTAATTTTTCAATCTTACATTAATTTTTCACATTTTTATTCTTCATTACATCATTAAATTAAACAATTTATTAATCTATAATTCAAATACTAAAAAATTATCAAAGGCCATAGGTTCATGTATACATAATTTGGACAAAGTATGTATTTGTATTTTCCATAAACCATAAAATAATTATATAATTTACATAATTAATGAAACTATATTTTAAATGGCACCCAATATATTCTAAATCAATACAAATGAAATTTTTGTTCAAAAATTTCATCAAATTATTCATCATTTTAAGATTAAAAAAAATGGCATATATGTGTATGCGGGATTCAATTTGGACAGTTTTGACCTCAAAATTGTAAAACCAAACCAACAATTCATTCTATGTGTTAGATTGGTTTGGATTGCTTTGTGCAGTTCATGAACACCCATAGTCTATAATATATTTTACTTCCTAAGTAGCTCGATTAAGAATTTTATTTTAAATCAATTAGGAACACCCATAGCCAATTCCTGTTGATTGTGGCATAACAGAGGTCTGTTTGTCTTTGGTGTTATCTTTTTTGCTGCTAATTTTGTTTGCATAAGTTTAATTAACATCCATTTGAATTTATTTCCATAAAATAAGTGAATAAATGTTTTTTTAATGGTATAGTGGATTAGCATAAAGAATATCAGTAATAGTATAATATTATATAGTATATTGAAACCATTGTGCCATATAAAATTTTAAGTTATTTAATTAGAACCTTGTAATTGGCTCTAAGACATAAAAAAAAAAAAAAAAAAGATTTGTATATGTATGTTCAAAGAACTATATAGTTCACTAGCATTCCTCTTTTTTTTAAAAAAAAAATTTTAAAAAATTAAAAAGATCAATGAAATCCCAAATAAAAACATCAACCAATTTTTATATTTTACGCAAATAATTTTAGAAATATGTCAATAATAACAAATAGAACATGGCACACAAAAAATCTCGTATAAGCAAGTCTAGACAAGTCCGAAGCTATTAGAATTTAGAACCAAAACTAAACTAAAACCGATGCTCACGAAAATGAAACTAAGATTTGACCCTAAGTCCAAATTTTGATTAAGTCCAAATAGAACATGGCACACTTTTTGTTTCATTAGTGTTGTAATAGACGGCCTTCTCGTTATATTTTCTCCCTCAGTTGCACATAAAAACTCTGTTCTTAACTATTTTGTGGAACCACAACAAAAAGGAAGCACCGTAATGTAACTGTTAGACTATTGCAAATTGCAAACAACAATAACTTCAGCTGCCATTCACTACATCCTTACCACATTTCAAATTTTGGAGAGCAAATGGCATTGAAAGAACTTTACCTGAACTTCTTGAATAAATATTTCAAGTTCAACTAGTACTTCGAGAATGATGGCCAATTGGCAGGAATTGTTTCCCAACATCTCTGCACTAGGTCTAATAGCTTTGGATGTGCATTTTAAGGAAGTTCTGGACGCAGCCCCTGGAGTAAAAGATTAAACAATCATTATAGTATACAGGAGTTAATGCATTATACAGTATACATAACATACAGACCAATGCACTTTCAGAGCAAAGATGAAAAATAATGTTGTCCTGCACTTCTAGAAAAATCAATGAATTCATATGCAAGACGAATTAACGTATAGATATGCAAACCTGTGTTACTCGCAGTGCAGCCTTGCAATGGAGTCATGGTATCATATGGCACCTGCAACAATATTAAAACTACCGAGTAAGAATTGCCTTCAGATGATAATGAGTGCGTTCTTGCTTCCTGTTTATGTATGTACAAATACTACAACGACAATGAATGGATATTGATGAGGTAGTTGTTTTAACGGTTTCAAGGGAATTCATTAGGCTTAATATTGCCAAAAGTTTTCGATGAATTGAATTCCAGAAGGTACATGAGTTGAATATTACACTTTTGGGTAAACAAGCGTGTAGGCTCCTTACAAATCATGATTCTTTAGTATTTTGAGTTACAAGACTTGTTACTTTCTATTTTTTCGTCTATTTTTTAAGCCAAATTAGGCTGTACTTTGAGCTATATATATCTAGAGTTGTATCAAAGCTACCATTTCCCTCGTGAAATCTGGTGTTATTTTATGTGTTGGGGGTGGTGAGCCGATTTATATTTGGCATGATCCTTGGCTTTCAGACTCTTCTAACCCATGGGTAAGTTCTTCTATGATTGTAAAAGTCCGAAAAGATTAGATTTTCTGTCTTTTCTATGTTTTGGCCTTAGAATATGGAAAGGATTCCCTTTTTTCGGAAGGTAGCATTCAATGCGCTACTTTGAAGAGGGAATTCTCATGAGTTCAATGGAAGTAATGGAATTTGATAAAAATCTTTTAAAGTCAGTCCTGTAGAAATCTGAAAGGACGGATTTTTCTGAGTGCTTAGGGAAATCTTTAAAAGTTGTTAATAGCAAGTGCCATTGTGAATTGCTGCTTTGTAATTTTGCTATTGATTGCTTGCAGGCAAATGCTTCAGCTTATGGATTTTTCATTTAACTTTCTACCTCATTTGTAATCGAATATCAAAAATCAAAATCTATATATATAACTTCAATACACCATGGATTTTTCACTTCAAATTTTTTATTTTGCATAGAATTTCAAGTAAAACACAAAAAGGATAACATAATGATTTTACAAAAATAGGCAACTGACAGGTTTTCTTAATTATCATTCAAATGAAACACAAAAAGAAGAAAAAAAAAAGAAGTTACAAGCCAATTTCGAGAGAAGCACAACAACCATAGAGGAAGAAGAAGCAATTTTGATCCACAAATGCACAATGATGATCCAATGTAAGGAACATTTGAATCCGCGGATCCATAGAGAGGAAGAATGACTCAATTCATGTGATTTTTATTATCTTATTCATTTTTTACAATTATAATGAGAGAGATGATGCAATTGAGAAAGGAATAAGGAGCGATTTTGAATTTGTATGGCATCATTTTTGAGTGAGTGGGTTTTGTATTGCAGCGTGTGTAAGCTCCACGAGAATGGTTTTTTAATGTTAAACCTAATCCTAATTAGATTTTGGGATGAAATACTCTTTTAACTTTCGCTAGAACGCGCAAATTGATTGAAGCAATTCCTCTGTATCGTCAGCTTCAGTTCCGACATGGGCTCCTCTTCCGACCAGGGTTGTAAAGTGTAACGTTGATGCAGCTGTCCATATGACTGAGGGTCGTTCATCGTATGGTTGCCTTGTCCGAAATGAAGCTGGACAGTTCTTGGTAGCTTGCACGGGGCATTTTGCGGGGGTGCTAAAACCTCACATCGCAGAGGCCATCGGCCTTAGGGAGGTTTTATCTTGGTTGCTCACAAGATCTATTGGTAGGGTTCTAGTTAAAACAGATTGCCTACGACTGTGCAAGCTGTAACTACTGGTTTTGATTCTTATTCCGATTGGGCACCAATGCTAGAAGAGATTAAACAACTACTTTCTCAAATACCATCTAGTGAATTGGTTTGGGTTAGGAGGCAAGGTAACAAGCCTGCACATGCTCTTGCTCGTATGACATGTTTACATCCTTGTTTTCGTCTATGGGACTCCGACTCCCCAATGTATTGCAGATCTTATTTTTCATGATTTATTATAAATATACGATCTTATTTACTTTCAAAAAAAAAAAAAAAACTTTTGTTTTGGGATATATAGTTGTTAAAAAAAATAAAAATAAAAGAAAGGTGTAATTACAATAAATTGCAAAGTTTGAATTATTTATACGTATTTATATCAATTGCATGGAACAAGTCGAAATTCTTTTATTTTTTATAAATAATTCTAATAATCAATAATGATATATTCAAATTTATACAATTGATCTCATTCAGAGTTTATAGCCGTCCTTTATAAAACTATTATCATATTCTCATATGGAGTTTATAGCAATCTCTCTCCATAAATTTTATTTTCTATAAATTGAATTCCTAATATGGCAAAAGACAACTAATCTTTCGTGCGCCTTATTACTTGATCCACTTACATTTGCTGTGGTTGTGGCGGTGGGTATTAGATTTAGGGTTATAACTACCGTATTCCGCACTTCCGTGTGGATATTATATAATATTTAAAAATAAAAATTTTATTTTTATTATAATTAATAATTATTTAGAAAAATCCAAATATACTATTTATTATACTAATTAATGTCAAAAAAAGAATCAATATAATAAAATTTTATTTTTATTATAATTAATAATTATTTATAAAAATCTAAATATGCAATTTATTGTACTAATTAATGTCCAAAAAAGAATCAACGTATTGACATATACATACATAAATCAAATTTATAATTGAGCTTAAATGTTGTAATTTTTATAAATATTTTACTAGATTTTACGATAATCTTTTTAAATATGAACTATTGAATTCACTTTGAATAAATAACCTAAAATCTAGGCATAAATCTAATAAACATTAAATTTTTTTAAAAAAAAAATCGTCGAAGTTTGCTCTGATTTAGAATAGGTTGAGAAGTACTATTATCTTCCTTCACAAAACAAAATATAAATATCAATTTTATTATTAAATATCTCTCTATTTCACAAATAATGACATTAGAAAACGAATTTTAGTTTTAATTTTATTAAAAAAAGCACTGCGAAAAGTGAATTCTGTGATTTAAGTGGTATTGCGTTGAACAAAATAGTAAAGAAACTCGAATAAAATGAAACCCTAAATCCCAACTCCCTTTTTGCTTTAGGGTTTCCCTATTCTTCTTTTTTCTCTAGTCTATCTAACCTTAGTTTTTATTTGGGGCTATTGTTGTTAATCAGCGGTAGCCCCCTACTTTTTTTTTTTTCTCTTGCTCTCAATCTTTTATTCGTTTTTAATAAACTCATATCTATTTTCTTTTAATAGATTTGTTTTTTCTTTGTTTTTTTTTTCATTGTTGTTTTTGTCTCCATGTTTGAAGTTCTTTTGTTCCTTCTTCCGTGAGGGTTTTGTTTCTTTTTTGTAAAGGTTTATTAGTAAAATGTATGATATTTGATTTTATTTTATTGGAGAATTTAGATATTGTTTTACTGATGTGTATTTTTGATCAATGGAGTTTGATAATACGGTATGTTCCTCAATTGTTATTATTAAGTGGCATAAATTCATCTGTGTACGTCATATGCAACGTGTTTTTAGAAAAGCAATCCAAGCATAAAAAATTCGGAGAAGTTATTTTGTAGTCCAAATTAATTAAAGAACCAGTTACTACTATGAAGTTACTACTATGAAGATTTATATTGGTCAAGATTATCTTCAAGTGGAAAAATCCGATATTATTTCTTTTAGTTTTAATTTTATTATTCAAAAGAATATAGATAATTCTTTTATTGTTAGAGAATCAGCAAACTTTTTATTAATTATGATAGTAAGTTCTATGTATGGTTTAATTGAATATTTATAATACTTGATTTTATTATTAATGAATTATATTTCTAAAAAAAAAGTAAACACTTAATTATAGTAGAAATAAGTAAAATGTTTTTACATGGATAAAATACGCTAATAGTTATGGAATAATTTATTACAAATTACAAAATTATACTTTAATCGATAGTCAAAAATTGAATACACTCTGTAATTTCATCACATCACCACATTAATCAAGCACACATAAGTAAAATGCCATGGAAATAGTCTTATATTATTTGCAAATAATTCATTTCTTTTTGTTGAAAGTATGACTTGATTTTCTTTAAGATTTTATTTATACGGAAATAGATATCTATAAAAATTCCGTAACAGTAGAAAAAAGTTTGATTTTCTTTAAGGTTTCATTTATACGGAAATAGATATATATAAAAATTCCGTAACAGTGGAAAAAGGAAAATGAGGAGATTAAAAATTAATTATTTTAAAGAAGAAAGTTAAATTTTTAAAATATTAATGATATTATTAATTTAATTAATTATTTAAAAACCTAAAATGTTATTAATGATATTAATTAAGTTTCCTATTAATTATATTAAAAATAAATTTTAAAAATATAAAAATTATTTTCAATTTTATGGATTAATTTTTTGCCACATAAGCATCTTAATACTATGGAATAGTGCCACAAAAATTCTTATGCCTTAGCTTTTATATATTTATACATAGATAAAAAGAAGAAGATGAGGAAGAAATCAATATACTGGAGTGAACAAAGAAAATTTACAATCAGACTAACAGAGGAATTATTTCAAAATTATTTAAAAATAATATTGAACTGTCAAATTAAAAAAAAAAAAAAATCCATATATATAGTTTTTGAAAATATTACGTTTATAAAATGACAAAAATAGTTAGCGTGGAACGAGCGAGCTAAATAGATTATTTCCATTTTCCACTGTCTCCAAAGCCTTGCCAAAAACCCCATATATGAAAAACCCTAACCCATCACAACTCGCTCTCCCCGAGTTCGCTTCACTGTTCCCTCTCTTGCATTTAATTTCCAGTTTCAAGCTCCTCAATAATGCATAGGCTATCTAAACGCTCCGTTTCTGCTATCCTTCACTCCGGTGGCTCAAATTACCGGAGAAGCGCAGCTGCGGCCTGGCTCGCCTGTTCTTCTGACTTGGCCGATTTGGTACACTTTCCAACTCGCTACTGCTTCTATTATTCAATTACTTTGTTTCGTTTCTAGACTCTGAATCTTCTTTTGTTTTTCGTTTTTTTGAATGTACTCATTGTCTAAAGTGGAGAGCGGATTATAATACTGATATATATATATATATATATATATATATATATATATATATATTGAGTTGTTGTTATTGATTTGTAGGTAGTTCTAGGTTTAGTTGATCTCAAATGGGTTTAATAATAGTTTTTGTACCGGTAATTTGTGATGCTCATATGTTTAAATAATTTGGGACTTACATAATTACTTTTGTTTGTTTAAATAATTTGGGGTTTAACATAATGACTTTTGTCGAATTGTTCCTGTACTTTTAATAAGCTGACATTCCAATCCTGGGGTATCATCGATTCTCAATTGCCAGATTTTTTTTTTTTTTTAAATGAATTTGGACAGTTGAAACTTGCAAATTTGATTTTTTTTTTTTTTTTCCCTCGGGAAAAGTATGCTGTTGTACAATTCCTAGTCTACTTTTGATATTGAATTGCATATATTGCTTGTATATTGTTCTGTTTATTAAGAAATAAAATCCTTCTTTGGAATGTCTATGTTGTTATGTTTACTATCTTGCCTTTTTTTTTTTCTTGAATTAAAGAGCTACGTAATTTATCTGATACCAAATCAAGCTGGCGCTTTGAGCAGGCTGTAGATGGAGATAATAGAGTCAGATGGTACTCATTGTTGACCCCCAGGAATCTGATACCAAATCGAGCTGGCGCTTCAACTCATTTGAACTTGAAACATGGTTTGTTTTTGGGTCATCGGTGTGAGTCCACTGCAGCAGAAACTGATGCATCATCTCCCCCACCGCCAGTGGGTGAAAAATATGAATATCAATCTGAGGTATGATAACAGTTGAACAACAGAGTCAATTCATTTTGCATTGAGTGGAATCAAATAGTTTTAACAATTTTTGAGTGAATGTTGATTACTAGGTGGAAAATTTTGCCCCTGAGAGTGGAAGCAGTGAACCTTTGTGGGACTCATTGGAGGATGGTGATCCCCATATTAATGCAAAAGATGTAGATGAGGGAGAGTTTTATGTGATAGACACAGAGAAATTAGAAAATGTGTTGTCTTTGTTACAGAGCCGCAGTGATGGTTCCTTAGAGTTGAGCCTTGATAGTATGGATTTGGATTTACATGAGGAGTTTATAGTGAAAGTACTGGAAACTCCTCTTGTTTCGGGCGATAATTTGATTAAGTTTTTCAGGTGGGCAATTGAGAAGCCAGAAATTAGTGTGACTAACCGTGTAGTTGATTTGCTTGTTCAATCTATCTGTAGTGACCTTAGGAAGAAAAACGCATATGCATTGTGGGATTTGGTCCAGGATGTTGCTCAGAAGGATGCTGCTGTTCTGAATACTGTGATTCTTAATCAGCTGATAATTTTGTTTTCAAAGTTGGGTAAAGGGAAAGCAGCTTATGAGGTTTTCAACAAGTTTGTGGATTTTGGGTATGTCCCGGATTCAGATACTTATTATTATACAATTGAAGCCCTTTGTAGGCGATCTTTTTTCGACTGGGCTTGGTCAGTTTGTGAGAAGATGCTTAATGCTGAAACTTTGCCTGAGAGTGAGAAAGTCGGTAAGGTTATTTGTTGGTTTTGCAAAGGGAGTAGGGCAAAAGATGCCCATATGGTTTATATGTTGGCAAAGGAGAAGAACAAGTATCCACCTCAGCCTGCAGTCAATTTTTTGATTAGTTTGCTCAGTCAGAAAGATGAAACAGTCAAATTAGCATTGGAGACATTGAATACCTTACCTAGAGAAACACAGAAGCGTGCGATCAAGCCCTTTTCATCTGTTATTTGCGGTTTGTGCAGGATCAAAGATTTGGAAGGGGCAAAAATTTTACTCTGTAAGATGATTGAAGAGGGCCCACCTCCTGGAAATGCTGTTTTCAATTACATTATCAATGGCTATTCCAAGAATGGAGATGTGGGAGAAGCAATAAAGATAAAAAAATTGATGGAAAAGAGGGGGCTGAGGCCGGATCTTTACACCTATACAGTTATTATGAGTGGTTATGCAAGTGGGGGTCAGATGAAGGAGGCTTGTAAAATGCTGTCAGAAGCGAAAAAGAAGCACTCTAAGCTGAGTCCTGTGACTTACCATACACTTATTCGAGGGTATTGCAAACTTGAACAGTTTGACAAGGCTTTGGAGTTAGTAGCAGAGATGAAGGCATTTGGTGTCCAACCTAATGTAGATGAGTACAATAAGTTGATCCAATCTCTATGCTTAAAGGCCTTAGATTGGGAGAAGGCAGAGAAGCTGATGGAGAAGATGAAGGATGATGGCTTGCATTTAAATGGGATCACACGAGGCCTTATAAGAGCAGTCAAGGAGCTTGAAGAAGAAGTAAGCATGGAAGCCTAAATTATTTTTCTCCATCTTGATGTCAATTCAAAATCTCTAATTCTTTTTTCTTTTCTCCATAAGATAAATGAGTTTAAGCTCTGTGCATGTATTCTAGCTTTGTGGGCAGGAATTAGAATGAAAAAGAAGTTTTAATTTGGCTGTTATAGTTCATTTCTTTGATGAAAAAGCTTGATGTTGGAATCAGAGCAAATTGGCTGTGCTTTAATTAGTCTTTCTGAATTTTTATTTTGTTTGTGTGTGTCTGTGTGTTGGGATCAAAACTAATTGGCCGTCTTTAATGTCCGACTTTTTATTTTGTGTATATGTGTGTGTGTGTGCGTGTGTGTGTGAATGTTCATGGCGATGTAGCTTTCAGGCAAGGATGCCTCGTATTACATGAATCCAATTTTCATGAATTTATTTAGGCTTAAGCCCGAGTATTTTCACTGTGTACTTGTCATGAGATCTCCCTCTACTGAGATTTGATTAATTTATGTTATTAATATTTGAGCTTTACATATGATCTTTCCTTTTTGTTGATAACATATTAACAAATATTAAACCCCTAGATCTATATTCCAATGGTGGGTGCATTTCCTAACAATCTGGATTGTGATTGTTGTAGACTGTTTAAGTTGGCCATGCGGATGTCTCAAGTTACTGGAGACCCTGGGAAGATGGCTGCTGTGCTAAGGAACTTAAGCAAGTTCCGAATCAAAGAACTTACCTGATCTGGAAGAAAGGTGCAATAATCCATCTTACAATGCTTTGTTTAGATGTGTATATGAAACACGCATACAAGCATAGGTTTCTTCCCTTCTTTATGAGTTCTTAATTTTTGAATTGGAATAGAAAGGTTGATACCAGTACTTGGACATTTTCAATCCCTATAGATGGAGAACATCTAATTAATTTGACCCATTTTTTAGATTTTTATTTTTGATGTACCTGATTTAATTTGTTGCCGTGATAGTGAAAATCATTGCCCTCATTAGATCTTTTCTGTTTGTCGTTGCATTTGGCTTTACCAATTTGATTCTAAGATGGAGTTTTGCTTGAATGTAACTAGAGAGACTAATTTTGGATTTATGCACATATAGCATATGTATTCCTCTAGTGAATAAACTGCAGCAGCTGTTGATATTCTATGTACGGATTTTGTTGTTCCTTTAAGATTCAATGAGTCTTTCAAGCTTTTCTCATAATTGTGTTGCCCATTGTCTTAATGCAAGAAGATGTCGGCTGTAATGGAAGTTGGCCATCATGGATCGTTTGGGTTAGTCTATCTCAATTAATGAAATTTAGCCTTTTAGTTTATTTTTGGTTATCAGATCTTAGTTTCCAGCATAACCACACACATAATAGCTATTGTTGGCAAGGATTAGCCTTTAGGCTTCAGTTTTGCCAGAAAACAGATCTGGTTTGAGAATTGTCCCATGCTGCAGGTTGAGGACGGATGATGTTAGGAGTAATTCTGGGATTGATTGTGCTTGCCCTACCCGATGTCTTGAAAGCAGCACATTAGATGCCAGCATGGGAATTCACTTGACCATTCTCTTAAGTTAAGATGATCTATGATTGCTGCAGAAATCAACTTGCTGTCGACACTGCTGTTTTGAAGTTATTTTTATGCTCTTGGATCCAGATGTCTTTAACTTTTACAAAATATTCTTCCTCTCTATTTCACATGCACGATCCACAAGGCCCATAACTCACACTTCTCCCTTCTCTTGTCGCTCCTTGAATCTTCCTTACTTGCCAATACCATCCTCTTTCTATTTCCTTCGACCCATCACACCCACATCCCCGTATCTATTTTTATTATTTCTCTATACCAAAATTAAGATGGGTTCAAGAGAGCCTCTTCTGTTATTTCGGAGATTTCTTTAGATCTGTTGAGTTTTTCCTATAAGTATACTTTTCCTCCAGTAATTATGCTTGGGGTGGTTTAAATAATCTGAGATGGGCAAGATGATTTGTGATATAATGTTGTTGATGGATTTTATTGTTGATGAGCTTGTGGGTATATTGATAAGTTGTATGCAGAGAATGGTGGTGCAGAAGATGCATGTTTTTTGTTTGATAAGATGCCTGGTAAAGATTGTATTTTATGAAATGTGATGCTCAATTATCTTTAAGATGTGGGGGATCATTACAGCTGGAAAAGTTTTTTGAGAAAATGAGGAATTACAAAACTAAGCCTAATTTGACTGTGTTTGCCTGTGTTCTTTTTGTTTGTGCTTCAGAGGCAATGCTTGAATTAGATATTCAGCTTCATGGGCTTGCTGTTAGATGTGGGTTTCAGTTTGATTCTATGGTAGCCAACACACTAGTGGCTATGTATTCTAAATGTGGGTAATTTCTTGATGCTTGGAAGCTGTTCAAAACAATGCCATAGACTAGTGTTGTAACTTGGAATGTGGTGGTTGCTGGGTATGTACAAAAATGAGTTTATGAAAGATAGGTATATACAAAATGGGTTTATGAAGCAGGCTTCAAGTTTGTTTTTTGAGATATTTGCTGGTATTGAAACAATGAAACGAACTCGATCACTTTTTTTTTTTTTTTTTTTTTTTTCAATATTTTCCTCCATCAGTTGCTTTTTTTTTTTTCTTGTCAATTGTTCGGTGAAAGCATCTCCACGTCAGCTTTCAACCGGCTCATATCTTAAAACTGGTAAAAAGTGCTTTTATATTAAAATAGGGATTTTTAAATGATGAAATGAAATTTAGAAACAGTAAAGTGATAAGGTCTATATTCTAGGAGCAATGGATGAAAATATGCCGATAAAATCTTAAAGTTGAATGGTAAATTTGTACATTGGGTCTTTCATTTAATGATAATTAATTAGATTGAGGTTTTAATTTCAATAGTATTGGAAATATTTGTTGTGTCTGTTCGTTATCTAGTTGAAGTCTGTCAATTATTCTTTTTAATTATTCCGTATATGTTTTTTAACAATATGTATATTTCTCGTTTGGAATTTATAAGTTCACTTTTCATAAGAAAACTATTAAATTTATATAAGTTACTATAAATTATTGAATAAGTCACTATATTACCTTAATTCTAATTCTATAAGAAAATTATTAAACTTAAATAATAATTGTTGGTAACGTAAAAAGGATAAACATGAAAAAAATATTTATTATTTTTTGAAATTACAAATGTGATAAGTATTTTAGAATAAATTATTTATTTATTGGATTTTCATTTTCCATTGTGTTTATAGGGTTTAATATACACTTATACTCCTGAACTTTGGAATATGTTGCACTTACACTCTAATTTGAACTTTGTAACAACCATACCCTAAAGTGAAAAGTTGAGAGTATTTACACCCCACAATTAAATTGAGGGCTGATTTGCAATAAAAAATATATTTTTATGGAACCGATAACTGAGTTTGGATTAATTTAATTAGAACTTAAACCCAAATTCGAAACAACACTGTTGAAACGAAAAAAAATCAAATTTTAAATTTTCCTCGTCTATCACTCGAATATATTATTGATTATTGCAAAATTTTACTTTCACAAAAAGCAGTTAATTCGTAGAAATCACTTTGAGTTTGAACAATAGTTATTAAAATTGTTATGTTGATTTTCTTTCATTTTAGTTCATATATGTTTATATACGGTGATAAACATATGTGGTATTTGTGTATTAATTTATA
This sequence comes from Jatropha curcas, assembly GCF_041381405.1. Classification (NCBI taxonomy): domain Eukaryota; kingdom Viridiplantae; phylum Streptophyta; class Magnoliopsida; order Malpighiales; family Euphorbiaceae; genus Jatropha; species Jatropha curcas. The sequence goes on from NC_143159.1 coordinate 8,488,064, forward strand.
TATTTATTGTACGTGAGAAGTATAATTGAAAATAAATTTTGGAAAACAAAAATTTTAACAATTTGAAAATTCTAGGATTTGATGAATTTGAAATAATTTATGCATGTTTAGAATTTATGTTGTAACTAACATTAGCCTATGTACTCCATTATCTCGGAATATATTTCTCATTGTTCACAAATAAAAAATGGATTTTTTATTAGGTCTAATGTTTTTTTTTATTGCAAATCAACTTTTAATTTAATTTTAGGGTGTAAACACTTTTAACATTTCATTTAGTATGATTGTGCTAAATTTAAATTAGGGTGTAAGTGCAATAAATTTCTAAATTCAGGATATAAGTGCATATTAAGCCGTGTTTGTAGTATTTTGTTTTATGATTTGTAAAAAGGAGAACCCAATAAAGTATTTAATAATTTTTAAAAGGGCTTTGCTTCTTTGAATATTGAAAAGTTGCCATGCCTAGGCAGTTATATGATTTCATTAGGTGAGTAAAAACAAATTTGAATGTTGAGTTGAAATTTGATAATCAGATTATCTTCAGACAAGAAGATTTCGAACGCATTCTTGGATTAATCTAGAAGGTACGTACGCTTGCCAATTAACTTTTGTTATTTACTCCCTTATTAGTACAAATGAATTTTGAAGTAAATAATTTATTGATAAATGAAAAAATTGGCTAGATTCTGTTTGATGAGAAAATTGCAGAATAAGCACTGTTCATGGCCATCCTCTCCAACACAAAATTTATATTATCCCATGTGACTAATTAAATAGATTTAAGGTATTGTTTAGTGATTTATGTCTGAAGGTGTTCGTTACTTTGGTGTGGATTTGGAACCTGTTAAAGGCAAATTATTTGGTGTTTTCTTTTGTTTTTATTCTTTTATCTTTTTCAAATTTGCTTTTTCTTTGTTTCAATTTATAAATTTTTAGTATTTTTTTCTTATATGTATGCTTAAGAATATTTTACTTGTATTTCTTGTTGCCTATTGAAATTACTAATCTTTGAAAATAATTTTATATTGTATAAAATTTCAGTGGTATTCTAAAAATATTAGAAATATTTTCTACCCCAAAAAATTATTATATTGTATTTCAATATTTAATCTTTGAAAATAATTATTATAAGTTATATGAATTTGTATTGCTATTCTATTTCTAATAAAATAAAAAACATTACCTAACAAAAAAATTAAAAATATTTAATTTGTTAATGAATTATGACGGTATTTTTTGTGAGTTTAAACTTAATATTTCTACTAACTTTCAAGCATTGAATTTTAATTAATATGTAATTTTTGCAAGTAATTATTTTATGTTGTTTAAAATATTAGTGTTATTCTAAAAAATGAGAAATACTTTCTGAAAAATTAGAATAATTTAATTTATTGATGTAAATTTTAAACATTTATTTTCTTTAATTCATGTTTTATTTTTTCAACTCGAATACTTACTTATATGTTTTTTATATTTCATTTTTAATTATTATTTTATTTAGTTTTTATTAAAAAAAATCAAACTATCATGTTTATGACTTATTTGAAAATTAAAATTATATATTTTTTAATGTTATCATTTTTCTATTTATTACTGTGTAGTTATAATATTTAGTTATATATATATATATATATATATATATATATATATATATATATATATATATATAGATTGATTAACACTAATAATAATATTAATGGTTTTTATTAGTTTTTTATAAAATAATTTTGTGAAGTTTCTACAAGTATATTTAAAATTATCTAAATATATTTTATAAAAATAAAGGCAGATAATTGTCCACAATTATTTTGTTATTCCATTGATAATATTATCATATTGCCCACCATATTTTATAATAATTGATATTACATAGTGAAAAAATATACTGAACCTTTAATACTTTTTAAATTCACTTTTATTCTATTTTCCTTTCATATAAATAATCAAATAAATTGTATGCGAAAAAGATAGACCTAATAACAAAAAAGAAAATATACACAATTTGATTCTAACATATGTGTAAATAAAAAGAAAATACGAAAAGGCAAGAAAAACTAAAAATAAAAACAAAACAATTGGATGTAATAAATTAAAATCAAGAAAAATCTAATGTGATTAAATTTTGGGATATACAGAGCTTTAATATTACTATGTTGGCTAAACAACGCTGCCGATTATGTCATGATGAGAATTCCATTCTCTATCGTTTCTTGAAAGCCAAGTATTTTCCAAATTATTCTTTCTTTTTGGTAAAAAAGGAGAGAGCAAAGCTCTAAGAAGACATAGTTAATCTAGTGTAAGATACACCCATACTATCATGAAATAGCCAGTCTGCCATTCCTGAAGGAGGATCTCTGAGGTAGTGTGTTCCTAAGGGATAGGTTCTTTCACACTCAGCCAAATAATCTACGCATTGATTTGCTTCTCTATAAACGTGCTTGATAACACAGCTGTTAATTAAACTGGTGAAACAACTGCTGAATCACAAGCACTAGCTGTTGTACTGCCCCTGCAGATAGAACGGATGCTGAAATAAGCTGGACAGCAGTCAAACTGTCACACTCCACTTGGATATCTCCTATCCCTAAGCCTATAGCCATCTGAAGGCCTTCCAGAACTTCCAACAGTTCAGCATTTGGAATAGAACAGGAGCCAATATTTGCAACAAAACCTCCAAGCCACCGTCCAGCATTGTGCCGGAGAAGACCACCACCATAAGCAGATTGTCCCCTTTGCATTAAATTCACCCGTCCAGCACATTTGTGACCCCTTCCATTTCCAAATTAAATTCCACCTCTTTGCCTTGTCCGGTTCCCGCAGCTCAGCTACCCAACTATAGGCTGATTTGATGGAGAATTTTCCTGAGCTTCTGAGTCTCCAATAGATGGTATCGCTACCTCTTTCCGGCGAAGGGGGTAGGATAGCTACAATACAAGCAAGAATAGAGTTAGGAAGAAAAGCATTAAATTTATCCCAATTCCATGAATCATTAACAACATAGTCTGCAACAAAATCATCCCTAATATTTATAGGGATCTCTAAATTAGCCACTTGGATGAGAGAAACATCCTCCAAAACCCATCTATCTTTCCAAAATTTAGTACCAAGGCCATTGGCAATAGTAATCATTGAACAATTAGAAAAATTATCCCAAAAATTGACAACACCCTTCCAAAGTAAAGAAGTGTTATTTTTCTGTGAAGAGTCTAAGAAACCCAAATCTGCTTGCACTTTATATTTACTCTTAAGAACTTGAGTCCAAAGGGACTCGATGTCGGTTTTTAGACCCCATCCAATGTTTATCAAAAAGGCTTCATTAAGCAATCTTAAGTCTCGCATTCCTAAGCCTCCTGTATCCTTTGATTGAGTGATATCCCTCCAAGGCATAAAGCTTCTTCTTCTGGTTAGAGGATCCCCAAATAAAGCTCCTACAAGCTTTATCAATATCCGAGCACACTCGAGCAGGGAGTTTTGTGGTCTGTATTGTGTATTGTGGCATGGTCGCTACAACAGAGCTCGCAAGAGTAATTCTACCTGCCAGGAGAGATGAGAAGCATTCCACTCAGATAATTTCTTATAAGCATTATCGAGAATATAAGAATAAGACGAAATTTTAACCCTTCCATGAAGAAGAGGCACATCAAGATACTTCCCTAAATTATCCGTAGATTGAAAATTCAATTGTCTGCTTAATTGGCCTTTAAGATTGCCTGGAACATTGCACGAGTAAAAAACCTGAGTTTTGGAAGCATTCACTTTTTGACCCGAACACATGCAAAAATCACCAAGAACCCTTTGAATGACTGTAACTTGATCCAAGGATGCCTCCGCAAGTAAAATCATATCATCCGCAGAGAACAAATGGGAAAGAGGTGGACCTCTTCTCGAGAGTTTTACAGGTTTCCACCTGCCTTGATTTACTGCCTGCATAATAGCATGAGACAAACGTTGTAAACAAATAACAAAAAGATAGGGGCTTAAAAGGTCTCCCTGTCTAAGTCCTCGGGATGGGCAAAACTTGTTTGAAACGCTTCCATTCCAATAAACCTGCATAGACAAAGATGTAATACACATCATAATAGCAGAGATAAATAAATCAGGCAAACCAATATCCTTCAAGGAATCATGTAGAAAACTCCATCTAATTCGATTATAAGCCTTCTCTAGGTCTACTTTAATAGCCATCAATTTCTTACGAATTTTCCTATTTCTCATAGTGTGAATCACTTCTTGGGCAATAATAATATTATCTGTAATATGACGCCCAGGAACAAAACTCGTCTGAGTGGGGCTAATAATATGAGGTAAAACTAATTTTGATCTATTAGCCAAAGATTTAGTTATTATTTTATAACTAACATTAGATAAACTAATTGGCCGAAATTGAGAAAAATAGATAGGACTGGTAACCTTAGGAATAATAACTAAAAGAGTATCATTTTACGTTCTCACTCAAAGAGCCACCTCCTAAAAATTTTTCTATCTCTGTACATATCGAATTACCAACTAAGCTCCATTGATGTTGGAAGAAGCCCGCATGGAAACCATCCGGTCCAGGGGCCTTCCATGGCTTCATATCAAATAAAGCTGGTTTAATCTCTGCAAAAGAAGTCAGAAGCAGTGAAATCATAATGAGAGCTTAAGAGAGGAGGGAAACAACCTTGTAAGAAGAAGGTTGGAGATACATCCATCTCTTCCGTGTAAAAAGAACATCGGAGAGATGTGCTCCAAAATAAAGAAAATGATGAGAGGTCATTAATATTCGAAGAGAAGTGCTTAAAAAAAAAAACAATTAAAATTCATTTGCTAGATTGATGAGAAGTGCATCAATATTTAATGAGAAGTGCATCAAAACGATGAGTTGGAGAGAGGTGCTTCAACAAAATTAATTGAATAGAGATGCTTCAGATGCTATATTAAAAAATTTTAATGGTTAATTATTATAATAAAAAATATTATGTTTGAATTAAGAGAGAATGTTAAGATTAATTCAAAATAATATTAGTAAAAATATTTTGAGATTTCAATTTTATTTAGTGCAGATTTTCTGCATAGAATTTGATATTTTTGTTATTAAGATTAATGATTTTTAGAAGTATTTTTAAGTCTTATTTGATTCACTCGTAGGTCCATAAATAAGCATATTTTTTTGTTAATTCAATGAAGTGCAAAACATTATTAATCATCTTGTTTATTTCCATTCTTCCTTCCAAAATCTCAACATCCCCGGCCTGATTTTTGATTGCTGTAATCCAGTTCCGTCTCCTTCTCTGGACAGCTTTAAGGTGAAAATAAGTAGTATTCCGGTCACCGCAAGTAATCCATTGATCACGTGATTTTTGGTACCAGATTAACTCTTCTCCATGAAGAATAGGTCCATTTCTCTTTTTAACTCCATTTCCAAATTAAAAAGAAAAGGATTATCTCTGATTTCCAAAGCCCGCTGTATACCTGCAAGACGAGATAAGAGTTTTTTTTTTTTTTTTTTTTTTTTTGTGTCTATAAACATTTCCAAAAATGTTAGCATTCCAGTTCAACAAACTTTGAGATAAAGTAGAAATATTCTCAGACAGAGATATAGAATGTTTCCAAACCGAGCCAGCAAATTGATTAAATTCTGCATGAGTAAGCCATGCAGCTTGGAAACGGAAAGTTGATCTGCTATTGACCCGATTCGCCTCGTCCATGAGTTTAACTAGAATAGGCCTGTGATCAGAGGATATGCGAGCTAGATGGAGAAATGTGTAATCGGGTAACCTTAGATTCCAAGCTTCATTACATAGTGCTCTATCAAGTCTCTCCAGGAGGGTACCCCTTTTCCATGTGAAACGAGCTCCCCTATAACCCATAGCCACCAATTTAGACTGTAAAAACCATTGAGAGAAATTTTTATCGATGCCTGATCGGTGTTGAGATCCCCCAAAACTTTCTTCCTTGCTTTTGATAGCATTAAAATCCCCGATAAGAAGCCAAGGATTAACAACTGTAGTCATGAGTTGGTCTAGCTCATCCCAAAGACCCTTTCTTTTTTGAATATGAGGATTTGCATAAATGGCTGTAGCTTCCATCAAACAGTTACGATTTTATATGAATCCACTGCTTATTATTACTGAGAATGACCATATCCCATCCATTTTTCCAACAAATCCAAATCCCACCTGAAAAACCAGAAGCTTCTATTCTATGAGAATAATTATAACCTATTTTCTTAATAACTTCATCTGCTTTCTCCCCACTGATTCTAGGCTCCAAGAGGATAATAATATTAGGCTTATGAATCACTAAAAAAGCTTTAAGGGTCCTAAAGAAAGAGGAGCTGCCTGCTCCTTGACAATTCGGATTACTCAAGCGAGATGGGTAATTGATAAAGAATTGCGATGGCCGGTCTAAAATGGGAGTGAAATTCGGATTTGGAAGGATAAAAGGCTTCCTAATTGGCGAGAACCAAGAATTATATCCTCTCCAACTTTTATTCCTGCAAATTCTTTAGTTAGTGAATTAATGGATCACGAGATTTGTTGTCGGGATACAACTCTTATTCGTTCTTTATTCACTCCAGTTGAGGCATCTTTGGTATGTGCTATTCCTCTCTCCAGAAGAAGAGCCTCAAATTAACTTATTTGGATACCAAATAAGAATGGATTATTTTCGGTTAAAACTGTTAGAAAATGGGGGAGGAGAGCTGGTTTTAGAATTTTAAAAGATACAACAAAAAGTATTATCTTAAACACATAACAAAGAAGAGATAAAGATGAAGGGGAAAAACATAAATTCATTACTCATAGTAAAAGGATTTACAAAGCATAAAAAACAAAGTTTTTGTCTTCTTCTTCTTCATTCTCATAGCTATCCAGCTCTCTCCTCTTTCTCTTTTTTCCTTCTCTCAAATCTGTGCCAGCAGCTACATTTATACAAAGAAATGCAATCTAGTTTTTACCAACTCTCTACCAAACCCAATAACTTGAGTTAAATTAAACTAAGTAAGCTTTGCTGCCATCATCTTGTTCAAGTTTACGAGAAAGGAAATTATCAAAAACACAAGATGAATGACATGTGACAGCCAAAGTGTCATTATTGCCAACAAAAACAGCTTATCAGTTAGCTCTTGGTTCGACAATGGAGATTAATGAAGTTGGTCCTTCTATTGATACGGAAACATCCTTTTAAAAGAAGGTCTGGAAACATCAGGTTCCTCAAAAGGTGAAGCATTTTATCAACCGAGACATACAATGATTGTCTACCAACAAAAATTAATCTTAGGAAAAGAGAAATGGAAGTTGATCCAATCTGTATCAATTGCGGTGAAGCATCTGAAGTGCCTTCATGTTTTGCTCGATTGTCCTTTTGCAAGATTGGTGTGGCGATTATGTCCTTTACTATTAAATTTCAATGAAACTTTTCTTTCTTTAAGTTGCTGGTTGAAAGATGTTTCGCTTAATTTGATGGATGGACAACTGGCTCTTCTCGTTATGGTCATATGGGCTTTCTGGATAGCAAGGAACTTGATGATATTCCAGAGTAAGCAAATGTCCATTTTGCAGGTATCTAGTCTTGTTGTTTCATTGCTATCGGAATTCTAGCACTTGCAGAAGTGAAACAGATACAACTCTACATGCTTGCGCAGCACCGGAATCTTAAACTGCTGTTGTTGTGCATCGATGGATAGCCCCCTGTGATGATCTGATGATTAAAGTTAATACTGATGCAGCTGTTCAGGCAGGGCTGCTTGTGGTTATATATCGGTTTGTGGCACGCCACTGTAGAGGGAAAACAATGGCGGTAGGAATTCACATATTAGCTATTTCTTTATCTCCTGAAAACGCTGAAGCAGAAGCTATTTTGTTTGCTCTTAACCGCGTTGTTGACCTTGGTTTTTCTCGAATCATGATTGAATCTGACTGCCAGGTGCTTGTAAACCATTTGAGAAGTAGTGAAGCTCCAGCAACCGAGTTTGGCACACAAATTCTGCAAATACTTTCTTTGGTTCGTGTTTTTTTTTTTTTCTTTCTTTCTTTCAAAGCTCTTTTGCTAGTAGTCTCTCTTCTGTTATTGAGGAGCATGTATGGACTGAGGATCTTCCTCATCCTTTTCATTCTATTGTTATGGCTAATTTAGTCGTTTCTCCGTCTTAATGAAATTCATCAAATTTCCAATGGGTTTAAAATTTTTCAAAAATAATATTTTTTAATTGTTGTGTATTGAATTTTAATATTTAATTTTTAAAAGTATTTGTTTTATACTGTATGAAATTTAAGTATATTATTCTAAACAAATAGAAATAATTTTTTGAAAAAAGAATTAAAGATTATTTTAATCATAATATTTTAGATGTATAAATATCGCGCACGGAAATTTAGCTAATTATATCTCATCCTCGAGTAACGAAGAAAAAAAAAAAAAAAAAAAAAAAAAACCTTGACCTTCAAACTTATCTTATTCCTAGATAGGATATGCTATCCAAACACACAGTAACTTTTCGCAAGCTCCGCGTTCTGTGCTGTGTTGAGAAGATTATAAAATCAAAAACAAAACCCACATTGTATATTTAACTGTTTGTCAGTCCTCAAATTCTCTATTAAGCCCCGAAATTTTCTTAAAGGGAAACGCTTTTTGGCTGTTTCTGCACTGAGAAGTGCTTTCTTTAGAAGTCACTGTAAGTTTTTTTTACCTTTCTGTAAAAAACCATGAGATTTAATCTCTTGAGCTGCAGCGTATAAAAGATTTTTTGTCCTCCAGATAAAATGCGCTTGCTGTGGTAGAGTATTCTCACCTTACGGCTTATGCAACCTCTTTTTAACACTACAATTTTTTCTAACACTACAATTTTTTCTTTCCCTCTTATTTTGAAATGGTTGTGAGGTGTGAGCGTGTGAGTATGAGGTCACATGGCAGATTGGATATTTCTTTATTTTGAGCATTATTTTTGGGTGATTTTGCTACAACCTTCTATAGGTTTAAAATTGATTCAAATGGTTTGTTTTTCTTCTCAGATTCTGAATTAAAATGGGAGAATCAGTGGACGCTATGGAAGAGGACATAGGAAAGAGTAGAAAGAGCGAGAAGCTCTCGAATGGGTTTGATATGGATATAGATATGAATGATGATGATGATGATGATTATGATTCTGATGCTGATGTTAATTTTATGGAATTAAACTCTAGCTTACGCGAAATGGGTGAAGAAGGCGTTAAAGATTTCTGTGAAAGGGCCGCAACTTCATTTTTCAAAGAGTATGGTTTAATTAGTCACCAGATAAACTCCTACAATTACTTCATCCACAATGGTTTGCAGAAGGCCTTTGATTCGTTTGGGGAGTTGGTTGTTGAGCCTGGATATGATCCATCCAATAAAGGAGAGAATGAATGGCGATATGCTTCTATTAGGTTCGGAAAGGTAACGGTTGACAAACCAAGCTTTTGGGGTGGTGCAGATGGTAGTGAACATGTAATGCTACCTAGGCATGCTAGACTCCAAAATATGACATATTCGTCGAGGATGAAAGTGAATGTTACTGCTGAGGCGAGTACAATAATTTACTTTATAACGTTTAACTTTGAGTTTCTCCCTGTTTTTTTGCATCTGTTATTTATGCTTTGCTTGGATATGGTATGTGCTTTATTTGATGGGGGTGTTTCCCGATACATAACACTCAATTTTAACGGACTAAAGCTAGAAGTTATATTAATTAAGGCTTTATAAATGAAGTTTTGATATTATTGCTTTGTGTTGGTTCACGAATAAAATTGGGATTTGCTTAAGCTTGAGGGGCATTCAAATATATATATTTTTTTTTTACGTTCATAAATTTTCTGCTCTGTTTGGGGCTCACAGATTTTGAATATTATTCAACTGTTTTGTTTGTTAGTGGATATATTGATAGAGAGATAAAGATGCAGCCCCCTAACATTTTCATAGTCTGAACATCTTTTATTTTTTCTTTTCCTGTTTGAGTTTGCAACCATGGCATGTTCTTTTCTGTTTGCCATTTTCTGAGGAAGAATGCTCTGGAGAATGTTATAGATTGATTTCTCCTCTTATTAAGAATTTTTCAATTTCTGTTATTTTTCTGCAAAAAATCAGTTGTACACTCAGAAAGTCATTAGAGACAAGTTTAAAACTGGGAAAGATTAGTTTGTTGACAAGGTGGTTCTGAGTACTGATAACAGCAATATTATAATTGGGAGGATCCCTGTGATGGTGATGACTGATCTTTGCTGGATGAAGACAGCTGAAAGATCTGATTGTGACTTTGATCATGGAGGTTATTTTTTGATCAAGGGTGCAGAGAATGTGAGTCTAAAGTTTGCTATTAGTTTTTTCCTTTTCTTTTTTTTGATAACGTAGTTAAGCTTACATTTCCCAAAATTCGGCATATCAGGAGGCATTTTATGCCTATGGAATGCATTTTTTTTATTTGATTTCAAATGAAAACCCAAACTAATCTTTTCCCTTCCCTGAAGCTTGGAATGCAAGATGACAAGTACTTATAAGAATTAGGTATGTCAAATTATTAGTTATTTGAATTGCTTGTCCTTGGTTTAGATTTGCTGTAATCACTAACCATTCTTCTTTTCTATATTGTGTAGAAATACAATAAATTTTTGTTAGGGTTTGCTATATTAGTCTATTAATTTTGCAGTCTATTTTTTCACACAAGTGATGCACCTTCATTGAAGGATCGCGTAATTGGTTTTAAAACAATTTTATTCCCCAAATATTTTGATTTCTATCCTTTTCTTATTGCAGGTTTTTATTACACGAGCAAATTTGTTTGAAGAGACTATGGATTTCAAATATTCAGGGATGGACTGTTTCATACAAGTCCGAAATTAAGACGAATAGGATAATTGTTAGACTAATGGATCTTTCTAAACTTGAGGACATTAAAGGAGAAAAGAAAGGCCTCACTGTATATTTTTTGTCAACAGAGATTCCTGTATGGATATTGCTTTTTGCACTCGGCCTCACTTCGGACAAAGAAGTTATAGATTTGATTGATTATAGTACAGGAGATGCCAGCATTATAAATATTCTTTGCCTCAATTCATGATGCTGATGAGAAATGTGAACAGTCACAAGGATAAAGAAGCTCTTGGATATGTGATTAAACAAATACCGGAAACTAGATTCCCACCAGGGGAAACTGAAGACTGCATTAGCCTATATCTGTTTCCCAGTCTGCATAGCCCTAGGCAAAAGGCTCGGTTTCTGGGTTACATGGTAAAGTGTCTCTTGCAGGCATATAGTGGCCAAAGAAAGTGTGATAATCGGGATAGTTTTAGGAACAAGAGACTTGAGTTGGCTGGTGAGTTGCTTGACCTTGATCTAAAGTACACATTGCACATGCATGGAGGCGGATGGCCAAGGCTCTGCAAAAAGACCTCTATGGAAATCATGATGTGCGCCGAATTGAGCATTATCTGGATGCTTCTTCTATGGTCACAAATGGTCTATCGAGAACATTCTCAACTGGGGCATGGTCACATCCGTTCAAGTGGATGGAAAGAATATCTGGTGTTGTGGCAAATCTGGGGCATACAAGTCCCATTGCAAACACTGGTTGATTTGCAAAAAACACGACAGCAGGTTCAGTACACAGGGAATGTTGGGGATGCTAGATACCCGTAAGTCAACAGTAGTTGTTTCTCATGCACTATATCAATCTGATATACTAACTGTATAGCCAAAATAAACTGCAGTTGATTGATTGGTTAACTACATAATTCATATATGATTCACCATATGCTGACTCTTGGAAACCTGGATAATTGTTAAGAAGGGTAAGGTCAAACCATTGTTGGCAAAAAGATTTTGCATCTTTGTGGAGATATTGAATTGTATATGCTCCAGCAAATACATCTCGTATCTAGAATATAACACTTGGTTTGCTCATATGAAATGTTTGGCAATTTCTGCTTCTTTTTTCTCCTAATATAATGTTACTGCATGCAGGCACCCTTCTCATTGGGTAGGGTTAGCTTTCTTTCTACTCCGGATGGGGAAAACTGTGGACTTGTCAAGAATTTGGCCATTACTGGACTTGTCAGTACAGAGATATGGGTTGGAGTCTGAAGATTCTGATTTGGTTGTAGCTGAGCTTAGACATTTGCGACAGAAGAAGAAATTGCCTCGACAGGTTCTCCTTTTCAATATATCAATGATACTAAACTTTTAGTTGTTTGAGTGCTAAAGCCATTTTGCGGGCCTATGGTAGAGAGTTGAGAGAGTTTGATTGTGTGACCTGAGCTGCTCTTTTTTTTTTATGTGGTTGTTTTTGTTGCTTTCCTGATGTATTTGGTATTGATTTCTGATAGGTGGAAATCAAAAGAGAAGAACAGCAAAAAGAAGTACGCATATTTTCTGATGCTGGAAGGATTCTACGTCCCCTTTTTTTGTTGAGAATTTACATAAAATAAAAGCATTTAAAGATGAAAATTTCACCTTTCAATCTCTACTGGACAAGGGAATTACTGAATTTGTTGGAACCAAAGAAGAAGAGGACTGCAGCACTGCATGGGGTATCAAATTTCTCATAGCAGGAGTTGATAAGAAGCAACCTTTGAAGTTCACGCACTGTGAACTTGACATGTCCTTTTTATTAGGTTTAAGTTGTGGAATCATTCCCTTTGCCAATCATGACCATGCAAGAAGAGTTCTATACCAGTCTCAAAAACATTCTCAGCAGGCTATTGGCTTTTCCACAACAAATCCCAACAGTAGAGTGGACACTTTGTCTCATCAATTGCACTATCCTCAGAGGCCACTTTTTCGGACAGCGACTGCAGATTGTCTTGGAAAACCTAGATACACACAAGCATGAGGCCATCATGAAATGCTGCCGAAGCCAGAATTGTTTAATGGCCAGAATGCTATTGTAGCAGTCAATGTTTATCAAGGATACAACCAAGAGGAGTCCTTGGTAATGAATTGTGCCTCTTTGGAGCAGGGTATGTTTCGCTCGGAACATATCAGAAGTTATAAGGCTGATGTTGATAATAAGGAATCATTAGACAAAAGGCGAAAGTTTGAAGATACTGTAAATTTTGGGAAGATATAGAGTAAAATTGGCCGTGTTGACAGCCTTGATGATGATGGTTTTCCTTTCATTGATCCAAAATTTACAAAATGGTGATATTGTTATTGGGAGGTTTGCAGAATCTGGGGCAGATCATAGTATAAAATTGAAGCACACAGAAAGGGGTATGGTCCAAAAAGTTGTATTATCTTCCAATGATGAGGGAAAAAGTTTTGCTGCGGTTTCTCTGAGACAGGTATGTTTGTGAACACATGACATTTATAGCACATGTATGAATTTAACATCTGTATGTATGTGACTATATACTCTTGCATGTTTTCCTACATACTCGTACATGCACACATGACATATCCACATGGTAGATTATACTCTGATTATCTAGCCTTTTGCTTTGTTATATGATATCAGAAAATAATTACTTGCTCATAGGTTAAGCGTCCGACTTACAACTGCAGGTTCGTTCTCCATGTCTTGGAGACAAATTCTCTAGCATACATGGACAAAAGGGTGTTCTAGGCTTTTTGGAGTCCCAAGAGAACTTCCCCTTCACAAAAACCGGAATCGTTCCTGATATTGTTATAAATCCACATGCATTTCCTTCACGACAAACTCCGGGTCAACTCTTAGAGGCTGCTTTAGGAAAGGGAATTGCCTGTCGCGGTCCAATGAGATATGCCACCCCTTTCGCCGAACTGTCTGTTGAAGCCATCACAGATCAGCTTCACAGGTGACAATGCCTCTGATTCATGTCATAATATGCATTGCACCATGCAGAAATTGTTGATACATAACGTTTTCAAAATTTTATTTTATCCAAGTTGCTTTAGAGTTTAGGAATGAGAGAATGCGAATGTGGGTCATTTCTGAGTTTATGCCCGTACAGATAATTTTTATATTTGAGCTGTTCACTTGCACAAGTATCTGTGTGTTTCTCCTTGTTTTGAATAAATGATAGCCAGGATGATTTGTTCTATTGAATGTGCATGACAGAGCTGGATTTTCAAGATGGGGAAATGAGAAAGTTTGCAATGATCGAACCGGTGAAATGGTTCATTCTCTCATATTTATGGGACCAACATTCTACCAGCAGTTAGTTCACATGGCTTAAGACAAAGTAAAATTTCGCAACACGGGGCCTGTCCATCCACTTACCAGGCAGTCTGTTGCAGACCGGAAGCGTTTTGGTGGTATCAAGTTTGGTGAGATGGAGCGTGACTGCCTCATAGCTCACGGTGCATCTGCAAACCTGCATGAGCGACTTTTTACTCTCAGCGACTCTTAGCAGATGCATATTTGCCAGACTGCAAAAATTTCACGAATGTGATTGAACGGACAGTGCCACAAAGCCGCAAGATTAAGGCCCCTTATTGCAGAATTTGTGAATCTGCTGATGATACTGTGAAGGTTAATTTACCTTATGGGGCCAAGGTATTATGCCAGGAGCTTTTCAGCATGGGTATAAGTCTGAAGTTTGAAACTCAGCTTTGCTGAGTTGGTAAGGGTTTTGTGCTGTTGTGACTTGTCTATGGGCTTACTCAGCTTTCTAACCTGTACATGTTTTAATTGCATATTCCCCAATGACTATGTTACGTATAGAGTTAAAAAAATGATATACATATTTTTTAATTTACATGTTTTTGATCGGTAACAAGTTTTAAAAAATAATTAACTTATTTCAACAATAAGAAAGAAGTTATTAGACAGTGGCTCCAACGGGCGCTTTTAGGTAGCATTACTCTTTTTTTCTTTTTAATTTTAAAAATTAAAAGGATTAATGAAATCCCGAATAAAAACATCAACAAGTTTTATACTTAAAAATAATAATAATTTTAGAGCATTCCATATCCTCTCCTGAAAGGAGAGGTATGAAGACCGATAGGGAGAGGAAGGTTTGAGCGATAGCGAGAGGTATGTAAGTGACTCGACCAACCCTTGAACCTAGCCTATAGAGAAGCCATCAAAACCAAAACTAACTCTCCCGAAAATGAAACTAAAACTTAACCCCTTTGGGGGGGGGGGGGGGGGGGGGGGGGGGGGGGTGGGTTATGGGGTTGGTTTGTAGGGGGTGGTTCAGTATATATACCAGCTACAACCAGCAGAAGAATCATCCAGAACCAACTAGGAAAAAAAAAAAAAAAAAAAAAAAAAAAGGAAGAAAACCCATGACCAGAAGAACCAATTCTGATTCTAGTTCTCTGGGTTGGAGACCCATAAGCGGCAATTGTAGTTGCTATTTCAATCAAGTAATTAAAGAATTCAAACTTTAATTTATACAAAAAGAAAAAGAAAAAAGAAAAGAGTAGTTTTGCTTATACAAATTGAAATTCCATAACGGTGCTGAAATGTAGTGATAAACAAGAGATAGATAATACTAACCCTACGTGTCTAACTACTAAAAAGCTTTCCACCCGTGTAATAAAACTGAATTCCTCTATAAGAAACACTAACCGCTGGTGCCTTAAAAATACAAATCATGGCAGTTTTTGTTTCATGAGTGTTGTAATAGACGGTATCTGTAAAATACTTTCTCCCTCAGTTGTAGGAACCACAGCAAAAAGAAACAACAAAATGTAACTGTTAGAATATTGCAAATTGCAAACAGCAATAGCTTCAGCTGCCATTCACTGCATCCTTAGCTTCCTGATATTTGCATGCCTGGTTAGATTTAAGGGAAGCAAAGCACATTTAAAATTTTGGAGTGAAATATTTGCATGCATTGGAAGAACTTTACCTGAACTTCTTGAATAAATATTTCAAGTTCGACTAATACTTCCGAGAATGATGGCCGATTGGCAGGAATTGTTTCCCAACATCTCTGCATTAAGTCTAATAGCTTTGGATGTGCATTTTGAGGAAGTTCTGGACGCAGCCCCTGGAGTAAAAGATTAAACAACATAATTATAGTGCATTATACTGTATACATGACATCCAGACAAATTCACTTTCACAGTAAAGATGAAAAATAATGGTGTCCTGTGCTTCTAGAAAAATCAATGAATCATATGCAAGATGAATTAACATATAGACATGCAAACCTGTCTTACTCCCAGCGCAGCTTGCAATGGAGTCATGGTATCATATGGCACCTGCAACAACAGTAAAACTACCAAGTAAGAATTACCTTCAGATAAGTAATGTATGTATTTCTGGAAAGTTGAATATTTTCTAGACGCAAAAAGCCAAGCATAGGTTTAGCAAATACCTTGGCTGTTACCAGCTCCCATAGTACAATAGCAAAGCTGAATATATCGGCTTTTTGATCATATGGTTGATGGTTTATAACCTTGCAACATGTATATTAGCTGTAAGAGACCTAAAAGGGATGCAAGTGCTAAAGAGAACAGTACACTAGAAAGCACATAGAAGGTGGGAAAATTTTCTTTAAAAAAAGATAAATATAAGGGACAAACTTCAGAAACACAAATCACAAAGATAGAGATTTTATTTGTCTTGACAACAAATAAAAATATTGAAGATTGGATGTATTTATGATTTTTGGATATCATTCAACAGTAGACACTGTACGATAATCAAAATGCACAGCAGGGAGACTGAGATGAAAAGGGAATCCAGTAAATGTTCAGTAATACATTTAGAAGTTGAACATAATTTAAGGATGCAGGTTGGTTCTCTATGAAATTGAAATATATCATCTAATTACCAAACAAATAATTGCAAAACCAAGCAGAAAATGTTACAGTGTTGCTGTACATATGGTACTCTGCTACTTGCTACTTAACACACAAGTGCATGCAAGGAAACATGCACAAAATAACCAAATAAAAATAAAAAAGAAGAATTATATAGGGCTAGCAGAGAAGAGAGAAACACAAGACAGAAGCATGGGGAGGAAAGACCTATAGTTACTGAAGACAAATTAGCCATAATTACTCAAAAAATTATGAACACCGTCTTTCTTGTTCAGCTTGAGGGGAGAGAACAGAAGATGCGGAAGGGAAGACCTATTATTATGGCTAAAGTTTTAGCCAATGTTACATAATAGTATCTTTATAAAACAGAAGCAGAAGGCAATAGTTTTTGCCAATGGAAAAAAAAAAAAACAATTAGGAGTTGGCAATTCAAATCATCAGACCAAAAGGCAGTAAGATTGTTCTTCAAAAGTCAAGTCAAAAAGGCAAAAGAATAAAGCAAACCTAAAAGATACAAACCTCAGGTGCCATCCATCTGTATGTTCCAGTCTCTGCCGTCATTACACCCTCTTGATTCTGGAACCGAGCGACTCCAAAATCTGCTACCTTAACAACCTTGAGACAAAAATGTGTCTTTCTTATTATGGTAAAGAGATGTGAAACTAGAACGGCTTTCTTGGTTTGATTAGTAACATATAACCAAGTCATTTCCCATTATCATGATTTTGGTCTATTCGTTTATCTTCTATTGTATTTCCAAACCTCTAAAATCTAGAACAACCAAATTGTTATAAAATTAAGATTGCTTTTAAACATAGCTTCTATTTACATAATTTAGGGGCCGACAAAGATGTGACTGGAATCCAATCAATCAAAGTTAAAAGAATTACTTTTTGTGTGTCCATTAACAAATTCGCTGTCTTCAAATCCCTGTGAATTATATTGTTTTGATGCAAATATTCCATTCCTCTGCAAACATCTATTGCAAACTTCAATAACTGAGGGAGCTTCAATACATTATGGTTCTTATGCAAGTAATCATAGAGACTTCCACCATGCATATACTCTGCAAGCAAGAACAAGCAATGATAAAATATTAAACCAAACAAAAAAAAAAAAAAAAAAAAGAAAAAGAAAACATAAAAATAGAACAAAATATACTACTTGGAACAGGAAGAAACGCAAGACGCATTTCTCCAAACAAAAAAAGTCTAATATCACGTTTCTCAAAAAAAACAAGTCAAGTATCATGTTAGCACCTTTTATTCAAGTTAATGTCTTAATGCATTATAAAGAAATTCCAGGTCAAAAAAATGTACCTAAAAACTTGAATCATTATTACTACATATTCATAATAATGTAAACGCATATAAAGACAAACAACTGACTTAAATATGATCATAAACAATAAATTAGGGGATTCAAAGAAGCATTAATGAATGAAAGAAAGTCCCAGAAGAAATTAAATTGTAGGTACATCTGCAGAAGCTCAGTTGAGTATTTCTTTGAATTTTAAGTCCCAATAATTCTATCACTCTTGTTCTTTATATGTATTAGTTGGCTGTCGATCAAATCAAAAATGGGAATGGGATGACAAAAAAGAACTAAAAGAAAAAGCCATATTCATGCAGGAATATATACCTGTTACTATGCTCAACTGCGGAGACTTTGTACATGCGCCAATAAAGCGAACAACATTTCTATGTTGGACTTGCCTTCATCAAGAAAACATAAACAGGACAAAAACAAAAAGGTAATCAATGAAAAGAAATACAGAGCGCACATATACAACTAAAAGAAACAGAAAAATACCAAAAACAAAAAGCTTACAATTATGACTAGGCAATGATTTCAAATAAGGTTATCTCAAATATCACTAAGTGATAATATTTATTCTATTGTTATTCATCATACAACCTAGGATGATGTGGCAGTGAGTGTTGGGCTAAGAAGTAAACATGCTTGCAATTTTCGGACAGCAAAAATTAGGATGTTAAGATGCAAGTGCAGAAATGCAATGATGGACATGCTAAGGAGCAACAGCATTCACAGGAAGGTGGAAATGGCACTTACAAATGAAGAGTTCAGAGAAGGAAAATTGAGATGTCTTGAGCATGTACATTGTAAGACCACTAAACCATCAACCAATATAAAAGGTTGAGCATATTGAGTTTAAAGGAGATAAGAAAGAAAGCGAAGACCTAGGATGACATGGAGGAAATAGTGAGAAAGGATTCAGAAAATTTAGATATGTTTAATATATAGACCTAAACTATAACCAGTTTGTGATTAGGGCTTAGTAGAGTAAAGTTGAGCATGAATCATTAGTAGCTAGCATATAATGCCCAAGGACATTGCATTATAGGCAAACGCATATTATCTGAGTGTTTAGCAAGTACCAGAAAAACAGAATCAACAAAAGTTAAACCATTGAGTCCGCTCATGCAGTGGCCAGAGGATAAGTACAGTATCAAAAATGAAAAAATTAACTGATAACACAGATATATCATAGATGCATGAATGCCATTAGCTTCCAGTATCATAGTAGTGAGAATGCATAAAGGAAAGTGAAAAAACAAAACAAACATGAGAGTTTGTGTTAAACAACTGAATCTTGTTAGTAAAGAGTTCATCATGGCAAAGTTCCAGAAAATTGGTTCCTTTCATGTTCAAAGTGACCTTGATTAGAAGCATCTTCAACATTCTGGAAGCTAGGATATGTAAAGAAATGATATAATTAGAATTGGGAAGAGAAATTTTCAAAAAAAAAAGATTGGGAAGAGAAGTACTCATATTTTGAAATTTCACAGTAATGTTTTCAGCAAGACAATTTCAGAGCACAAAATGCTAAAACAGTTCGTAAAGGTATCACCTTAGTATTGCAACTTCTTGAGCAAACTCCTCTTCTTGAGTATTATTTAAATGCTCAGATCTAAGAATTTTGATAGCAACATCTTGACCAAGGTAAACTCCACGGTACCTTCACACAGACCGAAGATGAAAGATGAGTAATAGAAAGGACAACAAAGAAATGAAGAGGAGTAAAAGTAGCAAATTTGAGAAATCCCAACTCACAGATCTCCACAAGACCCAGATGCAATTCTTTCTCCTATCTTCAATAATCGTCTATCAATTTCCCAGTCTCCAGATTTTGCCTGCACCGCTGAATATTTATCCACGGCTGAACAAGGAAGTGATGAACCAGACCATGACCCCTATATTTTCAGAGATTGTAGTCATAAAAATTTTGCAGGTATTGTTTTTCTCCTCATACAAAGAAGAAACTGGCACAAGCAGGAAACGAAAATTCAATTACAATTTTCAAAAGGTCTAATGGCATCAAATATCATATCAAACCAAGTGGTACTTGCTAAACAAAACCTAAAAGATGAGAATTTAAGATAATATCCATTCATTAGCTCAGAAATTTTGCAAATTTAGTTTCAATTTTTCAATTGATATGAAACTGGATTTCTATTTGTCTTGGCAATTGAGAAATATAAACAAAATGCCAGGGACAAACAACCTCTCCAAACTTGACCACTGTCAATTTTCATTATACTAACCAGCTGAATTTCTAAGCCAGAACAACTTAACAAGATGAACTGATGAAGTTTGTCATCTGGCTGTCAGGATACAATTTTTTTTTTTTTTTTTTGGTAAGAAGACATTTTGTCCATGTTGACTGAAGACTGTATATACTTCTAAATAGCAAGAAGTCTAGTAACCCAGAATCCCAGAACTAAGAGGATACGCTGCTTCTTAATTTACGGCTGACCAACAAGGTCAAAGCAGGGACCACATTTCTAGAAACCATAAATGTATTTTTTTTACACTATATTACATTTCATTGGGCTCACAAAATGCAACCTCAAGATGATGAGTCTATGGTCTTTCTTACATATTGATTCCTTCCTTAGCGTTTGTCTTTCTGATGTGGGATTTACTCATACATGATATCCTAATGAAACCAGCCAGCACCCGTTCATTCTTCTGACAACAAAAGAATAATCAATAAAATAAGAAATCCTAGGTGCGAGCAAGACCTGTCCCAAGTTATACCAAATGACTTCAACAACAACAATTAAGCTTTAATTCCAAACTAGTCGGAGTCAACTATATGAATACTTTATTTCTATTCCGCTCTGTCTATAACTAAGACGGCACAAATGTCAAGTTATACCAGGCAACTTCACCAATTCAAATTAACTGTCTCTGACAAGTATGCTTATTCATTACCAAGACAACTAAATTTTCTCCAGCAATATATGTCATCACAATACAAGTGGGAAAAAGTATATATAACCAATTCCTGGAAATTAAGAAAATATTTTCTTAGTTCTCTTATATAGAGCAATTTAACTTCTTTATAAAACCAGCATGACTTAATAAAATACCTATTTGAAACTAAACAGAAAAGCACAATAAGACGGGCTTTACCTCACTTCTAGCAATTGCTTTTTCCATAGCCTTATACAAACCATCTGTATCCTGGCCACAACATTGCAAAGTCAGCAACATTTGGACTCAGCATAGATCCCTGTCATAAAGAAATATAATCACAATGCTCCTTAATATAATATAAGGCCATTGTCCCTGGGATAAAAACATTACTTTTTTTAAATAAATTAATTTGATATTTTTTAAGATTAAAAAATATATATGTGGGAATTCATCAAAGGTAACAACTCAAGTATTTAGTTCAATATCTAATAATTTCAAGGAATTGTAAACACAGGCACATAGAATTGAAAAGATAGATATTGGCAATTCGTGAAAAAAAAAAAAAAAAAAAAAAAAAAAAAAAAAAAACAGATTAGTGATAAAATATTAAATCATACAGGAAGTCACAAAAGAGAGAGAGAGAGAGAGAGACCAATAGTGGCCACGACTAGAACGAAGATATCCTATAAGCTGCATATCATGAAGATTCTTAGGTACTGATAGTGACTATACTAGCATCAAAAAGAATAAGAAATGGTTTCCCAAACAGCATTAACAATTAACATTCTGAATTATTAAAAGCAAGCTGCATAACAAATAAATATCAAGTAATAAATACCTGAACCGGCCATCCATCCACCACAAACACATCCAAAGAGTAGCCATCAGATGTCGAGAACACATGCGCTTCACGTATGTTAAGTCCTATATCTGAAAGCAAAGCAGAAAGCTAGAAGAAAATTGCACCTTGTCAGAAATAGTTCATGATTATTGATTCTGTTCAAATTTAATCAAGCTTAGCTGTTTGATTTCATCAGTATAGTTTTCCATGTTACACATTCCCACAGTTCCCAGAAATTTGTTATTTTAAACACTTGACATTTTTCCCAAGAGTCCTTTTACTCTGCTTCAAGAGCATTTCACAACCTCCATTGATCTCATTAAAGATATACCTATAAGGGGGCATCTCGTTTTTGTTCCTTTTCCCATAATGAACCTAATAATCACAACAACCGCACCTACCCTTTAACACTTCAGTTAAAGTTTGAAATGGAAAGAATATACTAAACTGCAATAAGATACAATTAAAAATATCCAGCAAACTGCATCTAGGGGAACTACCAAGCAGACAGCCAAAGTGACAGTGCCATGCCCTAACATTGGTTGTAATGCCACCAGCAAATGAAAAAAGAGCTAGGACACCCATACCAACAAAAGTGTTCTCTGAAACCTAATAAATAGCTTAGTGGAGTGGCATAGAAATGAATGTGAGTTATTTGGAGGGTAGTATTGATAAATGATCTTTTGACTGGTTCACTTTTAACTAAAAAAGAAAAGGGAGCAATTGATTTGGGATGCTTTTGACTGGTTGACTTTTAACTAAAATAGAAAAGTGAGCAATTGATTTGGGACATCCCAAATCAGTAATCTGGACTATTATTTTGGGATAGAGGGAGTACAATACTTAGGTCTTGCTGTGAAATAGAAAAATATTCTTATTAATGTTACTACTGACAGTTGTCAATGTTGGTTTGTAAATACAGAGAGAAAAAGAAAAACATAGGTTTTGGGGAAAAAATAAAAAAGGAAGAAAATTAAATCCTACTTCTATTTTCATATCTATATTTTGCTCATGTGATGTCACCAATTACAGATCCCAAAAAATTGTCATACAAGATCAATCAAAAGTGCTTCAAACCCTGGCAACAAACAAGTACTGAATATAATTCTTCCCAAACATACCTGACTAAGAAGCTTTGGCTTGTCGACAGTAGAAAATATTACTTCATGAAGTGGAACATGCATAAATTTTTGCCTGCATTTAATTTTCAAACATACAGCTTATTTCCCAGCATAAAATGCAAATTAAAAATCTAATAGAACAGATTTTTATTTTTACAATAATGTGTACAAACAATTATTGTTGATATATGCAATTTCAACACTATCTCAAGCTATCTGGTATTTTTTTTTTTTTAAAAAAAAAAAAAAAAAAAAAAAAAAAACAGCACCATCTCAAGCCAACCTATAAGTATTTAAGATAAAAAAGGCTTAACCATCAAATATATCCCAAACTTTGCATCTTTTAATAATTACACCCCAAATCCAACTTAACCTCTCAGGCACCCCAATTTTAATTTTTTGTCACAATTGTACCCTAATCCCAAATTGGTCAAAATTAGTGAATAAAATATATTAAATGTGGGTCTCATAACTCATACTTGAATTAACTGAACCTAAGGAATAAGTTGGCTAAATTATATAAAATACCACATACTATGGCGGTTGTAACAATTGCACCCCAAAACGACCTTACCTCCAAATACCTCAATTTTAACTTTTTACCACAACTGCACCGCAAATTCAAATTATGGCAAACTTATTGTCATAATTTCACCCTGAATTCATATAAGGGGTCACATTTAATTACAATTCCATCCTAAATTCAAATTTTATCTTATTTTAATAGGACAACCCTAGATTACTGGAGAAGAAGTAATCAAGAGGAGATAAGTTCAGAATAAAGCAAAATACTTTGCAATGGCTTTATAGAAAAAGTTTTATGAAACACACAGTTTCACTTAACCAACCTTTTAGATTAAATTAACGTAATGTGTAGATGTAGGACTCACAATTTCTATTTTTTATTCAATAAATTTGTCATAATTTGTATTTAGATGTTTGGAGGTTTAAGGTTGTTTTGTGGTAAACCATGTTTCCTTGAGTAATCTAGGGTTTGCACATCAAAATGAGATGAAATTTTGATTAGAGTTTAATTATTTGCCATAATTTGCTTTATTCCGAACCCATCTCTTATTGATCACTTCTTTTCTAGTAATTTAGGGTTTGCTCTATTAAAATATGATAAAATTTTAATTTAAGGTGAAATTGTAATTAAATGGGACGCCTAATTTGAATTTATGGTGTAATTATAACAATATATTTGCTATAATTTGAATTTGAGGTGAAGTTGTGACAAAAAGTGAAAATTGGAGTATCTAAGTGATAAAAGTCGTTTTGGGGTACAATTGTTACAACCGCCAAAGCTTTGGGATATTTTATATAATTTGGCCAATTCATTCTTTAGGTTAAGTTAATTCATTCTTTAGGTTAAGTTAACTCAAGTATGAGCTATAGGTCCCACATTCAATATATTGTATTCAATAATTTTGACCAATTTCGAATGAGAGTATAATTGTGAAAAAAAGTTCCAATTGGAGTGCCTAAGGGGTTAAGTTGGATTTGGGGTGAAATTGTTACAAGAGCAAAGTTTGGGATATATTTAATGATTTAGCCATAAAAAAAAACGTATACATGTAATGTATACATGTCTTCATTTTATGTATTTTCCAAATTACCTAGAAAATAAAAGGAAAATTAGGTTTGTGTTTATTAAAATTTATATTTCCTGTCCCCCATAAAGAGTTCTCTTTTTCCATTCTAACACAAATTTTTTATTTTCGTGTTAATTAGTCTCCAACTAGGCCTTTCTAATATGATTGTTGGAATAATGACTCCTGGTTGTTTTTTCCTAAAATTTACATATTTAAGAAAAAAAATTTCTGAAGTATTTAAAATATTAAAAACTAATTATCTTTTTAACCCTTTATAGTGACTTAGTGAGGTACATGACAGAACAAGAAAAGATCATTGAAAATATTTTCATTTGAACTTGTCATCCAAATAAGTTTCATTTCAACTTGTCATCTAAATTAGTGTTGCTCATTAACAAGAGAGAATTCCAAATGCCAACAAGGAACAAGAACATGCTAGTATTAAAATAGCCAAAAGCATTCACAGTTACATAAGATATACATCATAAACTCACTGCATTAAATTCATTCCAATTCCCAATTTCTTCATGTACAGCTAACAAAGAGCAATGGCCTTTTTGAACTTTTAGAATAAAAATGTAAACACAAGAAATAGGAATAGGCATTACTGAAGTACCTTCTGGAAACATCCTCTCGATCATATGTTTCTTCCCTTCCCTTGGAAGTCTTTCTGACATCCAAATTTAAATCCTCGAGCTTGGAGCAGGGTTCAAAGTCAATTGCACAATCCTTGATTCTACATACAACAATGACAAAAAAAAAAAAATGGAGAAGATAAATTGACAAATTGACAGTTTCCTGCATACTGAAACCTTATCAGTGATGCATAAAATGTGCAAACATTTATATCCTAATATACAAATTTGCTCACTTGAAGAAAAGTGGAGAAACGTATTATAAATCTGCAGCCACACATGAAGTGAGATCTCTATAAAATAGAATACCTCTTATTCGATGACGCAACTCCTCCATTATCTGCATCAATATCTGGCCTTTCAGCAGAAATAATATCCATAAATTGTTGGTCATCACCATCATCTGCCCTAGTGCAAAGATCCTTCCAGAAGTGAAAAGGACAAAAAAATAGAAAACAATAAATGTTAGCTGCAGCATTGAAACAGAATAAAAGGTTGAGATCAAAACCAATATACCCTGGCTGAAAAGTTCCTCTATGTGATTTTTCAAATCTCAACACAATTATAGGACTTTGAATTTATTTCTAAGCAGTTAAGTGGAAATACATGTAGTATTATAATAAAATATTCTGAAAATAGGCTTCTGAGACTTCTACAGGGCAATGAAATTAATGAGACAATCATCATTCAGAGTTGCCCATTAAAACAAAGAAGAGAAGGAGAAAGATACCACGAACAAGTTCACTTTTCCAGCCAACCAAAAAAGATAAATTTTCATTTAATAAAAGCAGTGTAGAGGAAAATTGAATAGCCGAAAGCAGGGAATGGAGCTTCTGCACATGGATTGGCCCAGTAACAGTACGATGTCAGATAACTTCTAAATAAGAGAAAGAAATATCTTCAATCAACTCAGCAGTACAGAGGAAGTTCCAATAGTAAAGCTAGTTCCCATGATAGTACACTCCAAGAACATGTTAACACATGTGTTTGAACATCTGCAGCTTCATTGTTTTTCAGACTGAACATCCACTGACATGATTATTCCCCTTTATTTAAAGCAAGCATTTAACCATGTTACTATTTTAACAATTCCCGTAACAGTAAACAATTTCCATCAAGCAAAACAACTTTTTGCCATGATTCGATTTTGAAACAGAGGGAGTGTAACACAAAGTTGTATTCCTCTGGAATGCCTGATTATTATGCTACTAAACACCTTCAATATTTACAGATCTCTAATCTTCAGTATGAGAATATGCATACATATAGCATCCTCTCTTAAATTATAAAATAAAAAATAAAAAAAAAAACTCAGATTGGAGTATTTTCCGTCCCATTTTTCTCTCCAATCCTTTCATTATGAACATTACTCAAAAGGAAAGCCAAATCAAGACACTTCATCCTATTACGTGACATTCATACCCAAAAACAAATACAGGTTTCGTAAGCTCCCTCAGCAACAAAAGTTCAAAAAAATTGGCATGAACCAAATAAAAAGGTAGTACCTCCAAGAAACGAATATGATATGCTGGTCGTTTCTCTGGATCCTTTGCCAATGCAAGAAGTTTTTGGTGTATCAGAACATCATCTACTCTATCCATGTTGATATCAAGTCCATAACTGAAATGTATGAGCAAGTAGAAAGCAATAAGTTCATCAGTCCATAAGACAAAAGCCATGTGCAGAAAGCATGAAGCCAAGTATTAGCATACGGATGAACCCAAATAAGCAGCAAAGCACAGACACACAAGGGCATTGAAAATCTCAGGCCAAAACTTGCTTTCTATTTTTATGGGGAAAAAAAAAACCTTTCAGATTTTAAGCATATATGCTTAAACGCCAAACACAGCCTACCTTTTGGAAACACTCCAGATTTTCTTCCCGATTTCAATTTCCCTTGATGAAAAACCATTAGCAATTATATAAACACGAACTTAACAAGTATATTCTTATGGTTTTCCAGTAACTATAGTGCACAAAAATGCTCCGAATGCCTAAAGAAAACAGCCAGCCAAAATTCTAAGCATAGACCATCTTACCAAAACTTGTTGAATCATAATCAGCTTTATCAACCTAAACCAGTTCTTACTTTCAAAATCCGAACACTTAACCAGAAATTCAAAACTATATACACAAAAAATTAAAAGACAAATTAGATAGAATAACACATGCACATTCTAGTTATATACATATATAGCCACAAAAGATTCAAGAAGTCGTAACAACTCAAATTTTCAAAACAATAAACGGCCTCACCATTTCAAAACCAAATACAGAAACATAAAGACATGCAAATATGCATTTTACTGGTACAAAATCGAACCTAGGAGGCAATCGATTGAAGTGAGCATCGAGTAACTCGCGAAACAACTCAGGATTAGAAACAGCTTCCTCTTGTCCACTCTCCATAAAGCGATTAAACACATCATTTCTCACATCGTAGCTGCTGTAGCTCCCAAAGCTCCTCGGCGGCGACGAGCTCTCACCAACTCCTTCCGTCAAATCCATTGGATATTTTTCCTCTTTTCTTTTTCTTCTCTGCTAGTTGCAGCCTCCAGCAGCTACTCCTGCCATGGGAGAGAGTGAAGGAAAGAAGGAAAGCACGAGAAAGTTCAGTGTGGAGAGAGAAAATTTTGATCAGTAGAAAGGATCTTTGACTGATGATAGAATCTATAAGGAGAAAGAAAATTGGGTGAATTGGGAGTATTGAAGCAAAAGGGAGGGCAACTTCGTCCTCTGAACAAACTGTTGCAGGCTACGGAGGCTTAGAGCTAGGAAAGAGAAAGACAACATTCAATCGAAGTTTGAACAAAGAAGAGCAGAAGCAGGTCTGTTTTCGCCTTTGTATTTCCTTCTCTTTTTTGTTTTTTTCTTAAGTGAAATGGATAGGGTTGTTAAGTTTGGTGTGTCAGAGCAAATGTCTAAACTGCCCTCAATAATTTTGGGGATTTACTGGTTTTAGGAAGAAAATTACTCGAATAGCTATTTCGTACAAAAAAAGGAAAACGAGCTATAATTACGTTGCCCACGCTACACGCGTTTCATAAATGAGAATGCGATAACATAACATGATGGTTATAATATAAAGTGACAGGCGTCTTATGGGTATGGTTATGTTTCGTTCGTCTTGTTCATTAGCCACGTGCAGAATTTCCTTCTATGGCGGGACAAATTAGGGGTGAGCAGTCCTCGCATTCTAACAGATAACAAAACCAAACCAAGTGATTTCGGTCGTGACTCAAACAATTATTTTAAGAATTCGAATATCAATCTATCAGTTTGAATATATAAAATTATTTATTTTTTAATTTTTAATTTTTAGTTGCATTACTATATATTAATTAATTAAATTTATTTTTAAATTCAAAATAACTAATTTAATTTAAAATAATTGACTCGAAACTGAATTTAACTAATTCCATTTGTTTGAATCGATTATTATAACAATTTCATACCAAATTTGATTACGATAATAATATATTATAATAGATTGAAACTGAACTAATTTGATTTGATTAATTGCATAGTCATCCTTAGATAAATAAGTGTTTCTTCTTTTTTTCATAAGAAGAAGAAATTTCTCTCAAATGAAAAATTGATATTTTATTCTTTAAATAAGTAAATAAAACTTGATAAATTTCATATAATAATTTAATTTGTTTTCCTTTTTGAAAGGATAATAATTCCATCCATTTCACCCCTTTTTATATTTATTTGGTTGATAATACAACAACATTCTTCAAATGACAACGAATTTCTCTAATGGATGTTTGTCTCACTCTGTTTTTTTTTTTTTTTTTTTTTTGAAACATTGTCTCACTCTGTTAAGTAAATAATAAGTGAGAGTAAATTTATCAAATTTTTTTTAATATATATATATATATATATATATATATATATATATATATATATATATATACTTTTTAGATTACTTTTCTAATTTCATATTGTTGAAGGACATGGGTAATTCCAAGTTGAATAAATATACATCGACTAAATGACATACTAACCAAAAAGACTTAAATTTTTTTGTGCGAGAGGTAAATCAAACTTATTATAAACTTAGATATTAAATTAAATATATTATTAATTGAATGAATTTACTCTTAAGATTCAGATTCTTAACATATATCAAAAACAAATTCCACTTGTTTATAATTTAAAGAAAAAAGTCTCGTTAGAAGTATGAATCCGAGTTTTATTTATTTATTAAATATAATCAATAAGTAGATTTAAATTCCACTTGTTTATTTATTTATTTATTTTTTAAAAAAGTCTTTTACATGCTGAACTCTACAACTAAACATGTATATTTAAACGAGTTTGGTAAGCAATTAATTTAAAAAATATTTATTTATATACTTTATTACTAAGAAAATATCTAGGTTGGTTACAAGTCCTAGTCACGTAGCCGATGTAATTTTGCGTTTGTTTGAAGGTTCCTCAAATCGTGGGTTATCTCTTAGCTATTTATTTATAAATTGGGGGAAGTGATTCCATGGAATCCTCCACTTTTCTGCAAGGGAATATACTATTTCTTGAATTTGTCAACTAGTTCAGACTTCTCTTTCCCTAAATAATAGGCTTTTGTCGGAATAAATAAAAGGGTATTCGGCAAGGTAGCTGACGTTCTCAACATTATCTTTTCTTTATTTGTTTGTTAGAGCCTAAAGGGAGGTCCAATGCGCATGAACTAAAATTTCTTTTTTTTAAGTAACTAAACATTCAGCAACGCATGCGACGTTTAGGTCATCGTCTTTAATTTTCTTTTCTTTGAAATTTTCTACCATGTGTTTGAGGAAATTCAACTTACATAAATCTTTATACTAATATTATTATTATTTTTTTGTTTAAGTTATTGGTTTACCCAATGATAGTTTTATTTATCAATATGTATTTTCAAATATTTTGTAACTAAAAAAGTTGCAAGATTATAATAGTTCGGAATACTGATATTTTATAATATTTTATAATAGATATTTATTTTGTAATAATCTAATATCTCTTTACGCTAAAATCAACAATTTTAAAGATTTTTAATTTTTGGTTAATATATAATTTTTAAAATAATAATTTTTATATTTTTAAATTATTTAATAAATATTTAATCGATCTAATTCGTAATTTTTAATTAATATATAATTTTAAAATAATAATTTTTATATTTTTAAATTATTTAATAAATATGTAATCGATCTAATTCGAAATATTTTAACATTTTACGTTGCTTCGAATTAGTTAAGCGATTGAAGTTGATGTAGGTTAAATAAAGTACAGTGACGATGAAGATTTGATTCTCATAAATGGGTTTGTTTCTGAAGATACTAATGGCCCATTCCTGTCAATTTATATGTCTTCTTTTTGCATTATAGACAATGGCATAGGGACCTGTCATTACTATAATTTATCTTGTTGTAATGTTTCTTTATCAAGAAATGGCCAGAATCCTGACTCTTTGCTTAACTGCTTTTGCATTATTGGGTTAGTGGGTTTGAATCTCTGCCTGTGCAATTACTGTTTCAAAGGATTTTTTTTTTTTTTTTAAGATATTGATTAAGAAATTCTCCAACAAATCTTACCAGATATTGGTAAAATATATACTTAGCTCCCTAAATTATATCCTAATTAATATTTTATCTCTCAATTTTTGATAAATTACTATAACATTCCGTAGTATTTGTTTAAATTCTTTATCTAGTCTTTCTGTCAAAAAAATAACCTATCCCATTAAAAAAAGTGAGCATATTTCGTCTAAAAAGTCTATTTGTCTAATGGAAAATTTTGGAAAAAACCGGATAGTGAATTTAAGTAAAATTTGGAGATGTTAGTAATAACTTTTTCAAAATAAAGGGTAACAGTATTAATTAATATATAATTTAGTGACTCAAATATATTTTATTCAAAGATATTACTCTCTCTGTTCCACTTTAATAGCAACAAGTAATCATTTTTTTTTCACTTTAACTACTTATGATTTTGAGAATATATTAATAATTTTTTTTCAATTTTATTTATATTTATCAGGTGTTTTGTAGTAAAATTAAATAAAAAGTTTTTAATTTTAAGAAAAGCAATTTAGACATTTCACTATGTATTTTTAAAAAAACCAACATGTTTCAATCATTTTCTTAATATTGAAAAAAAATCAAATATTACTATAAACGTGGAACAGAAGCAGCGATTCACATGTTGTTTGGCCCTCCATTATTATTATTATGCCTTATGTCTTCTTGGCACGTGAGCCTATTATGTCTTGCGTCTTTTTCGCATGTGAGCTGTCTTGCGTCTTTTTCGCATGAGCAGCTGTTTATTTGATCAGAGTTGTCTTGCGTCTCTTGCATGAGCAGTCTTTTATTTTCAAAATTATGGCTAGTTCTTCTGTGGCTCCGAATGAGGTTCCAAACCTTGCAGCATTAATGATTGATGAGGATGAGGATGCTATCATTGATGCCCCAGTAATATAGGAGACATCAGTTGATTATTCTCTGTGCTTGGTGGGCCGTCTTTTGTCCGATCGAAGAGTAAATTTAGGTGCTATGAAGTCCACCTTGGCTGGAATTTGGCAACCAGGTAGAGGAATCCATTTTGAGGAGATTGATCCAAAGGTATTTTTGATTCGTTTCTTCCAGAACGTGGATTTTAATAGAGTTTGGAATAGGTCCCCTTGGACGTTCAACAACCAACTTTTTATGATTGAAAAGATCAACCCTGGATAAGATCCCCGAACTGTCGAATTGCTTTTCATGAAGGTCTAGGTTCAACTCAAAGGAGTTCCGGTGGGTATGATGATTGAGCAATTTGGGAAGCAGACAGGTGATTTCATTGGGAAATTTATTTTGTTTGACACTGGTAAATCAGACAGGGAGAGGAGGGAGTATATGAGAATTCGAGTTGCTATAGACATTCGAAAACCGATCAAAAGGTGGAAGAAGATGAGGAGGGCAGACGGACGTATCTTCGCTGTGGCTTTTTCCTATGAAAGACTTCCCACGTTTTGTTTCATATGCGGTCGTTTAGGCCATAGTGACAGTATCTGTGAAGTGTTGTTTCAAGTCGCCGGTGAAGTGGAGAGGGGTTGGGGTCCTTGGCTCAGGGCGAATGTCCGGCAAGGAGGTGCTGCAGCTGATGATCGACGCTGGTTCCGTGACAAATATGGTCATAAAATTTCAGATAACCCCGTATGCTGGTTCTGTGATTGATGCTTCTGTGCAGTTGCATGCTCCTAATGGTTCAAAGGATCAGAACTATCCTTTAAATTTGAAAGTCAACTTACCTTTTTCCACTGCACCTACTTTATTTGAAAATGGACCGAATAATGGGCTTATGTCGACGGATTCTGCAGGTGGAGTACTAGATTTGGTGGGTAAGAATTTAAATGAAGATGAAATGATGCTTGTGGCAGAAGGAAAAAAAAGGGCCAGGGTTGACCATGTGATTATTTTACATGACTCTGCAGCAACAAATATGGAGGTTGCGGATGACTCTCTTGATGAAAATATTCTTGGAGTTCATTCAGATGCTATCCTTGTTTCGGTGGGACCTGAAACCCAGGCCCACCGAATATCATGAATATTCTTTGTTGGAACGGTCGAGGACTTGGCAACCCTTGGGCAGTAAATGCACTTAATGACCTTATTCGATGTCATAAGCCAACTGTCATTTTTTTATCTGAAACTTTATTTGCTTTGAACAAAATAGAACAGCTCCGCTGCAGACTTCATTATGATTGTTGTTTTACTGTGGATGCCATGGGACACAGTGGTGGTTTAGCCATTTTGTGGAATTCTCCTATTAACTTAGAAGTTCTACGTTATTCTCCAAATTTTATTGATATGAAAATTGTTGAAACTGAAGGTTTTATTTGGCTCCTCACTGGATTTTATGGAATGCCGGAAAGATACCGTAGACAAGCTTCATGGAATGTTCTTCGCTCCTTAGCTCGTTTGGAAAATCTCCCCTGGCTAATTTGTGGAGATTTTAATGATCTAATGTACGCTGAAGAAAAGAAAGGGCGTCTTCCTCATCCTCCATATTTATTACAGGGTTTTTGGGACACTGTGGCTGACTGTGATATGGTTAATTTGGGCATGTCGGGGTACCCTTTTACTTGGGCTCACGGTCGTGGTCAACATCAGGTGGAGGAAAGATTGGACAGAGCTTTGGGAAATGTCTTTTGGCAGACTCACTTTCCTAATTATCAGGTTCAGAATTTAGTCTCAAGTAAGTCCGATCACTCTCCTCTTTTAATTCTTACTTGATGAAGGTCCATCTAGCCTAGCCTTACAAGCTGTCCTAGACGTGGGCCTTGGTCTTGATTCCATTAGTGAAGTTGATGAAGACAGTCCAAGTGAAGATGGGCTTGGTGGGAGTGACATGTTCAATCTGAAGCTACAGCTCCTTTTAGGGCCATTTGGGTTCCTTCAAACCATCATCTTTGAAGACAACAATCAAGGAGCACTTGGTTGATCATTGACTATGAATTCCAGCTCATTTGTGTTGTTTTCAAACTTAGTTAGGTGTTCTTTGAATTGTGCCTTTGAATGAGTTTTTTCAAACTTAGTTAGGTGTCCTTTGAATTGTGCCTTTGAATGAGTTATTTCAAACTTAGTTAGGTGTCCTTTGAATAAGTTGTTTTCAACCTAGTTAGGTGTATCTTTGAATGTGTTGTTTTCAACCTAGTTAGGTGTCCTTTGAAATTGTGTCTTTGAACAACACATTCAAAGGGAGTTTATGGCTATCTCTTGTTTCCCTATATAAAGGGATTTTGTGTACTTTGAAAGATAGATTTGGAATAACAAGAAAGTGTTAATCACATTTGGGTTTTATTAGTTTCCAAAAACTATTGGGTTTTGTTTGTTTCCAAAAACAATCATCTATCTTTTTTTTAGGTACTGTAGCACGAATGCTTCTGAGTTCCTGTAGCAAGTTCCTGTAGCACTCGATGTTCTCTATCAAAACCATAGCCCTTTCCACCACGCCATCAGTTGGTATCAGAGCCAACAATCTTACCTTCTTTCACTTTTATTTGTTTTCAAGTTATGCTTAATAACCAACAAGCATCTCTTAACAAAGACAAACAAGTCATGTTAGAAGATCAAGATCTAGCCTCAGCAATTGAGAAAATGAGGTTGGAAATGGAGGTTCTTAAGGCCAAGAATGAAGTCTTAGAAACACTCATCCAAAATACTCCCCCAAATACCCGAAGTCCTCATGAAGAGGAACTGACTAATGAAGATTTCAATGGAGAGGACCAACACCTTGTGTTGGGACGTGGAGGTTTTAGAGGGAGAGGGAGAGGATTGTTACATGGAGGATTTGGCCAAGGGGCAAGGCGTTTGCCACCACCCATTCGTGTTGAAAGACAAGAAGAATCTTTCAACTATAAAATCGAATTACCTGAATTTCATGGTAAGATCGATGCTGATGCCTATCTTGAATGGATATACTCAATGGAGAGATCCTTTGAACTGAGGGAGGTGTCCGAAGACAAAAGAATGAAGCTTGTTGCTATGAAGTTGAAGGGATATGCTGCCCTTTGGTGGGATAATTTGCAAAAACGAAGGATGAGGGAAGGGAGGCCTCAAATTACTCAATGGGATAGGATGAAAGAAGAGATGGATGCAGTGTTCTTGTCACCCCATTATAGATAGAAAATGATTGAGAAAATGTTGAGCCTCAAACAAGATACTAAAACCGTGGAACAATACACCATGGAATTTGAGGAATTCTTATTGAAGTGTGAGGTCGAGGAGACCGAGGAGCTGATCATGGGGCGTTTTCTCCAAGGATTGCGATTCGACATCCAAGACATGGTAAGCTTCTACCCTTATGAATCTCTTATTGAATTAAAGAGATTAGCACTAAGAAGTGAGACAAGTTTGAAGCATTCACACCAAAACAAAACCAATATCAGACCTTATAACCACAAACCGAGCTCTAGTAGCCCCAATTCTGCCCCTATCAAGACCACATACACACCCTCACCAAAACCCCCTCTTAAAAACACTTTCAACACACCAAGAAATACCCAATTTGTCCCACCATCCAAAAATACCTCTAAGAATGCTTTGAAATGTTTCAAATGCCAAGGGTATGGACACTTCCAATCTGAATGTCCTTCAAGGAAAGTAATGACCTTTAGAGAGATAGAGGAGATTGAGGAAGAAATATACCATGCTGATTCTGTTGCAGTAAATAGTGAATTGAATGTTGATGAGGGAGATATGCTAGTTTGTGATGCAATGGAAGATGGGGAGTGTTTAGTGTTGATGCGTATTTTGAATATTGAAAAGAATGAGGAGGATTGGAGGAGGAAATCCCTATTTCACACTAGATGTTTGACAAAAAATAAATTGTGTGAAGTTATTATTGATAGTGGTGCATGTGAGAATGTTGTATCCAATGAAATGGTTGCGAAGTTGGGATTGAAAACCGAGCCAATTGACAACCCTTATAGGTTGGCTTGGCTGAATTCTGAGCATGAAATTAAAGTCACTAAGAAGTGTCTAGTTCCTTTTGCAATTGGGCAATACGTGGATGAGGTGAGTTGCCATGTTATCCCAATGACAGCTTGTCACTTGCTTCTTGGGAGACCTTGGTTGTATGATAAGGATGTGCAACACCAAGGAAAGGCCAATACTTACACCTTTTTCCATGAGGGTAACACCATCTTGCTCACACCGTTACTACCCGAGAAGCGGAAGAAGAAAAGAGAAGTTGGAATGGTTGGATTGTTATCCAATGATGAGAAGAGTGAGATCATGAAAAAGCTGCCTAGCTATGTTCCAATTGATGTGGAGGATGAGCCTAAACAGAATCATGTGATTCCAAAAGAGGTACAATTTCTTATTAGAGAGTTTGAGAGAGTTTTCCCGAACACTTTACCTATCGGTTTGCCCCCTCTAAGATCAATACAACATGAGATCAGTTTTGTTCCGGGAGCTCAAATTCCTCATAAGCACTCCTATAGAATGAGTCCTAAAGAGAGTGATGAATTACAAAAGCAAGTTGATGAATTGTTAAAGAGAGGCTTTATAAGGGAGAGTGTTTCTCCTTGTGTTGTGCCAGCCTTTGTTGTTCCTAAAAAGAATGGCAAGTGGAGAATGGTGATAGATTCAAGGGCTGTTAACAAGATAACGATCAAGTACAGGTTTCCTATTCCAAGGCTTGATGATATGCTTGATCGATTGCATGGAGCTTCAATTTTCTCAAGGATTGATCTTGCAAATGGATTCTACCAAATTCGTGTTAGAGAAGGTGATGAGTGGAAGACAACCTTCAAGACCAATGAGGGGCTGTATGAATGGTTGGTCATGCCTATGGGACTCTCTAATTCACCTTCCACCTTTATGCGACTCATGAATGAGGTACTCAAACCTTTTCTTAACAAATTTGTGGTGATATACTTTGATGATATTCTGATCTTTAGTACTAGTTTACATGAGCATTATATGCATTTGAGACTTGTTTTTGAGGTTTTGGACCGTGAATCGTTGTATGCTAATGTAGAGAAGTGTCATTTTTGTGATAGCACCATTAGTTTTTTGGGGTATGTTGTATCTAAAGATGGTATAAGTATGGATTCTGAAAAGGTCAAGGCCATTGTTGATTGGCCTATTCCAAACAATCTGTTTCAAGTAAGGAGTTTTCATGGGTTTTGTTCTTTTTATAGGAGATTCATTAAAGGTTTTAGTACTATAACAAGTCCTATAACAGACTGCATGAAAAAAGGGGTGTTTAAATGGACACCTCAAGCCACCCTTGCTTTTAACACTTTAAAGAATGCAATGACAAAAGCTCCTGTTTTGGCCTTGCCTAATTTCAACTTACCTTTTGAATTGGAGTGTGATGCTAGTGGGGTTGGGATAGGGGCTGTTTTGAGTCAAGAAGGCAAACCTATTGCATTTGTTAGTGAAAAATTGAATGAGTGTAGGAGAAAATATTCTGCCTATGATCTTGAGTTCTATGCCTTGATTCGTGCTCTAAGACATTGGAGTGCATATTTGTTGGCCAACTCTTTCATCTTATTTACTGACCATCAAGCCCTCAAATACATACAAAGTCAAGCTAAGTTAAGCAAGAGAGATTCTTCTTAGGTTGAATACATGCAATCCTTTGATTTTGTAGCGAAGTATAGGGATGGTCCAAGTAATAGAGTGGCTGATGCATTGTCTAGGAGATATGAGGTTCTAAGTACCATGCATGCTCATGTAATAGGATTTGAGAATATTAAGACCTTGTATGAGAGTGATGGGGATTTCGGTCAAATTTGGGAGAGAGTTAGGAAAGATGGTGCATTTAGGGACTTCACTATTCATGATGGTTATCTTTTCAAGCTTGATGCTGTTTGTGTTCCTCAAAACTCTTTAAGGGAAGCAATTCTTAAGGAAGTCCATGGTGGAGGCCTAGCCGGTCACTTTGAAAGAGACAAAACCTATGAATTGGCAAGCAAAAATTTCTATTGGCCAAAGATGTGGAAAGAGATTTCAAGACTTGTTGAGGGTTGTAATACTTGTAAGCAATCCAAGATGACCTTACAAGCTCATGGACCATACATGCCTTTGCCGATTCCAAGCTCACCATGGGAAGATGTAAGTATTGATTTCATTGTTGGCTTGCCGAGAACAAGACGAAATAATGATTCCATTATGGTTGTAGTAGATAGATTCTCAAAAATGGCTCATTTTATTGCTTGTAACAAAACTAATGATGCATCTCATATTCTGAATTTGTACTTTGAAAATGTTGTAAAACTCCATGGAATTCCTAGGAGCACAGTAAGTGATAGGGATGTAAAGTTTTTGAGTCATTTCTGGAGACATTTGTGGGCAAGGTTAGGAACTACCTTGAAGTTCAGTACGGCTTTTCATCCTCAAACAGATGGACAAACAGAAGTGGTCAATCGAAGCTTAGGCAGCATTTTGCGAAGTTTGCTAAAGGGGAAAGTAAAGAATTGGGATTCTTTGTTGGCTCATGCTGAATTTGCTTACAACAGTTCGAAGAGTAAGACCACTAATTTTACTCCTTTTGAATTAGTTTATGGAGCTAATCCACTTGTTCCTCTTGATTTGAGCAACGCACACTCTAGTATCCCCTCTAACTTAAAGGCCGAGGACAGAGCTACTGAAATTGTCAAACTCCATGCTAGAGCAAAAGCACATATTGAGAAGAAGAACGAAGCCTACAAGATGCAAGCCAAGCTAAAAACTGTTGTGGAATTTAAAGAAGGTGACTTAATGTGGGTTCACTTAAGGAAGGAACGATTCCCTTCTAAAAGAAAGAATAAACTTATGCCCAAAGCCGAGGGTCCTTACAAGATCATCAAGAAGGTAAACCAGAATGCTTACAAGGTAGAGCTGCCTCCGTCTTACAAGATTTCCAACACCTTCAATGTAAGTGACTTAGCCAAATACAAGGAAGACACCATGTCAACTTCTGACCAAGTTGAAACTTTTCAAGAAGGGGAGAATGATGGAGGTCCATCTAGCCTAGCCTTACAAGCTGTCCTAGACATGGGCCTTGGTCTTGATTCCATTAGTGAAGTTGATGAAGACAGTCCAAGTGAAGATGGGCTTGGTGGGAGTGACATGTTCAATCTGAAGATACAGCTCCTTTTAGGGCCATTTAGGTTCCTTCAAACCATCATCTTTGAAGACAACAATCAAGGAGCACTTGGTTGATCATTGACTATGAATTCTAGCTCATTTGTGTTGTTTTCAAACTTAGTTAGGTGTTCTTTGAATTGTGCCTTTGAATGAGTTTTTTCAAACTTAGTTAGGTGTCCTTTGAATTGTGCCTTTGAATGAGTTATTTCAAACTTAGTTAGGTGTCCTTTGAATAAGTTGTTTTCAACCTAGTTAGGTGTCCTTTGAATAAGTTGTTTTCAACCTAGTTAGGTGTATCTTTGAATGTGTTGTTTTCAACCTAGTTAGGTGTCCTTTGAAATTGTGTCTTTGAACAACACATTCAAAGGGAGTTTATGGCTATCTCTTGTTTCCCTATATAAAGGGATTTTGTGTACTTTGAAAGATAGATTTGGAATAACAAGAAAGTGTTAATCACATTTGGGTTTTATTAGTTTCCAAAAACTATTGGGTTTTGTTTGTTTCCAAAAACAATCATCTATCTTTTTTTTAGGTACTGTAGCACGAATGCTTCTGAGTTCCTGTAGCAAGTTACTGTAGCACTCGTGTTTCTGTATCAAAACCATAGCCCTTTCCACCACGCCATCATTACTTCTCCAAGAATCAACAATCGACGGTATCAACATTTTCAGTTTGAAAATATCTGGCTAGAGGAATCTTATGTGGGTGTTGTGGTTAGAGAGAGTTGGACTAGTTATGATGGTGTTGATATAACGGGGAAGATAAAGGTTTGTGGCAACTGTTTACAAAGTTGGGGTAGGAGACTCAAGCTTCGGTTTAGACAGGCAGCAAAGCAGTTGACTGTGCAGCTCGAGAACCTTCGGCTCAGTAGGAATATTGAACAGTTTGAAACTGTGCAGCGTAAGCTAGATGATGTTCTGCACCGCGAAGAGGTCTACTGGTCTCAACGAGCGAAATCCCTTTGGTTGCAATCTGGGGATATGAACTCTAGGCACTTCCATGCAACTGCTAAAAAATGGAAGAAATCTCAACAGATTTTTCAGCTCAAGGATGCTACTGGCGAGTGGATAAACGACAGTAATTTGTTGACAGGTATGGTCAGGGATTACTTTGTTAATCTGTTCGAGGCAGGAGATGTCGACTTACGTCCTGTCGTGGATTTATTTTCTCCTTTGATTTCGGATAATGATAATACTATGCTACTTGGAGATATTTCAGTGGATGAGGTTAAATTGGCAGTGCACCAAATGCATGCGGATAAAAGCCTAGGGATGGATGGACTAAATCCTAGATTCTATCAGAGGTTTTGGGATATTGTGGGTCATGATGTTGTTCAAGGTTGTCGAGACTGGTTCAATGCAAGTGCTTTTCCGGATAATCTAAATGATACCTTAATTGTGTTAATTCCGAAAGTAGAGGAACCAGAGGCAGTGAAGGACCTCCGACCTATTTCACTCTGTAATGTAGTTTACAAAGTCTTTGCTAAGGTATTGGCGAACAGGCGGAAGACCATTCTACCTCGTCTTATTTCTTTATATCAGTCAGCTTTTGTCCCGGGCCGCTTGCTTTCAGATAATGTGTTAGTTGCTTTCGAGTTAATCCACTCTATGCAAACAAGAATGAAAGGTCGACAAGGAGCTTGCGCACTGAAAGTAGATATTTCTAAAGCCTATGACAGAGTTAATTGGTGCTATCTACAGGCTGTTATGCAAAGATTGGGTTTTAGCCAGCGCTGGATTGACTTGATCATGTTGTGTGTTTCCTCTGTTAACTATTGGGTTGGAGTGAATGGTGATGAGGTTGGCCCAATTATCCCAAAAAGGGAGTTGAGACAAGGATATCCTTTATCTCCGTATTTATTTATACTTTGTGTTGAAGGCCTGTCCAAGCTGTTTAGTAGATCTGAAACTGAAGGTCGTATCCAAGGTTGTAGAGTATCGAGAACTGCTCCTCG
The DNA here is from genome assembly GCF_041381405.1 of Jatropha curcas. Classification (NCBI taxonomy): domain Eukaryota; kingdom Viridiplantae; phylum Streptophyta; class Magnoliopsida; order Malpighiales; family Euphorbiaceae; genus Jatropha; species Jatropha curcas. The sequence continues at coordinate 8,528,721 of NC_143159.1, forward strand.
GTTATCTCACTTGTTGTTTGCCGATGATAGTTTGTTATTTTTTGAGGCATCACGAATTCAAGCTCTGGAGATTAAACATATTCTAATTACTTATGAAGCAGCCTCGGGTCAAGCAGTTAATTGGCAAAAATCAAGTATTTTTTTCATCTCTAATACTTTTAAAGTGGATAAGGATGTTGTTAAAGGGGTTTTTGATGTGATTGCTCCTTTGAACTATGGAAGATATCTCGGCCTACCCTCATTAGTTGATCAGGACAAGAGGCATATTTTTTTCTTTTTTGAAGGATCGTGTGAGGAAGTTGGTTAGTGGTTGGAACAAGAAACTTTTATCCAAAGCAGGTAAAGAGGTGCTAATCAAGGCTGTGGCACAAACTATTCCTTCATTCTATATGAGTGCTTTCCTTATACCGACATCTATTTTAGAGGAGTTATAGAGGTTAATGAATTCTTATTGGTGGGGAGGGAAGATGAGATGGTTGAGTTGGAAAAGGCTGTGCGTAGCGAGGAAAGAAGAAGGCTTGAGTTTTAGACATCTGCGAAGCTTCAATCTAGCCATGCTAAGAAAGCACTGCTGGAGACTTTTACACAATATAAATTCTCTCTTTTATAGTTCTTTCAAATCCAAATATTTCCCAAATGGGGATTTCCTTGGTGCAGGCACTGGCAGCAATCCAAGTTTTGTATGGAGAGGAATTTGTGCAGCTAAGGATGCTATTTGTTCAGGTTTTCGGTGGCGAATTGGAGATGGCCAATCAGTAAATGTCTGGAATGAACCGTGGCTACTGAGGGATAATCAGTTTCAGGTTAACTTGCCTATCCTTCCTGGTTTTGAGCATATAAGGGTTTCAGATCTTATTTTGGCACAAGGAGATCGTGCTTGGAACTTGCCGTTGATAAATGGTCTTTTCAACTCTTCAATTGCTGAAGCTATTACCTCTATTCCTTTAGCTACAACCGTTCAGGACGACATCCTTATATGGCATTGGACAGACTCGGGGATATATTCCATGAAATCTGGATATAAAATAATAGCATCTCACTATGTGGAAACTGAAGAAGCTTGGCAGTCGGGTTTTTGGAAAACCCTTTGGTCACTGAAAGTTCCGTCGAAAGTGAGGCATTTCCTCTGGAGGTGTTGTAGAGACATTCTGCTAGCTAAAGCAACTTTGGCAAGAAGGGGTTTGGAGCTTGATACAGGATGTGATTATTGTGGGGCTGTTGAAACATTAGTCCATGCTCTTGTTGAGTGTCCAAGAGCAAGTTTTTGTTGGCAGTTTTTTGGTATTCAGCTGAATATTGGCATTTTTCCAAATTTCTTACAGATGTTGGAACATTTACACAAGGTGTGGGAGATTGAGTTCTTTGAGAGTTTTATTATGGGACTTTGGAGTGTTTGGTTGAGCCGTAATGAGTTGAAATGGAACCAAGTAGCAGAAGGACCGTATCATGTGATTACTCGAGCTAGAAACATGCTAGCCTCTTGGAAGAAAGCCCAGCTGAAGTCGTCTAATTCTGGTATAGATGTTTTTGCGGGTAATCAATGGCTCCCGCCACCTGCTGGCACCTTCAAAATTAATTTTGATGCAGCTCTCCTCCCCTCTGTTGGCCATGGAGCTTTTGGTGCTGTAATTTCAAACTGTCATGGTGAATTTGCATCAACATCAGCGTCATCATTGCGGGGTTGTTCTTCTCCAGCATTAGCTGAAGCTCAAGCGCTTAGAAATGTTTTGTCATGGTTGCTGTTGGACTACTCTAGTTTGCAGTTTCAGGTTGAGACTAATTGCCTGCAAGTTTACTATGCTATGAGGAGTTCTGTCCAAGACTTGTCTGAGTTTGGAGTTGTCATCTCTGAATGTAAGTTACTCTTAGTCCAATTGCCTAATGTCATTTTGGCTTGGATTAGAAGACAAGCTAATGATATAGCTCATGTTTTAGTTAAATCAGTTCCTAGTGGGGCTTATTTTCGAACTTGGAATATTGTTCCCGCTTATATTGCTTGTTTCTTCTCTTAATAATATATGAGCAATATTTCAATGTCAAAAAAAAAAAAATTGTTTGGAAAATACAAAAAAAAAAAAAAAGGAATTCACTGTCATTAGTGGTAACTATTGTATCCCATTAGCAGAATATATGAGTCATACTTCCCCTTCTTTATTCTGTAATTAGAGGAATTTAAAATTACAGGAGCCAAGGAGAGTTGTTTAAGGGTGATTTTGAATTTTATTTTACTATATATGTCTCTTTCTACGAAATATGCACGTCAAAGGAGACGTGTAAAGAAGAGAGGGACCACACAAAAAAAAGCATAATTCCTCAATTTTGGGCCTTTTCATTTTAACTATTATTGGTGACTACTGTCTACAGGTTTATTATTTTAGAACGTGAAAGTGAAACCATTAGCACTATTAACTAGTGTTATGAGAGATTAATGAACCGATAAAGATAAAAATTTAATGAAATGAAAAGTTGGACCGAATTCAATATAGTTGAATTAAAATTTTTTATATATTTATTAAATAAAATTGAAAATACAGATGAAAAAAACTTCTATATCAAATAAAAAACGGTTTCAAATTTGACTTTTACAAAAAGAATAAAAAATTAATAAATAAATTTCAATAAAAGTATAAAATATGACTAAATTTAATATTAAAAAATTAATTAATTACCATAAAATATATTATTATTTTTCACATGTGGCTTTAAAGTTAGTCAATTTAATTGTTTTAATTAACATATTAAGACTTTGGGTTCAGAAATAAAGAGACTCTAAAACTAAAAATCACTGGATCTAATTTTTAAGAAGCCCAAATTTTAAAAAGGTCCACGTTTATAAAAAAAAACCTTTTGTTAATTCGATTCATCGATTTTTAACCTGTTTTCATTCAGTTTTTGTTGGTTCGGTTTGGTTTTGAGAACAATACTATTAACCCACCTCACTTCTTAAACATCGATTCCAAAAGCCTAAAATTGAAAAATACGTTACCCGCTAATTATTTCATCTTAAAATGACTTTTCTATTTTAGGTACTCAAAATTTATCGATCTCTTCATGAGCATACTCAAAAAGCAAATTAGATTTACGAGTGACAACAACGAATATAATGATTATTTTGTCACTATCCTTTTAATTTCCTGTAAGGGGAAGAGAGATAATGAGTTGAAAGAGAGAAAGAGTAAAACATTAATCTCCTTTTTAATTCGAAGGGTGCATTTTGCATTTAACTAAACTTATATTACTTCTTGAGCTTACTAGGTTATTAGTCCAATTGTAAGAGATGAAACAAGTTTTGAAATCTACAAATTCCTTAAAATTTATACTCTACATACAGACCATTGAAATTAACTGGGTCAAAGGTTTATTCTTCATCAAGATGATCTGGAAAAATTAATGATGGAGAGCTATGGGGTTCCTTTCTTTTTTGGCATTTTTCACAAGCGTTCCTGTATTATTTGACACGAGACTAATTTCATTTTGAAATTTGTAACGGTCCTTTCCATTGATATTTTTACTAAAGATCCAATCACTGTAATCACTTTAACTTGTACATGAAGATAATTAGATAATCCTGTGATAATCAAAAAGGAATTGACCCCTAACTAGAAATGCTAAAAATGGAAAAGTAAGAAGAAACGGAAAAAAAAAAAAAGAATTCTCAAGGGCTTTTTGACAAGTCCTTAAAATATGTAAAATAAATATGGCACATTGGTTCCATTATTATGTTCAAATAAAATCAAACCAATTCTCGAAAAATCACATTTAGTAATTATCTTATCAAACCTTAAAAGAAGTAATGTTTCATACTCTGCTTTCAAACTTTAAACACTGCTATAGACGTTATATTACCGAACATTATAAATAATGGAGAACGGAGATAGCATTAATATAAATGTTACACCACCGAACACCATAGATAATATAGATAGTATTTTGATGATGTTGCCAAACAGGGCTCTACTCTTTGAAGATTTTTCAATAGCCTAATCCTCATTTCTATATAATTTATCTAATAATAATATCCACCTAAATACATCAAATTTCGGATTCTAAACAGTAAATGAAATTCAAACTAAATAGAAGAATGAGACAATGTAATACTACACAGATAAGAATATTTTGTACAATAGTAAAACGCTCTAGAGAAATTCAAATAATGTTAGTTCGAACTTCCAACCAAAAATTTCCAATACTAAAAGAGAACTACTACAAACAATGGCCATATTGAAATTCAAATTCAATCTTCAAAGCCCATCAACATTTGGACTTAGTTCAACGACTAATGGAGCAAACCTATTGGATAAAAAAATTCTGGGCCAAACCCATTAAAAAAAGTCCTCACTTTCCAAATTTCTGGAGAAAATATTGAATGCATCTGGGCATACACGAAAATAATGCACATGTACGTGAGTGATCAAATCCAAATACAAAAAATTCTCAAATTTGTGCTAGCAGTCTTCCAACAAAAATAATTTTCTAATGAATCATTTTACCAAATACAACGAATGAAGTATCAGTTTACTCCACCCAATCATGCATATCCAACTAAAAATATTGCACAAGAATGCAGCTCTGAAATTGCTTCAGATTGCCAAACAGAGAAAGCAATAACTTTAGCTCAAGATAGCATGCAATGCAAGACTATTTTGTCCATGATATTTTTGTGGAAAAGCCAAAAGCTTACTTCATATATGATCAGACTGCAGTATTGAGATGAGTATTGAAAATGTGACGATGGATCAAACAGTCCTGCGAGTCAAGAAAATAGAGCATATCGTTACTTTACTTCAATTGGAGATGCTAATTATTTTCATGGCTCCACGAATTTATGGTGACAATACCTCAGACTGATGTTCCATATGAGGAGTCCAGACTGCTGAAGACTCCAACTGGGCTTTTAAACAAACATGGCTGCTGAACTAGTAATCTATTTAAAGCAAGAAGACAAAGAAAAACCATTCAGTAACATGGCTTTTATTTCATTCAAGGGTTCTCATTGATTGATACTGCATTAGCATGTCACTATACAGAAAGAATCCATGTTCACATTCCAGAAGCTCCTGGAGTCCTCCCTGCATATAACATTTGCAAAATTCACTACCAAGCAAGAAATCCTTGAGGGAAACCAAGAAGAAAATGAACTTCAAGTCGATATTAACATCACTAAAGGAATCTGGTGACCAACAGTAATGCAAGTGTGCAGAGGAAGAGTTATTTCTATTAGAGGAACAGCAATTGTTGAAATCCCGCAAAATACAGGTCTGATGCGACAACATTCGGAAGACTGGTATAGCATGCAGAAACAACTATTCCTTTTAGATTTGATGGTGATGGAGCAAGAGGGAGACCCTAACCAGATTGAAGTGAGAAATACACAGATAGCCAATGCCTTACTGTATGATCCAACAGCTTCAGATGACCAACTAAGATTTGTTGATTGTGAAGAGTTAAATGGTGTGAGTAAATTATCCCTAGCAAGGGCGAGTCAAGGTATTAAGAAGTGTCAAATTTTGTTAATTTTCGTCGATGTCCTTCATAAAGTTCTTTTATAAGGCCATCCAACATTACTACAAAAGGACTATGAAGAAATAGAAAAGAAGCAAGAGACTAATACAGTAAGAATAATGGGAAGGGTTTCTCAGGGCATTTTACTGATTTTCATCTTCTTGTCCACGAAGAATCAGAAACACATAAGAAACATACTTCAATTTGAACAACAACTTAACCACATTTCAGCTTCCTTATATTCAAGCCCTCAAAATTTGGCATAAGCAGTTACTGATCCGAAATTATGCCATATGCCCATATGTTATGAAATTCTCATCCTTAAATATCTGTTTCAATGCATGAACATAGCATTTCCATTTCCTAATAATTAGATGTCAGAAAGTGACTGCAGCACTTTATCTACTTGGTTACCATATCTGCCCACAAAAAGTCTATGATCCCTAACATGCTTGAAATGAAATTTCCAAATCATCTAAAAGTGCAAGTCCGAAGAAGAATTGCAAGTCATTGTTTATGCTAAGCATATTTTTAATGTTTGAAAGCAGAAATCCATTCTTCCCCGATAGGTTTTGCATTTGAGCCAGCAGCCATACATCCCCTTATGAATTAAAAGGAAAAACAGACGTTAATGCAGGAAAGCTGCTATCGTCGAATGTAAATGTCCATCTCCTTGGTTATTGAACCCACATAACTTCTACAGATACACTGTATCCATTGTTCACCAGTTTTTACCATGTGAACTTTGAGCACAACCACGATGCACATCCCAAATTAATGACCATATCACAAAGGGAAGATGAAAAATGAGCTCTATGGTAAAAGGCTTAATAAGCTCTATAACTAGAAAATAAATCAACTCCAGACCAAATAAAAACATCACTTTAATAGCAAGGAGAATTGATATAGCAAGATGAAACTCCCGGATTTCATATTAGCATTTCCCAAGTATAATGCTTATAATACCAACATGTTTACTCTCATGTATACCAAAGGCATCTTTGAACTATACAAAAGCCTAAAAGATGATGATACAAATTAGAGCTCAGACAATATGCCTTTACCAATTCTCAAATCAAATACTTCTATCAACTTGACAATTAATATGAAATGTTACAATTTTAAAATGTGGCTTGCAATATGGTATCCCAAAACAAGAGCTGAAAAAAAATAGAATTGCAATGAACACCAGCCAAAACTGGAAAAAGTACTAAATTGAAAATCAATGGGAATAGAAAAGCTTGGACGTTGAAATGCTACAAAAAAGTGAAACAAAACTATTCTCATTGACTTCAAAGACATGGAAATCAAATGATGACAACAAAAAGTATCAAGTGTGCGACTCTCTTGGAATATACATACACACACCCATAAAGAATGAAAAAAAAAACCCCCTTCACACTCACTTGTCTCATCAATCATCAAAGATGGTGCTAACAAGTTTGCCCATTGCCAAATTCAGAGCAAGAAACAAAGGAAATGCAGGACAACCAAAGAACATTACATGCAATCAACTTACATCTGTAAATGAAATACAACAATTTTCTTAACATTAAAACTTCATATATAGACCAAGTACAGATAGCTCGACAATTGATAACAAGTTTTCTCAAATCAAACATTCATGTGAATACAAGTACAGATACAAATACCTTGAATTAAGCTTGATATCAACAATATCAGTTCAAGGCAATGCAGCAAGTCTGGCTTCAAATACGAACCCTCTCCAAAGTCCATCTCCACCACCACAACCAGGCGCCCCATCAATCCACCTCCAGATGGTCCTTTCTCCACCACAATCAATCCATAGAGCCAATTTGCCCACCCTTTTGGCTGAGAAACAAACTCTATCACCATTACCAAACACCTTCAGCTTACTTGACTCCTTAAAACATTTGTACATCTCCATTGGCATTCTTCCAGCTTCCTCCCATTCTAATCTCTCCAAATCTAACCTCAATATCAATATCGTCGAACACGAAGGGTTCAATGAGAATGTCGATTTCAACCCTCCAATCATCAAAAGTTTATTCCCTTTCCCACGAACCAGACGGGGCCGTTTTATGATATCAAACAGATCAGCCCACTCGTGCTTTTCCAAGCAAACCCAACGATTATGATTCGACGAACACGACGACGTGTTGCTGTTTTTGAGATTGTTTGGATAATTCAGATTCGATAACTTGCATGTAAAGAGTTTCCATTGAGATCTCCAAGGAGACCCAACATCACATAAAGCGAAAACCGAATCTGAAACTAAAATCGGACTTCTAGGTTTTGATGGAAGATTTGCAGAGAAAGTTAGCCACGAATTTGCATTTGTGTTTGCTAAATATAAAGCAGCGAGTTCAGTAAGTACCATAACTCGGTTCGCTGAGTCTACCAAAACAGCACCGTGTCTCGACCAGGCCGAGCCTAGCTGAGGTAAAACCTTGAACTGACGAGTCAACGGATTACAGACCACAAGAGACTTGTTTGACTCGGTCGAGTTAGGTGAGTCGCCCCAAAAATAAACGAGTCCACCAGCTGATGCTACAGGGTGCGGAGACCTGAAAGGTAAAAAGCCTAAATTAAATCTAATCCACTGGCTTTGCTCGGGGTCGTATACGTGGAGAGAAGGCGGAGGAGACACTTGGCGATGATGGTTGTGGTGGTGGTGGTGGTGGTGATGGTGGTGATGAGGAGGCCGTAAAGCAAGGAAACGAAGAGGAGGTTTAGTGGAGATGAGGTCCATGAAGGGTACTGAAGTCAACATCTGATTGAAAAACTTGCAGACTGATCGACAGATCATGATTTGACGGAGCGAAAGAGATGAGAAGATCTGGTGAAGTGTGTCTTCTGGTAATCTGTTGATCGGCGACGCATCCATTTCGTTAAGATAAGCAGGCGACGTACTGGATCAGCAAGAAAGAGAAGAAGAAGAAGAAGAAGAAGAAATAGATAAACGAGGAAAGTGAGGAAGGGAATTTCGTGGGTTTCCGGTCATTTGGATTCAAGTATTTTAAAAATTGAAGTAATTTATAGTCTATATAAATTATTAGTATTATGTAAATATAAATAATTTTAATACTCTCTATAATTACAGCGAATTAATAATATCTAATTTATGATAACTTTTTATAATCTTCATTTGGATTTTTAAATAATAAGATAATGTATTTTTGAAAAAGTCATACAATTTTGTGGTTTTTTTTTATTTAGAAAAATTAAACTAAAATTTCATTAATTAAAAACTGTATATAGATACAGAATAATATATTTCTATATTTTTGTATGGAAAACCTAATAATAAACCATTTGTATTATATAAAGAATAAAAAAACATAATTTTGATTTGAAGTGTCAGATCGAGTTGACAGAACATAATATTTGTGTCACAGGTGACCGCTATTCAACTCAATGGTCTACAAGTCCAATTTGATCGTGTTCAAATTTCTTACTTTTGTTGGAAAGGATATCTGCACTTCTTTCTACATAATTATCCAAATAATAAAATGTGTTAGACAAAATCATCATAAATGTGATAATAATAACTCAAAACTAAATCTGAGGATAAAATTCAATATATAGAAAATAATAAATCTTAATATATAGACAACAATAATTCAGATATGTAAACAGATTTAAGAATTATTTAAAAAAAATAAACAAAAAAAAGAAAATGGGTAACCACCGATGACCACTCATAGAAGAAGAGGAAAGAGATTTTAGTTTTTCAGAAAAAGGAGAGAGAGCAAATTAACTAAAAAAAATTTTGTGGTTCTTTACATATCATAATTTGATAATTCATTAAAAATATATATAATATTTTATTAGAATTTAAATCTAATTGAATCTCATCTAGAATTCTTATTATATATTTAAAAATATTAGAATTGATTCTCAAGTTGCAATAAAAAATTAATATATGATGGATGCCTCTAAGTATTTGCTGTTGTATCACCCTCAGCTTTATTAATGATGGAGCTATCTTTTTTTTTTTTTTTTTTTTTTTTTTTTCAGAAACCAAAATAAAATATTTAAATTATGGTTTAATAAACATTAAGTTAGAAAATAAGTCCTGTCTGATAGGGGATTTATTGTTCAACAAGGTATCAAATGATCCCTTACGATTAACAGTGCACCATCATACTCATGCAAGAGTGAAAAAAAAAAAAAAACATTTATGTATTTAAACAATAACCCAAAACTAAGAATTTACAAATTGAAGAGGTGTAATCGACTGTTTATACCAAGGTTTACTAAAAATGTATCTATTTATGAAAAAAATGGTATATATTTTTGATATTTTGATTATAAATGTTGGTTTAATTTTTAATCTCTAGATGTATCTTCGTCTAATAAAATTATTTTAGGCTAATTTAATTTTTGTTTAGAGAGTGTAAGTGCCTTCTTCAACGGTCTTGGCAAGGTGTAAAGTCAGTTAAGGCGTACAGCGAGGTTAATTGATCAGCGGCTGACTGATTGGCGAGTGGGGCATTATCTGAATCTCTGGGACTAAAGATTTTGCAAAACCTGTTCATAGGGTGAAACATCATTTGGATGTGGATCCTGTGGAGCAATATGACCTCGTGTGATTTCATAAGGGCTTAATACCCTCCTTTGCATTAAAAAACAAAATAGATATCCTAAAAATTAGAAAGCCATCAATATTAGTTTTATATTTTTGGTCAAAATTTTTAAGATTTTTACTTTTTAACACCTTTGATTTACTATTTTGTTCAATTTTATTTTATTATAATTTTTATTAGATTTTCTTACTTTACATGTATTTTTTTAAAAACAAAAATTAAATTATTAAATTATTTTTTTAGAAATATAATTTATTAATAATAAAATCAAGTATTACAAATATTCAATTGGATGAGAAAGAATATCATTTAACAAATCAAAAAAATTATCCATATTATTATGAATAATAAAACTAAAACTAAGGATTTTTCTACTTGAAGATATAAATCTTCATAGAAGCAGTTGGTCCTTTAATTGATTTAGACTACAAAATAACTTTTTCGAATCTTCTACTTTTGGATTGCTTTTCCAAAAACTTATTGTATATGACGTATACAGGTGAGTTCATGCCATTATGCATTAATAATATTAATGGATGAACATGCCACACAATAGACTCCATTGATTGAAAACACACATTAGTAAACCATGATCTAAATTTTCCAACTAAATAAAATCAAATATCATATCCTTTAGTAACAAACATTCACAAAAGAAACTAAACTCTCACGGAAGAAGGGATAAATAAAAGAACTCCAAATATGGAGACAAAACAACAGTAGCAAAAAACAAAGAAAAAACATATCTATTAGAAGAAAATAGATCTAAATTTATTAAAAACGAATAAAAGATCATGAGCAAGAAGAAAAAATAAAAAGTAGGGGGCTATTGCTAATCAATAGCGGCAGCCTCAAACAAAAACTAAGGTTAGTTAGAAAGACTAGAGAAAAAAAGAGGAGAAGAGAAACCCTCTAGAGAGAAAAGAGGAGGAGAAAATCTTTTCAATGACTTCTGATAGGCAAAATCTCAAAGCTAACTATTAAAATTATTAAATTATTAACTTGATAATAGATATAATATTTTCGATAATAATTGTAAAGATGAAAAGATAATTCAAATTTTTAGTTTAAATCATTACTCCCTCCATTCTCTTTATTTAAAGAAAATTTTATTTTTGGGTGTATTTTTTATATAGAGAAAGTTACTCTAAATAATAACTTTGGGATGCAAACCAAGTTAAAAAGACTAGAAAGCCATTGAAGCATATGTGTTTTTTTAAGTTTGAAGGTCAACAATCAAGGAAAGTGACAGACACAAATATTCTCAGTATTTAATGCACGAGTGTTTCAAGGGACAAGTTATCAACTCACTTTTTAATTTCATTTTATAGTAACGGTGGTCGTTTTTATAAATTTAGCCACATAAATATAGAGTTAGCCCTTATTTATATGTTTGATGAGATAGATGACCTAGTAAGAAAAATTATGGAGGACACACTTGTTGTTGTTTATGCCGATCTAGGTAAGAATGGTGACATTTAATAGGTTAATGTGAATTTTTATTGGTAGTAATTGTGCATTTTCTGATTATCTTTAACTTTTTTGTAAGCCACTTAGTGGCTTTTTATTTTTAGTACCAGTGCACTTTTCAAATCCTTATAATGGTTGTACTCTTTTATAAGCCATGTTGTGGCTTTATTATTATTAGTTGTGCATTTTTCAAAATGTAAAGTTGTCACATTTTGCTAGACGGTGTACTTTTTAAAAAATTGTGCCTTCAAACTCACTAAAATTCAAATTTTAGTATTTACTTTCAAATTAAAACTTGTTAAAAGGCCAAATACAATAGGTCAAATAATTTTTGAGAATGCATAAGTATGTGAATATAAATTGATAAGATAAGATAACAAGATTACAAATTGAGAAGAGAATTAATGTGATTAATTCATAGGATTCAAGTCTATTTTATTTTGAAGCTATTTCTGCGTTATTATGTATAGGATTCAAGTCTGAAGGATGCAAAATGTGGCCATTTCTAGATATGGTGTAACCCATTTAGACGTTACGGAGAAGTGAATAGATTTTCTTTGAATCAGATTATTAACTGTGATTTCATTTATATGTAGCCAAGGTTTAGAAGTCAAGGAGTCTAATTGTAAACTCAAAAAATTTTGACTCCAAATTCTATTTTATTTTGAAGCAATGTATTGTATTTGAGCGCTACTTTCTGAATTTCATTTAAATTTGGAGAAACCAAATTTTACTTTTAATTTTAAATTTGAATTGAAAAAATATACAAGTTTAAACAAGTTAGAGCCAAAATTCAAGTTTTCCCTTTTTTATTGTCACCGAAAATTTTAGAAATTTGTGGCCTTCAATGAATAAGTTCAAAAATTTGACTTTTAATTTAACTTCAAAATTTTTTTCATTTTTGTGCACATATTATATAAAACATCCCCATTTTAATAAAGTTAATAAAGAAGGTTGAAAGTAATGGCCGAATGGTGCAAGTAGGCAATAAATGTAGTTTTTAGGATTGCCTCATAATTAATGATGAAATGAAGGATATTTTAAGGAGAAAACTTAATTTAACTAACTTTTTTTATCTTAGAGATTTTTCTGTTTTCTTTAAATAAAGAGAACAGATGGAGTAATTTTTATAACAACTTGAAATTTTTAGCCTGATAAATTGATGAAAACTCTTATTATCGAGAGGACTCGAAATCATAAGTGCAAAGACCAACGAACGACACCTGATTATCTACCCCAACTTGAGTTAATTGTTTAATAAACTAGTTATTTGTGGGGAAAATATACATGGTTAGATTCTAACTAGGTATCAATTAATGCTTTAATGTAAAAACTTAAATACGTGGGATTCATATGAACTTTATATACTTTGCAGTTTGTTATACCATGACCCACTGTTACACTAGTTTTTAATTCAACTTTGCTAGGCTCTAACCATCTATCCATGATCTTATTTATATGTGTGCAAAGCATGTCTGGTACATTATATACAAACTACTGTCTTGAAATTTTTAAATGAGACAGATTTCCAAATATGTTATATCTATATACATACGCGAATTGAAAAAAAAAAAAAAATATTAGGATGGATGCAAAAAGTCATGGTTTGTTGAGACACATAGGCCCCCCCTTTTTTTTTCATAAAATAACTTCCAGAAAATATTTTTTTAGAAATTTCGGTTGTTTGGGAGCATCAAGAAAATAAGTCGAACGAAAATATTTTCCTGGTTAAAAGAAAATTAAGCCATTTTTAAGAAAAATGACTTTCCATTTTTAAAAGCATCAAATATTTTCCGAACTTGACAAACTTATTATAACCTTATAAATTCATAGTTTTTAATTTACAGTAGCCACTACCACCGCCACACGCAATCACCATTGGCTACCACCACCGGTTATCGGCGACTTTCATAATTTACCTTTTTTTTTGCATTATTCTCATATTTAACAATTAAAATGTTCAAATACGAAATTTATATTATTATTATTATTATGGTCTTATGAGATAAAAATTTTAATATTTTTAACTAATTTTCAATATTGCAGCCAAATAATGAAAAATAAGTCATATGAAGAAAAATATTTTTCTTGAAAAAAAATATTTTCCAAAGGTAAGTTATTTTTCGAAAACAAATAGAGCCATAATATGCTTTTCTTTTTATCTTATTAATTCTTTCAATTTTAATTATAGTAGAAATTCATCTTAATTTCTATATTGTTGATGCGAGCACTGTTGGATTTAATTTTCTATTGTGGGCTTAATATGTAAAATTAAATATGTACAGCAGTACAATTGTAAAGTCAATTTTAAATGTGGTCTTGATTGTGAATAATTGACTATTGAGGTATCAACTAATTATAGATATTAAGTGTAGAGACCATTATATAATTCCTATTTCGTTAAAGGACCGAAATAGGAATTGTACTAACCCTACAGGTATATAAAGGTCGTGGTCCCCAGAGGAGTTGAATACGATTCAGTTTTACGTTCCTTTCGTACTGCTTCCGCTAAATCGATTCTTCAATTCTCTGGAAGGCTGCAAACCTAATTCTACACATCAAGATCGACGAACAACGATGTCAGGTACGCAACATTTTCTTATTCAATCTATTTTGTTGAATCTAGTGGTTTGCACGATCTAGGTTATTATTGAATTATTTGAGATTAATTCTTAACAAGTGGTATCAGAGCCTTGTGCATAATTGCTAGATTTTAGATTGATTTTCGTATGTTTTTTTTTTATTTGTTTACCCTATTGTTTACGGATTGAGGGTTTTGTTTAATAAAAAAAAAAAAATTTTTTTTTTTTTTTGTTCTCACTGTTCTTCGGATTCTCCAAGAACAGTTAAGAGGTTTTGGACTAACGCCATTGATGATTACTTGTTCGTTTGGTATTTTTTTTTTTGGCAGGATTTTATTAAAAAAAAAAAAAAGAGGAAGTCGGCGGCACCTGTTATTTTCCTCTTTAATCGTTTTTGTGTTTTTAGGGTTAGGGATGGAAAATAACAGTTAGGTCCCCTGGAAAATTTCATATTGGGTCCTTAATTTTTCTGTAACTTCAGATTAAGCCTCTAAGTTTCTGTAACTTCAGATTAGGCCCCTAATTTTCTGTAACTTCAGATTAGGCTCTTAATTTTCTGTTTTCTTTCGTCTAGACCCATGGACATATATTTAATTACATTAGACCCCGAACTTTATTTATTCAAATTTATTTAGTCCTATTTTATAACTTAGTCTCTAATTTAGTGACTTAAAGACTAGATTATAATTTTTTTTTGGGCTAAATAATTTTAGATTATTAAATATTTAGACAATCAATTCATTTAATTGCAATTGTTTTGTTTTAATTACAATTAAATGATTTAATTTGTCGACTTGAGATTAAATTTTGGAGTGATTAAGTCCCTATTGTGTTTGATATTTGTTAAAATAAATTGATTTGATCAATAAGTCACCAAAGTGACCTCTATTGCTTGAATTGATTTATTTTAGAATATTAGACAGGTGTATTAAAATTCGTTGCGGATAGTTAATCGGCCCAAAGGAAGGTTGCTATCTGGCTGAGTTTTGAATACATGTTTGGCAATAAGTATGTGATAATTGTTTGATTATTTTCCATGACAATGATATATCGGCCCAAAGGAAGATTTATTATTTGTCAGGACTATGTTATCAATATTTGATTGCTGCGTTGAGATACTTATTACAAGTTAATGTTTTACATCCAAAGATGAGAATATTAATGTTGTGTCTGTATCTTATTTCCAATTTTTGATCTCTACTTACGTGAATTGTTTCATTTGTGGATTGTGAGCTTATACTTGTCTATTTGTTTATTTTCTCTGATGTCAGCTAACATGTCATTTAATCCTGATTGTGTCCCTAAACTTGAGGGATCAAATTTTGAGTCTTGGAAATCAGATATTATGATCTTTCTGGGCTGTATGGATTTGGATCTTGCATTTAGGATGGACGAACCTGCTCCTCCTACTGATACGAGCACTGATGTTCAAAGGGTTCAGTATGAGAAGTGGGAGCGTTCTAATCGCTTAGGTCTGATGATCATGCAGAAAGGAGTCCCAGAACATGTTCGAGACTCTGTCTCGGCTGAAAAGAACAATGCTCAAAACTATCTTGCCGAGCTGGAGAGGGCTTATGTCAAGAATGACAAAGCCGAAGTGGGAACACTTTTAGGAAAATTAACCTCCATGAAGTTTGCTGGCAATGGTGGTGTTCGGGAGCATATTCTTAGCATGTCTCAGATTGCAAAGAGACTGAAGGCGCTGGGTATGGCTTTACCAGATGACCTTTTAGTCCATTTGGTTATGAATTCTCTTCCTTCTCAGTATGGACAAATTAGGACTTCCTATAATTGTCAGCCGAATAAATGGACTCTTAACGAGCTCATTTCTCATTGTGTTGATGATGAGGAAAAGATGAATTCTAACAAAAGAGAGAGTGCTCATTTTGTCTCTTTAGCTGGGAAGGGCAAGAACAAGAAAAGAAAGAGGCCTTTTGCAAAGACTGTTGAAAAGGCTATTGAGAAACCTACTGCTGCTACTGCTGTAGATCCAGTACAAAAGAAGCCTTATGTGCCAAAATGCTTCTTTTGTGGAAAGACGGATCACTTGAGAAAGGACTATCCTAAATTTGCTATTTGGCTTGCAAAGAAGGGTAAGTGCCTTGTTTTAGTCTGTTGTGAAGTTAATTTAACTTCAGCTCCTAAAAACACTTATTGGGTGGATTCTGGTGCTACCGCTCATATAAGTGTTTCATTGCAGGGCTGCCTCAACTACAGAAAGCCAACTGACGGTGAAAGATACGTCTATGTGGGAAATGGCGATCTGGTTGAAATAGAGGCAATTGAACATTTTAGATTATGTTTAAGTACTGGCTATTTTTTGGATCTTATAGATACTTTTGTTATTCCCTCTTTTAGAAGGAATTTGATTTCTGTTTCCTTTTTGGACAAATATGCTTTTCATTGTTCTTTTGGAGACAGTGTATTTACTTTATCTATGAATTCAAAAGTTTTGGGTACTGGTTGCTTGAATGAATGTGATAATCTATATATGTTAGACATTGATACTAGTTATCATGAATCCCTGCATGTTACTACAAGAGGTACCAAAAGAAAGTTGAATATTGATAACTCAGCTGTACTTTGGCATAGACGTTTGGGTTATGTATCCAAATCAAGAATTGAGCGTCTTGTTTCTGATGGTATCTTAGATACACTTGATTACACAGGTTTGGATTCTTGTATTGAGTGTATTAAAGGAAAACAGACTAAACAAAAGAGACTAGGTGCCATTCGGTCATCCAATGTTTTAGAACTGATTCATACAGATATTTGCGGTCCATTCCATATTGCAGCTAGAAATGGCCAAAGATATTTTATATCATTCATTGATGACTATTCTTGTTATGGTTACTTATATCTCATTCATGAAAAATCTGAGTCTTTGGACGTGTTCAAATCTTATAAAGCCGAAGTTGAAAATCAACTAGGAAAGAAGATTAAATCTGTTCGATCTGACCGTGGTGGTGAATATTATGGTAAATATGACGGTTCAGGCGAACAACGTCCAGGACCTTTTGCGCTTTTCCTACAGGAATGTGGAATTGTCCCTCAATATACAATGCCTGGTACTCCCAGCATGAATGGTGTATCTGAGAGACGTAATAGGACTCTTATGGATATGGTAAGGAGTATGATTAGTCATTCTACTTTACCAGAGTCTCTGTGGGGTGAAGCGCTAAAGACAACAGCTTATCTTCTCAATAGGATTCCATCTAAAGCAGTTGCTAAAACACCTTATGAACTTTGGACTGGACGTAAGCCTAGTCTAAAGCATCTTCATGTTTGGGGATGTCCAGCTGAAGCAAGGCCTTACAAGCCGAATGAAACAAAACTGGACTCCAAAACTATCAGCAGCTATTTTGTTGGATATTCTGAGCGGTCTAGGGGTTACAAGTTTTATAATCCTACTTCCAGAACTTTTTTTGAAACGAGAATTGCAACATTTTTTGAGGATGTTGATTTTGGAGGGAGAAATAAAGAAAGAAACATTGTCTTTGAAGAGGAACCAAGTAAGGATGATTCGGTTCTCATTCCTTTTGTTGTTTCTGATAGCGTACAGACTCCAGTTGCTCCTGTCGCTATTCAAGATCCAATTCAAGACAATGTTATTCTTCCTCAAGAACAAATTCAACAACCTCAAGAATTAGAGCCTGTTCAAATGCCTTTGAGGAGATCTACTAGGGAAAAAAGAAGTGCTATTCCAGATGATTATATAGTGTTTCTTCAGGAACATGAGGATACTGTAGACATGATAGATGATGATCCAGTTAGTTTCTATCATGCCATGCAGAGTTCTGACTCCCATAAGTGGATTGAGGCAATGAACAAAGAGTATAAGTCTATGCAAGACAATCAAGTTTGGGATCTTGTTCAATTACCTGAAGGAAAGAAACCCATTGGTTGCAAATGGATATTTAAAACCAAAAGGGATTCTCAAGGTAATGTGGAAAGATATAAAGCACGTCTTGTAGCAAAAGGCTTTACTCAAAAGGAAGGGATTGACTATAAAGAAACCTTCTCTCCAGTTTCTTCGAAGGATTCTTTTAGGACAATCATGGCCTTAGTTGCAAATCTTGATCTTGAGCTTCATCAAATGGATGTTAAGACTGCGTTTCTCAATGGTGACATTGATGAAACAATATATATGGTGCAACCAGAAAATTTTGTAATTGGAGATCCAAAACATCTGGTATGCAAATTAAAGAAATCCATTTATGGACTCAAGCAAGCTTCTCGTCAATGGTACTTTAAGTTCAACCAAGTAATTGTCTCGTTTGGCTTTGAGGCAAATGCTGTTGAAAATTGTGTGTACCATAAGTTCAGTGGGAGTAGGTTTATCTTTTTGGTCTTATATGTGGATGACATACTTCTTGCTACTAATTGTAAAGTCTTGCTGCATGAAACCAAAGTTTTTCTTTCAAAGCATTTTGAGATGAAAGATTTAGGTGAAGCTTCTTTTGTTTTAGGGATTCAGATACATCGAGACCGTTCTGGAGGTATTCTTGGATTATCACAAAAGAGCTATATTGATAAAGTGCTCAAGAGATTTGGTATGCAGAATTCTAGACCATTGGATACCCCTATTGCAAAAGGTGATAAATTTAGTAATCAACAGTGTCCAAAGAGTGAACTTGAAATTTAGGAAATGCAAAAGGTTCCTTATGCGTCAGCTGTAGGAAGTCTTATGTATGTTCAAGTTTATACTCGTCCAGACATTTCTTTTATAGTTGGCATGTTAGGTAGATATCTTAGCAATCCAGGAATGGATCATTGGAAAGCAGCCAAAAGAGTCATGAGATATCTTCAGAGGACTAAGGGACATATGCTCACATATAGGAGATCAGATCAGCTTGAGATCATTGGGTATACTAATTCTGATTTCGCTAGATGCCAAGACAGTAGAAAATCCACATCTGGCTACGTTTTTCTATTGGCTGGCGGTGCTATTTCTTGGAAGAGTGTGAAACAAACTCTAGTAGCAACCTCCACCATGGAAGCTGAATTTGTAGCATCTTATGAGGCATCCAATCAAGCTATTTGGCTGAGAAACCTTGTCACTGGGCTGCGTGTAGTAGGTGGAATAGAAAGACCACTGAAGTTGTATTGTGACAGTAGGTCAGCCGTTTTATTCTCCAACAACAACAGGAGCTCTTCTCGATCAAAACACATTGAGATTAAGTTCTTGGCTGTGAAGGAGAGGGTACAGAGTGGACAGATATCCTTAGAGCATATTGGAACAAACTCTATGATTGCGGATCCGCTTACAAAGGCAGTGATACCGAAAGTTTTCCATGAGCACACTGCTCATATGGGTATCGTTTTGTTTGAGACTGTCTAGTTTTAGTGGGAGTTTGCTCTTTATGTATACATTATATTTTTGAATGCTCTATTTTGTTTTGGATATGTTTTATTATGAAATTTTGTTGAGTACTCATTTTGGTTGATTGTTACACTCTGTATTATTATTATTGTTTTGCTTGATCTCACTTTTGTTGGTGACCAGTTGGAAACAGACATGATGATCACATTGCATGTAGTTTTCATGCTACACTTCTATAATGAATCTATGTCATTTAGGGATATTGGTAATGTAGTTGATGATGAACTTAGTCATGAGATATATGGCGAATTTTTCTTCAGCTCTTTATCAATATAACTAATGGACGAGATTGTTTTTGGATACCTTGTATGACTGCGTTTGTTGAGCTCATTTTGGTGTATGTATTTTATTTAACATATGTTCGCCCAAGTGGGAGATTGTTGGATTTAATTTTCTATTGTGGGCTTAATATGTAAAATTAAATATGTACAGCAGTACAATTGTAAAGTCAATTTTAAATGTAGTCTTGATTGTGAATAATTGACTATTGAGGTATCAACTAATTATAGATATTAAGTGTAGAGACCATTATATAATTCCTATTTCGTTAAAGGACCGAAATAGGAATTGTACTAACCCTACAGGTATATAAAGGTCGTGGTCCCCAGAGGAGTTGAATACGATTCAGTTTTACGTTCCTTTCGTACTGCTTCCGCTAAATCGATTCTTCAATTCTCTGGAAGGCTGCAAACCTAATTCTACACATCAAGATCGACGAACAACGATGTCAGGTACGCAACATTTTCTTATTCAATCTATTTTGTTGAATCTAGTGGTTTGCACGATCTAGGTTATTATTGAATTATTTGAGATTAATTCATAACAAGCACAACCTGCGCCACTACATTCCATAATGTTGAAATATTAATTGTACATTCAGTTGATAAATTGTTCATATACATACATATTCAATTGCAAAGTTCAACAATTAAATATCATATGTTATTGTATTTGCATATTTTTATACAACTGTTTTTGTTAAATTATACAATTTATTAGATATCAAATAAATTGTATGGTCATCAATACAAGTTTTAATATTTTTGCTCCTTAAAAATTATTTTTTAAGATTTTTATCTTTTACTCCAATTTATTATTTTTTAAGGTGAATTTATTATAATTTTTTATTAAATCTTCTTACTCTATATGTATACTTTTAACAAGAGACTTTACATTATTAACTCGATAATAGGCTGAGAATATTTTTAAGAACAATTTTAGAAAACAAGCCTGAAAATTTTTAAATGAACCGAACTCAATTTCGATATTTCAAGCTTAAATTGTCTCTAAAACATAAATAGAAATTGTCCTAATTTTAAATAGGCAATACCTAAATATATATAAATAAAAACAGAAGACATTTAGCGGACAATCAACATTACACCTTCAGAAAATTTTCTTGTTCTTTGTCTTCCAGACAATCCATTTATATATAATAATAACATAAAAATCTTATTTCGATCAGAAGCAAAAACCGAGTTACTGCAAGAATTATAAAATCAAAAGATGCTAGGAAAAGAAAAGTAGAACCTTAACTTACTAACAAGGAAAATGAACTCAAACAAGGAAAGGCTTTAAGAATAGAAAGCATCTTCAAGATGTCAAATTTTGTTTTTCTATAGAAATCCAGTTTTAGATTTTCGACATTGCTGAAAATGGTTATATAGGTTTTCTGGCACATGTTGAACCTACGAAGCAAGATGACAAAACTGTCAATAAGCCTTTCAAATAAAACTTGAAAACAGAAGAAAAGAAAGAAAGAAATGAAAATGGATACCCAATCAGTTATTCTGTAAACTGATAATGCCTTTAGCTTAGGAAGATGGTTGAAAACATAAGGGAAAAATTTTCTTTGTCGTTTTACACCTATTTCATGTGGATGGATATCTTTTGTTAATTAAATTAATGAGCAAGTCACATATTAATTTATTATGAGAAAAACCCTTCAAAAAAATTTTATCATGAGAAAATAAAATTTTTAATAAGATATTTTACTTTTAAAGTGCTATTCTAGTATTTTTAGTCACTGAAGAAAATTTAATGATTAAAAAATAATAAATTGAAAAATTTTGTGGTGTTGATGAAATTAAATGCACAATTTGATGACCATCAATACAATTTTCCTGACATTTAACTAAAATCCTTGAAGACAATACGATTATGGAATTTGACTTTGACTATCGTATGTGGGCTTTTTTTTGACATTTGAATTATGGATTATATTAATAAGGGAAGAAACGAGTGATACAAGCGGGAAAACTATCCCAAGTTTGAAAACAAGCTCCGTTAGGGACTGATTTAGCCAATACATGAGTTATATCATTTGCTTGTATTCTAATCCAAACCAATGTGACATTAGCAATTGGACTAAGAGTAGCTTACATTCAGAGATGACAACACCAAACTCAGACCAATCGTAGACAGAACTCCTTATAGCATGATAAACTTGAAGGCAATCGGTCTCAACCTGAATCGTCAAAGTAGAGTGACCCGACAGCACCCAGGATAATACCTTTCTTAACGCCTGAGCTTCTGCTACTGCTGGAGAAGAGCAGCCATGCAATGAAGACGTTGCTACTGATACAAACCCGCCATGGCAGTTTGAGAGTACAGCCAGTGGCCCTATCGTATGTGGGCTTATTTTCACTCGTCATCTCTATATTATAGTGTCTATTGTTTAATTGTACCTAGATTTTAATTCCTTACATAAAAATGTAACAACTTTAATTTATAGTAAAGTTATTTTACCCATTTCCTTGTCTTTAGCCGGTGGAAAGCTGACGTGTTGATCGAATCATTTATCTTAAAAATCAATTGACCATGATTAAGACCAAATAGCATTCAATTCTCATTTTCTTAAACTTGTTGATCGGATCATTTGCGTTAAAATCAATTCACCATGACCAAATTCTAAAAATACAGAACATGAACTAGATATAAAAAAGTTGAAATATATGAAATAGAATGATTAAAATTGTTAATTGACTTAGTAATTTATTCAATGGTAGAATTTAGTTAGTGGTAGACTATCAAAGTTCAAAGTTTGGAGAATTCAATTAATTCTAGTGGAAAGTAAGAGATTAAATTAATAATATAAAATGAGTAATTTTAGTTTTTAAAAATTTCATTAGAGTTTTCAAATCTTTGTTTTTATAAAATTGTTAATTGACTTAGCAATTTAATTACTAGTAGAATTTAGTTAGTGGTAGAATACCAAAGTCCAAAGTTTGGAGAATTCAATTAACTCTAATAGAAAATTAAGAGATTAAATTAATAATATAAAGTGAGTAATTTTAGTTTATAAGATTCCATTAGAGTTCATTGAAATTTTTATTTTATAAAATTGTTAATTGACTTAGTAATTGAATTAGTGGTATAATTAAATTAGAAGTTTCAGTAATTGGAAACTATATACAGATATGAGATACAGATGTTTATATATTTTTATATAGGAAGTCTAATAATAAACCACTTATACAAAAATAAAAAAACACAATCTTAAGTATCTGATCGAGTTAACAGAGCATAATACTTATGCTATAGGTGATCGCTTGCTTCACTTGGTGGTTATTTATGGTTTTTCTACAAGTCCGATATGATTAATTCAAATTTATTCCTTCTATTGGAAAGGAGATCTGCATTTTTTTCTGCATAACTATCTACATCATAAAATATCTTAGACAAAATCACTATAATGGTGATAACAATAACTCAGAACTAGATCTGAAAATAAAATCTCAATATATGACAAACAATAAATCTTAATATATGACAAATAATAAATCTCAATATTAATTTGGATAATAATAATTCAGATTTATAAACAAATCTGATGATTATTTACCAAAAAAAAAAAAAAGAAAAAGGAAAGGGGTGACTGTTAGCCAGAATAGGATCAGATTATGCAGATCATCATTTCCTTATTTAGAGCCTATTCTCCAGCAAGTCAAATATGTTGTTTTGGAAAGTTTCCTGCACAGAATAACTGACATTATTAGCATAGATTGTTTCCGTTATTGTATAATCTCTTCTATAAAAATCATATTGATACAGTAATGAAGAAGTGAACACTTATCTCAATCCTTCTTCCTGTCCTTCAATTCTCATTCTCTGATTTAACATGGTATCAGAGCTGGCCAGGTGGCCTAAATAAACCAATCTCATCATTTATCTTTACCCTTCTCTGAACCCTAAAACCAAGATCAAAATTTTGCATCCATCCATTATGTCTGACGAAGAGACCTCAGATATTATGGATGATGAACTCACCCTTAAAATAGCCAATCTACTAAAGAATGGACTCGGCTCAAACCAGAAACAGAACCTTCCAGACCAATTGACCATCAGTACCAAGCTTAACACCCAGAATTATGCACTCTGGTCTAGGATGATCAGAGTTGCCATTGGAGGCAAATCTAAGAGACTCCTGGGCCACATCACTGGATGAACTGAACCTCCTCAGACCACAGATCCGAATTTCGAAAGGTGGGAACAAGAGGACCTAGCGGTCTTCTCTTGGCTAATTCAGAATATAAAACCACAAATTGCAAGCAATCTTACCGAATATCCGACGGCAAAAGCCTTATGGAATGCCCTTGCCATCACTTATTGCAGTGTCCGTGATAAACTTCAAGTTTTTGATCTTCACGTTAAAGCTAATGGACTGAAACAGGGTACAACAAGACTTGAAGATTTCTGGCTCATCATGCAAGGGGTATGGGAAGAAATAGATCGGAGAGAACCCAACCCAATGACCTGCACGTCTGATATTGCAAAGTTTAATCAAATCAGACAAGAACAAAAAGTGTTTCAATTTCTAAATGCACTGGATTACAGATATGATCAGATTAAGAGAGAAATACTAAGAACCGATCCCCTTCCAACGGTGGAAGAGGTGTATGCCACGGTAAGAAAGGAATCGGCAACAGCAAAGATAATCGGGAGCTCTGTCACAGGGGGAGACCAAGGCTCGCAAGGAATCGGAGAAGGACTCATAACTGAAGTGGTCGGCCTTCTCACCCGTGGACAGCAGCAACGCCGGTCAGAGAAAAACTCATCCTTCCGACTAGACAAATCAAAACTTCGTTGTTCTCACTGTGGTCAGGCCAAGCATACGAAAGAACAATGCTTTGAACTGGTGGGATATCCTGAATGGTGGACTGAAAAACACAGAAACAAGGGGACTTCAATGGGAAAATCTATCACCGCCGTGGGCAACGCTGACAGCGCTACCGACAACAGCGACGGCAAACAGGTTCGAGGAACAGGAACAGGAACAGAGGGGAGAGCTATGGTGGCAACGGCTAGGCTTTCTCCTAATATGGAAACCGATGGTTTTATAGGTAAAGGACTTGAGTTATTACACTCAAGTCCTCAAACTCTCCCTGGTTACTTAGTTAATCTGTATGATATTGGTGAATACAGAAATAGTACCTGGAATATTGTTGATACTGAAATTGGTCCAGATTTACATGTGAATGATAATTGTTGTCCTCAGAATTACACTAAGGTTCCCATAGTTTCTGATAATTGTAGTTTAACCCCTGAACATGAAAAAATAGGATTAGCAAACCTTATTCAGGACCAAGATGAACAAAATGAATGGGTATTTGATACTGGTGCTACTGATACTATGACAAATGATGCAAAAGACATTATTGAGCCTTCAGAACCTCAAAAAACTCATGTTAAGACGGCTAATGGGGAACTTACACCGGTAGAAGGAGCTGGGTCAATTGAAATTTCTCCTAAGTTAAAATTGTCTAATTGTCTTTATGTGCTGTCTTTGTCTCACAAGCTTCTATCAATCAGTCATGTTACCAAAGAATTGAATTGCATTATCCTAATGGCTCCAACTTTTTGTTTATTACAGGATATTCGGACGGGGGAGATAATTGGACGTGGCACTGAAAGACTTGGACTGTACTATGTGAATGAGGTGGCTCAACAAGGTACTGTGATGCTAGCTCACGGGACTGCTGATAGAGATGCTTGGTTATGGCACCGTCGCCTAGGGCACCCTTCAACTAATTATTTAAAACTTCTTTTTCCTAAGTTTTTTAAATCTATTGATAATTTGAAGTGTGAGACTTGTGTGTTCGCTAAGAGTCACAGACAAATTTTTCGTCATAATAATACCAGAACAAACACTATTTTTTCTTTAGTTCACTCTGATGTGTGGGGACCGGCACCAGTAGTGAGCAGTCATGGTCAGAGATATTTTTTGATATTTGTGGACGATTGTACCCGAATGACTTGGGTATATTTTTTGAGAAATAAATCTGAGGTTCCTGGTAAATTTATGCTTTTTTATAATATGATCAAAACACAATTTCACACTGATATCCAAATCCTTCGATCTGATAATGGGGGAGAATTCATCAATTCTACCCTTCAAGACTTTACCCAACAAAAGGGCATAGTTCATCAAACTACTTGCCCACATACACCAGAACAAAACGGTGTAGCTGAAAGGAAGAACCGAATTCTGTTAGAGATGACCTGAGCCTTACTTTTTGATTCTCATGTTCCAAAAGTTTTCTGGCCTGAAGCAGTAGCTACAGCAACCTACCTGATCAATAGACTCCCCATAAAAATTCTTAACCTTAAAACACCTCTCCAGACTTTAGCACAAAAAACCCAAATTCCATCCTCTTTGAACCTTGAACCTCGAATCTTTGGATGCACTGTGTTTGTTCATGTACCCAAAAGTGATAGAACTAAGTTTGATCCTTGTGCTATTAAGTGTGTATTCTTAGGATATGGAGTGAACCAAAAAGGATATAGATGCTATGATCCTAAGAATAAGCGAATGTTTACCACTATGAATTGTGACTTCTTAGAAACAGAATTTTTCTATAATAACCAACCAAGTGGTCAGGGGGAGAATACAGAGAGTGACACCCTAGGTTGGTTACCTGTGTCTGGTCCTCTTATTGAAGCGGACCCAAAAGAGCAAGTTAACAGGACCACCGAGCTAAGCTCTAAAATAATAGTACAGACTGAGGAAGTCAGTACCACTGAAGATTTATCTGCCCTGACTCCAATATCCGAGGTAAGAAGTCCTGACTCTCTTGAGCCTTTGAATAATAATCCTTATGATGTAACAGAAGAAAAGTCTCCAAGGTACTATGTGAGTGAAGAAACTACTGAACCAGATGGTAGTAACAGATACATTCTTCCACCTAGAAGCAATAGAGGGATCCCTCCTAAGAGATATTCTCCAGTAAGGGAAACCTCAAGATCAAGGTACCCTGTAAACAACATAGGTGAAGGAAACTTATTTAAGAGTGCCAAAGCTTTCTTATCCAAACTTTATGCAGAGGAAGTTCCCAGAAATGTAGAAGAAGCTTTGAAGTCTGAAAATTGGACTAGGGCTATGGAAGAAGAGATGAAGGCCCTGACAAAAAATGAGACTTGGGAAAAGTGCCAACTTCCAGGTGGAAAGAAACCAGTGGGGTGCAGATGGATTTTTACAATCAAGTACCTGCCTGATGGGACAGTTGAAAGATACAAGGCTCGCCTAATAGCAAAGGGGTACACTCAGACATACTGGATTGACTACTTAGAAACTTTTTCTCCTGTCGCCAAGATTGATACCATAAGAGTGTTATTTTCTATTGCTGCTAACAAGGGATGGCCTCTTCACCAGTTCGATGTCAATAATGCCTTCTTACATGGTGATCTCAAAGAAGAAGTTTATATGGAAGCTCCTCCAGGTTTCTTAGACAATTTCAAAAGAGGTGAAGTTTGTTGTTTGAAGAAGTCTCTGTATGGTCTTAAACAGTCTCCTAGGGCGTGGTTTGGGAGATTTACTATGGCAATGAAGAATTATGGATTTGAACAAAGCAACTCAGATCACACCCTCTTCCTCAAACGACGAGATGATCTTGTTACATGCTTAATAATCTATGTCGATGATATGATTATCACAGGGAATGACACAGAAGAGATGGCCAGCCTCAGGAAGAAATTGTTTGCAGAATTTGAGATGAAGGATTTGGGAGCATTGAAGTATTTTCTTGGCATAGAAGTTCTGAGATCTCAACAAAAGATATTTATCTGCCAGAGGAAGTATATTCTAGACTTTCTAGCTGAAACAGACATGGTTGACTGTAAGCCCATTGATACCCCCATTGCAGTAAACCATGGACTACAAATTCTAGAAGATGGAGAATCAACTGACAAGGAAAGATATCAGCGACTGGTAGGAAAACTCATATACTTGTCCCATACTCGTCCTGATATTGCATATGCTGTAGGTGTGGTTAGCCAGTTCATGCACCGACCTCAGAAACACCACATGGAAGCTGTGATCAGAATCATAAGGTATCTCAAGGGTACTCCTGGACTAGGAGTTGTGTTCAAAAATCATGGTCACTTAGAAGTACAATGTTACACTGATACTGATTGGGCAGGTAGTCCAATTGATCGTCGATCTACATCAGGATACTTCACACTGGTTGGTGGTAATTTGGTGACTTGGAGAAGTAAAAAACAGAAGGTGGTGGCTCTCTCCTCTGCAGAAGCTGAATTTCGAGGAGTAGCTAGAGGTCTTACAGAGGTTTTATGACTCAGGAAATTAATCACAGAGGTTGGCTTTCCTCCTATAGACACATGCAAAATATTTTGTGACAACAAGGCTGCTATCAGCATATCAGAGAATCCAGTTCAACATGACAGAACCAAGCTTATTGAAGTGGATAGGTACTTTATCAAAGAAAAAATCGAGACAGGTATTGTTGATCTCCCCTATGTCAGATCAGAAGACCAATTGGCTGACATTCTAACCAAAGCAGTCAATGGGAGGTCGTTTGAGAAGGTACTGAGCAAGTTGAGTATTAGAGATCCTACTACTCAACTTGAGGGGGAGTGTTAGCCAGAATAGGATCAGATTATGCAGATCATCATTTCCTTATTTAGAGCCTATTCTCCAGCAAGTCAAATATGTTGTTTTGGAAAGTTTCCTGCACAGAATAACTGACATTATTAGCATAGATTGTTTCCGTTATTGTATAATCTCTTGTATAAAAATCATATTGATACAGTAATGAAGAAGTGAACACTTATCTCAATCCTTCTTCCTGTCCTTCAATTCTCATTCTCTGATTTAACAGTGACCACAGTGGCCACCCGTGAAAGAAGAAAAATGAGGTTTTAGATTTTAAGTTTTGAGAGAGATAAAGATGGAGAATAATAATTTTGTTCGGTTCAATTGAATGTCCAGATTTCATGTAGTACTTGTTCTTGTTTCGAATTAGTGGTAAAGTTTGGAGAATTCAATTGACCCTAATCGAAATTAAGAGATCAAAAAAATTAGTATGAAGTGAGAAATTTTATTAGTTTTTAAATTTCCATTAGAATTAATTTGAATCTTTAATTTTATAAAATTGTTAATTGACTTGGTAAATTAATTAGTGGTAGACTACCAAAGTCCAAAGTTTGGACAATTCAATCAACTCAAAATCTGAAATTAAGAGATTAATCTAACGGTATGCTTCTATGCACTTGCATGGTTAAGCTGGGATCAAACAGCTCCCACCAACCCCTCTCCTTTTATCTCTAGATAAAAAAAAAAAAAAATTATAAGTGCAATTGACCATGTAATAACATAGTCCCTACTTTTCATCTATAAAAGCAGTGATTAATTGGCTTTGATAACTCAAACATATTACCCATTAACAATTCTAACCTATATTACTGCCCATATTAGATTTCAACTTTATTGTGCAATCATAGAGATGATAATGCATCACAAGTACTCCCTTCTTCATTTCTCTGTGTTTGTTTTGATGGGAGCGGGTATAAAGCGGAAACAACCCTTAACGAAACCATATGAGGCAAACTAAAAATATTATCGAACAAATCAATAAACTGACCTCTTGAAGCGCAGAATCGCTCACCGTTCGCGGGATTCTGCAATTCACACCAAGTATCGCATTTCGCTGCGTTCTTCATCAATGCGAGAGCCGAGATATCCGTTGCCGAGAGTCGTTTTGGTTATAGATAGAGGACAGCGCATCCCTGAGGCTGCCCGTTTCCGGGGCCGACGGGCGCGTGCTCTTCTCGTTTCGTGTTTCCTTGGCGCGTCCTGCGCCGGGGTTGGTTTGTGGACCGGGTCGAGCGTGCGGGAAGGGCCGAGGCATTTCCCAGCAGCACCCGGCTCGGCCTTTGGGCTCGCGCGGGGGCAGAACGACCCGCGAACGCGTCCAGAGATCTTGGAGTCGCCCACGATCTTCTGCAGTAATCCCTAATTATCTCTCTTTTGGAACTCTCTGAGTGGCAGAGAATAGAATAACGTGCGTCTCTTTATTCTTAGGGTTTTCCAATCTTATATTAAAAAAACCTCTCTTCGATACGAAGATATTTTTTTAATATAAAATAAATTAAATAAAAAATTATTTAATTTAAATAATTATCAATTATTTTAAAACTAAATAATTTATCTATTATTTAATACACCCTTAACTTTCCAAATAATTAGGGCACTACAGGGACCGCAGGAATAAAATAAATCAGGCTACTAATTATAATAAGAACCTATGTAGACCAACATATTCTTATTATAATTAATCATGAATTATTCCACTAAAAACTCATGACTGAACTCCTTATTTATTTTACAATTCCACAACATAATAAAATAATGTTCCCCACGTTAAGATTACAGATGCTGTCATTTAAATAACTTACTGACAATTTATTTAAATCACAATATAACTTTAAGATTGTCGCTCAACTTATTTCATGTGTCGGATTCAATATCCACCTGCAGGGTTTACACTATGAAACCTTATAAGCTTACTTAAAGTGCATCATCAATCTCTAAACCGAGACATGGATTCTATCATTAATTAATATTTCACAAACACAAAATATCTTTGCCTAATTCACCGAGAATATTATTCCAATAATGAAACTCACCCTTTAATGAATCAAAGCACAAGACAATCAATGTTTGCTCATATTAAAATAAATCAAGATTAAGAACAATAAACATTATTTCTAATGTCCTAGAGAATATGTTTAACAGTCAGTACTAAACATCCATTCTCTACTTGGTCCAATTAAATACATACAAAATGTACTAATCACAATTATTGTTCATATGCTAATAACATTTATTTAATGCAAATTTCCAATTAAATACAAAGAAATAATTGTCAATAGAAAATCATTCATAGCTATACTATTACATATGCATGGTTAATAGTATATCTCTATCAATCTCCCACTTAGACTTATAACCATGCATCTATAATTTTAACTCCCATTCCTTCTACATGACTGTCAAAAGTCTTTGCTGGTAAGCTTTTTGTAAAAGGATCTGCCAGGTTGTTTTCCGATGCAATCTTTGTCACTACCACATCTCCCCTTTGAACTATGTCTCGTATCAAATGATACTTCCTCTCAATGTGTTTTGCCCTTTTATGGCTCCGTGGCTCCTTCGAGTTTGCAACTGCCCCACTATTATCACAATAAAGTGTAATAGGCAATTGCACTGAAGAAACTACGCCTAGATCCATAAGGAAGTTCCTAAGCCATACAGCTTCCTTTGCAGGTTCAGAAGCTGCCACATATTTAGCTTCCATGGTGGAGTCAGCAACACAAGTTTGCTTAATACTCCTCCAACTTATGGCTCCACCTCCCAAGACAAAAACATTACCAGAGGTTGACTTCCGAGAGTCCTTATCAGTCTGAAAATCCGAATCTGTATACCCAATGGGTACAAGATCGTCAGATTGATAAACTAACATATAATCCCTAGTCCTTTTCAAGTACTTGATTATATGCTTGACTGCAGTCCAGTGTTCTCGCCCAGGATTAGATTGAAATCTGCTAACCATGCCAACAGCAAAACAGATATCAGGTCTGGTACACAACATTGCATACATAAGGCTTCCAACTGCAGAAGCATATGGAATTGCCTTCATGTTCTCTATCTCCTTAGGTGTCTTAGGACATTGGTCCTTAGATAGAGTGATTCCATGTCTGAAGGGAAGAAAACCCTTCTTGGAATCCTGCATGCTGAAACGTGCAAGAATGGTATCAATATAAAGTGCTTGAGATAAGCCAATCATCCTTTTCTTGCGATCTCGCATAAGCTTAATCCCAAGAATATGAGCAGCCTCTCCCAAATCCTTCATATCAAAACGTTGGGATAGCCAATCTTTGACAGAATTCAACATACCTACACAATTCCCTATAAGCAGAATATCATCCACATATAGTACCAGAAAAACAACCTTACTACCATTCCATTTCTTATACACACAAGACTCATCATGACACTGATCAAAGCCAAAACTTTTAATCGCCTGGTCAAAACAAGTATTCCATGACCTAGATGCTTGTTTAAGCCCATAAATGGACCTATTCAATTTGTAAAGCAAATTTTCTTGTCCATTGTTTATGAAACCTTCTGGTTGCTTCATATAGATGCATTCATTAAGACTTCCATTTAGGAAAGCTGTCTTGACATCCATTTGCCAAATCTCATAATCATAATGAGCTGCAATGGATAGAAGAGTTCTAATAGACTTTAGCATGGCTACCGGCAAAAAAGTTTCCTCATAATCGATCCCTTCTTTCTGAGTAAACCCTTTCGCAACAAGCCTTGCCTTATAAGTTTGCACTTTACCGTCTATACCCCTCTTTTTCTTATAGATCCACTTGCATCCGATGGGTTTAACCCCTTCAGGTGGTTCTACAAGTTCCCAGACTTGATTAGAGTACATGGACTCCATCTCAGATTTCATAGCTACAAGCCACTTATCAGCATCTTTATCTTGTAGTGCTTCATCGTAACAGACAGGTTCAATATTCACTTCTTCAGGGATTCTATCAAAAGCTTCTCCCAAAAGTGTATATCGAACCGGTGGTCATCTAATTCTCCCACTACGACGAAGTACTACAGGTTCTGCAATCACACCTTCATTTTGCTGTGGCTGTAAAGCCGGCAAGTCCATGACTGGTGGGACTACATCTTGATCATGTTCTGGAACTTCAACATGTCTGTCATCACCAGGAGGCAATGAAATGTTAGAAGCCCCAACATTGTGCTCCTGTATATTTGGATCAACAGCTGCCACTTCAGTTTCTACATAACTCCCACTACTTTCAGGTGGTAGTGAAATGTTAGGTACTGAATATTCAGGCTGATGTTGATTTACTGGTCGACTAACATTTCTTCCACTACGACTAGGCAATGGAATGTCAGCTCCAACCATTGATGGTTTAGGTTGTTGTTCTAATGGAAAGGTTCTAGTTGGTATATTTTCTCCTCTCAATTCATACAAGGCTAATCGACTTTTGGGAATATGGTTTTTAATATAGTCTTCCTCAAGATAATGTGCATTGGTGCTAACAATGACCGTTTTATCTTGAGAACTATAAAATAAACCACCTTTCGTTCCTCTAGGATATCCAATAAAGAAGCATAAGTCTGTTTTTGATTCCAACTTATCTGCTTTCCCTTTCAGCACATGGGCTGGACAACCCCACATCCGAACATGTCTTAGACTTGGCTTTCGCCCAGTCCACAGTTCTGTAGGAGTTTTAGGTACTGACTTAGATGGAACCAAATTCAGAATATATGCTGTCGTTTCTATGGCATACCCCCAAAACGAAATGGGCAAATCTGAATAACTCATCATTGATCTAACCATTTCCATAAGCGTCCTATTTCTTCTTTTTGCTACACCATTCTGTTGTGGCATACCAGGTGCAGACAACTGTGAAGTAATTCCTTGTTCTGATAAATAAGTAATGAATTCCCTAGAGAGGTATTCGCCACCACGGTCAGACCGTAACGACTTGATATATTTTCCATGTCGTTTCTCCATTTCTGCCTTGAACTCTTTGAATTTCTCAAAGCATTCAGACTTACGGCGCAACATGTAAATGTGTCCATATCTTGAGTAATCATCTGTGAAAGTCACAAAATACTCAAAACCACCCCTA
Organism: Jatropha curcas; assembly: GCF_041381405.1. Taxonomy (NCBI): domain Eukaryota; kingdom Viridiplantae; phylum Streptophyta; class Magnoliopsida; order Malpighiales; family Euphorbiaceae; genus Jatropha; species Jatropha curcas. The sequence goes on from NC_143159.1 coordinate 8,562,191, forward strand.
GCTTGGACACTCATTGGACCACACAAATCAGAATGAATTAATTCAAGTACATCATTAGTTCTATTACCCTTTATAGGAAAAGGCCTCTTAGTCATTTTACCTTCTAAACAAGATTCACAGGTTGGTAGTGCCTCCACTTTCAATGAACTCAATGGTCCATCCTTGACCAACCTAGAAATCCTATCTAAATTAATATGACCAAGCCTTAAATGCCACAAATAGGTATGACTAAATTCAATAGGACGTTTTCTTTTTAATGGAACAATGACATCAAAGTTATTAACTTCAGAATTAGGAATTTGCAGTTCAGGTGAAACTTTGAGAATAAAAAGATCATCAATCATTGAGCCAGAACATATCATTTGTTTTCTAAATTTAATAACGACAGAATCATCATAAAATTCATTAAAACAAACCGAATATCCATTCTTGCTCAAACTAGAAACTGAAATTAAATTCCTTCTAATTGAAGGTACATATAAAACATCCTTCAAAAACAATGTTCTATTATTCTCAAAATTCAAAGAAACATTTCCTATAGCTAGAACTGCAACTTCTGTGCCATCTCCCAGAAAAATGCTTACATCTCCTTTATTTAGCTAACGAGTTACCTGAAACTGCTGCAATGAATTGCAGACATGATTAGTGGCTCCAGAATCTACACACCATTGGAGTGTACTCAACACCGCTAAACAAGTTTCAACTATCAGCATATAAAACAGAGACATACCTTGCTTCTTCTTGGCTAACCATGTTAGACATTGTGACTTCCAGTGCCCAGGTTGCTTGCAGTGAAAACACTTACCCTTAGGCTTTTTCACAGCAACACTTGCACTAGTAGATGCAGCACTTGTTTTAGGCTTAGCCTTGTGAGCATTTTTCTTCTTCTTACCCTTGTTCTGGGCAGAAGAAGAACCTCGCTCAACATTAAGCACAACAGGTGCAGCTCCTTGCTTAATGATAGTCTCAGCAGCCACCAGCTCATTCAGCAACTTAGACAGAGTGAAATCCATCTTATTCATGTTATAATTCAAACGAAACTGCTGAAAACTGGCTAGCAAAGTGTTCAAGATCATTTCTATCTGTGTAGCATTGTCAACCTCAGCACCAAGAACCTCCATGTCATTCAGAAGACTCATCATCTTCAAGACATGAGTTCTAACTGGAGTTCCCTCCTCCATTTTGGAAGTAAGAATCTCCCTTAGTGCATTTTGCCTTGCTGCACTAGTTTGATCTCCAAACATCTCCTTGAGATTTTCGAGCATGTCAAAAGCTGTGTCCATCTTCTGATGCTGATGTTGCAAAACATTTGACACAAAAGCCAAAATGTAACATCGCGCCATCTCATCAGCTTTAACCCATTTCCGGTAAGCTCTGGTGACCTCCTCAGAGGCACCCTCACCGGGCTTTTCAGGACAAACTTCAGTAAGCACAAACTTATACTCCTCAGTAGTAAGCAAAATGTCCAAATTCCTCTTCCAGTCAACATAGTTTGGACCCTCAAGTTTGTTTTGGGTTAAGATGTTTGCAAGGGGACTGAATGATGCCATTTCTATATCATGCATTAAACAAAATTAGCATATCAATAATAAACATTGAATAAATCAAAATTGCAAACATACAACATTGATATCACAATTCAAAAGAAAAAAAAAATACACATTCACAACATTCATGAATAGCAACCTCGATGGGAGAATTCAACCAATCACATGTTTTGCATATTATAATTAGATAAGACCGGCACATACTACTCGATGGGAGATAACATGCCTCTTAAATTAACATTAATGTGTGAGAAAATATTACATCTGATTCATGTCACTAATTAATTTACTCAGATGGAGAGTTAAATCAATACAGACAAATTAGACTAATTCAGTAATTATATTAAAACATGACATCTTCCGATGGGGAAGAAATGCAAATAATTACAACTAGAGAGTAATAAAAAACCACTCACAAATTAATTCATATAATTAAAATAAATTAATTATAATCAAAATTGCAAAATAATATATTTTTAAGACAATTTTGCAAATAAAATTAACATTTTTGGTTGAAAATGTTAAAAATTTAGTGTTCTGGTCTATTTATGCAAAAAAAATAAAACATTCTGGGTTTATCTTGCAAAAACAGAAAAATTCTGGGCCATTTCGCAAGTTTCAGAACTTGTTTGGACTATTTTGCATAAAACAGAAACTATTGGGCCAAAATTGTAAAAACTGAAAATAGTCTAGGCAATTTTTATAAAAACAGAAGCAATCAGGGTCACTTTATAATTTAAATAACTCCAGGGGGCCAAAACGGAATAACTGATACTTTCTGGGTCAAAATATAAAAAATTAAAGTTCAGAGGTTAAAATATAATAAACAGAAGATCCAGGGTCAAAAAAATAAAAACTTAAAGATCAGGGGTCAAAATATAAAATTTAAAAATTTGAGGGACCAGATGGGAATTTTGGCAAGCAGCAGCTTCTTCTTCACGAAGAAGCCCTAGCCGCCGCCCCTTTTTCCTTTCAACCTCCATTAACGCCGCTGCCCTTTTTTTTTTTTTTTTGTTGCCCCTCTACTGATCTTCAAAACAAAAACCAAATTTTGTTTTTTCTTGCCCCTCTCCTGTTCATCGAAACAAAACCCAATATATATATATATATATATATATATATATATATATATATATATATATATATATATATATATATTAATGCCCATTAAAAACCACAGTTTCAAAAAAAAGTTTGTATCAGTTACTGCACTTTTGTGCTACTGTCCTTCAAAAACTCTTAAAGCTCTCTTAACCATGTACCAATCAAACAATCAAAACAGATTATAGATACACGATTGAAACATGACAAAATAGCCACCATCATACAGTTTCGTATGGCTCTGATACCAATTGATGGGAGCGGGTATAAAGCGAAAACAACCCTTAACGAAACCATATGAAGCAAACTAAAAATATTATCGAACAAATCAATAAACTGACCTCTTGAAGCGCAGAATCGCTCACCGGTCTTCTTTCCAGAGATCTTGGAGTCACCCACGATCTTCTGCAGTAATCCCTAATTATCTCTCTTTTGGAACTCTCTGAGTGGCAGAGAATAGAATAACGTGCGTCTCTTTATTCTTAGGGTTTTCCAATCTTATATTAAAAAAACCTCTCTTCGATAGGAAGATATTTTTTTAATATAAAATAAATTAAATAAAAAATTATTTAATTTAAATAATTATCAATTATTTTAAAACTAAATAATTTATCTATTATTTAATACACCCTTAACTTTCCAAATAATTAGGGCACTACAGGGACCGCAGGAATAAAATAAATCAGGCTACTAATTATAATAAGAACCTATGTAGACCAACATATTCTTATTATAATTAATCATGAATTATTCCACTAAAAACTCATGACTGAACTCCTTATTTATTTTACAATTCCACAACATAATAAAATAATGTTCCCCACGTTAAGATTACAGATGCTGTCATTTAAATAACTTACTGACAATTTATTTAAATCACAATATAACTTTAAGATTGTCGCTCAACTTATTTCATGTGTCGGATTCAATATCCACCTGCAGGGTTTACACTATGAAACCTTATAAGCTTACTTAAAGTGCATCATCAATCTCTAAACCGAGACATGGATTCTATCATTAATTAATATTTCACAAACACAAAATATCTTTGCCCAATTCACCGAGAATATTATTCCAATAATGAAACTCACCCTTTAATGAATCAAAGCACAAGACAATCAATGTTTGCTCATATTAAAATAAATCAAGATTAAGAACAATAAACATTATTTCTAATGTCCTAGAGAATATGTTTAACAGTCAGTACTAAACATCCATTCTCTACTTGGTCCAATTAAATACATACAAAATGTACTAATCACAATTATTGTTCATATGCTAATAACATTTATTTAATGCAAATTTCCAATTAAATACAAAGAAATAATTGTCAATAGAAAATCATTCATAGCTATACTATTACATATGCATGGTTAATAGTATATCTCTATCATGTTTTACTCCTACTAATGCACATCATAATAGCTTTTGCAGTCGAAAATGATTCTATTATGTGCAAACACAGGGAGAGAGAAGCACTCCTTAACATCAAACATGACCTTATAGACGACTATGGTTATCTCTCTTCTTGGGGAAGTGAAGAAGATAAAAGAGATTGTTGCAAATGGAATGGCATCACTTGCAGCAACCGAACAGGTCATGTTACAGAGCTTTATCTTGGAGAGATGCATTTGAGAGGTAAGATGAGTCATTCCTTGTTTGAACTTAGACATCTAATTACCATATATATAAGTGGTAATGATTTTGGTGGCACTCAGTTTCCGATCAATAAAAATGGTTCTCTCACCAAGTTGAGATCCTTTCAACTTTCAGATAATAATTTTGGTGGAAGCATCACTTCCCTGCTTAGGAATATGTCCAGCTTGCAAACTATTTTTCTAAGATCTAATAATTTTAATGATATCGGAAACAATGAGTGGCTTTCGGGGCTTTCTTCTTTGGTTCACCTTGTTTGATTTACATTCCACTGATTAACCCTAATGATTGGTTGCAAGTAGTTAACAATTATAAGCTCCTTCACCTTGAAACATTGTGGCTAGACTCTTGCTTTTCTGGAGATGAGATTAACACTCTGCCACTTTCCCCTATCAATTCTTCTTCAGCTCTTACAGAGATCATTCTCTTTGAAAACAACTTTGTGATTCCTTCAATATACCCATGGTTGTCTAACATCACTCAAAATATCCAAATTATTCATCTTTCTCATAACATTTTGCACAGTTCTGTTCTTCTTGATTTTGATAAAATGATTTCGCTTCAATATCTTCGTCTCTCTAATACTACACTTGTGGACTATATTCCAAAATCCTTTGGGAACATGTCTCGATTGCATACTCTTGACCTATCAAGTAACAAATTCAACGTACAACTTTTTGACTTGATCCAAAATCTATCTGGACCCGCTGAGAGATCATTGGAGTACTTATTCTTGGACAATAATCAAATAATAGGCTCATTGCCTGTTGATCTTTCAAGATTTTCATCTTTAGCAACTCTATCACGTGCAAACAATCATTTGAATGGGACCATAGACAAAAGCATTGGACGTTTGTCTGAACTCTCAGTATTGGACCTTGGTTGGAATTCATTGGATGGTGTCATCTCCCAAGACCACTTTTCAAATCTGTCAAAACTAACGTGGTTAGATTTATCAGGCAATTCCCTCACTTGGAATGTAAGTCTCGACTGGATTCCTCTTTTTCATTTAAGATATATACTTCTTCAGTCTTGCAATATTGGACCTCATTTTCCAAAATGGCTTCAAAGTCAAAATAATTATTATCAACTTGATATGTCCAATGCTAGAATTTCTGATTCTATTCCCAACTGGTTTTGGAACTTGTCTTATGAAGCTTACTATTTAAACCTCTCATGCAACAACATCAACGGGACAGTGCCAAATTTTTCCATGGAGTCTTTTAATTTTTATATTATCGATATGAGTTTTAATCGTTTGTTTGGTCCATTGCCTTTGCCGAAATTTCTTTCAAAATCTAAGTCATTTTTCTACCTTGACCTATCAAATAATCTATTTTTTGGAGTTATACCTAATTGTTTTATGAATATACAAAATTTAGTATTCTTGAATTTAGCTAATAATAATTTATCCAATGAAATTCCTCTTTCCATTGGATATCTTTCCAAACTTGAAACACTAAATTTAGAAAATAATGCATTGTCAGGAGTGTTACCTTTTTCTTTAAAGAATTGTATGAAACTGAAATTCCTTGACCTAAGCAATAATAAATTATTTGGAAATGTACCCACGTGGATTGGAGAAAACCTAACATGTTTACAATATCTTAGCTTACGATCCAATCAATTCCATGGAATCATGCCATTGCAATTGTGCCGATTGATAAATGTTCAAATATTAGATCTATCTTTAAATAACATCCATGGAACTGTCCCACATTGCCTCAACAATTTAAGAGCCATGGCTGATGAGAAATCTAATGAAACAATTGATCATGATCATGTGATACCAATAGCGTTGACAATACGTTCTCATTATATTGATAAAGCATTGGTTCTTTGGAAGGGGTTAATGTACATATTAGATAAAAATCTTGGACAGTTTAGGATAATTAATCTTTCAAGCAACAAACTTGAAGGAGAGATTTCCAAAGAAGTAGCAACTCTCTCAAGTCTTAGACAATTAAACTTGTCCAATAATAAGTTGAGCGGCACAATCCCTGAAAAAATTGATGGCCTGAAACAATTAGAATCACTCGATCTGTCTCAAAATCGGCTATCAGGCAAACTTCGTGCAACTGTCTTATTTAAATTTTCTTAATACCTTGAACTTATCGCACAATAATTTTTCCGGAAGAATTCCATTGGGTCCTCAGTTCTCAACCTTCAATGCTTCAGTATTCAGTGATAATTCAGCACTATGTGGGTTTCCACTTCCCCAAACATGTCCGGAAGATGATATTCAATATTCTCAATCCAATCATGATGACCGAGATGATCTAGAAGATGAATTCAAGAAATCACTTTATATTGGCATGGGGCTTGGATTCGTTGTAGGGTTTTGTGGAATTTCTGGCACTTTACTCCTACAACGTTCTTGTAGACGTGCTTTTTTCAAGTTCCTAGACGAACTGGGAGATTGGCTTTACGTGCGAACAATGATGTGCATGAAGAGAGTACAGAAAATCAAGGTAATATCTTCTTACTCCTTATGTTTCAATTTACTAGCTAGCAATTAATAGCTTTGCTTCTAGTCTTCATTTATACATTGAAAAATAACGTTATATAGACTAACTCTCTTTCCCATTTTTGTTGTTTGCTCGTCCACTCTGTTTCTTGACAATAGGAGCTCCTGCTGCTTATGAAACATAATTGAGGCTGGTTGATTTAGCGTATCCTATGATCTTTGCTTATCTTTTGTTTGGGTTCTTCAATAATTAATGGAAATTTAGAATGTAATAGTATAAAATATGAGTTTGATTATTGTATGAAGACTTCTTGTAATCTCACCGTTCGTACTATTTCTGATAATGAAAGTTCATTACTACGTATATCACAAAAAAGGGTACAAACAGATTAAAGAGAGAAAAAAAGGAAAATAGAAAAAGGATCCTCCAAAAAAAAACTTGTTTACATTCAAACAAAAAGGAAGAAAATAAAAGCCTCATCAAATAATGTCAAATTAACTGATCTAAACCACCAACTGCTGTTCTGAAATTTGAGACAATTGTCTAAAATTTATCTTCATACGTAAACAACTTGTTATAATGCCATTGCAATTACATTCTTTGGTTGCTTTTTTCTTTTTCTATTTTTATGTTTTTTGCAATTGTAACAATGGCAAATCCGAAAAGTCAGTGTAAGATAAAAAGCTTTCTTTTTATAGATTGACTTACCTAGAACTGTGACAGCGCTTTTCGCAAGTGTACGAAATCGCAACAAGTAATATAGAGTAAGAGAGTATCGTATCCACAGGGATTGTTTATCAATTACCAAAATTATGTTAACCTATTATTATTTAGACGATGGTAAGAGAAAATTGCTATAAGGTAAATAAACTTTAAAGTAAAAACAGAAGAGATCAACACAAAATTCAGGTGAAAAGAAATCAGAGAACTAAGCTACTAGGGAAATTGATTTCACTTAATTCTATCCAGCTTATTCTATTAGTTCATTAATCAATTTTAATTGTTCAAGTAGGAGAAACAACCCTAAAGTTACTAACAAGCTCTCTCGATTTATTGTTAGCTATTCTAATCCAGTTTAATTACCTATCTTTTAATAGTGAAATTAAACATAAATCAGATCATTAGGTTTTATGGTTGTTTTGTGAGTTCACAACTTAATACTTTATTAACTTATGAAAACCCCCCTTGAGTCAAACCATATAGCTTCCGCATCAAGTTATTATTCTCAAGTAAATTATTATCTTTTTCATATCAATAACCCTTCTCCCAAATGTGATTATTGAAATAACTCAATCCAGGAGAAATATTCTGCCTGGAAGCATTAAGCACAATAATAATTTATAACGAGAACAAAGAAAAACAAATCTAATATTATAAACTGGAATCGAATTAAATTACATCAAATCCCTAGTATAAGAGTTTAGCTGGACATAGTAATTAAATTAAACTCAATCATACTCGAATCATTCATCATATTTAAAGACAATAATAAAAGAAAGAACAAGATGAAGAGTTTAGAATAAAAACTGTCAAAAACTATGTGGATGGCTTCCTTGATTCTTGGCACAATTATTTGATGCTTGAAATCTTTTAGAGAGAGAGAATTATGTAAAGAATTGCACAAAAACGAGATCCCCCACAATGAGAAGTTTCCCTCTTTATATAGAGCTCCTGGAGGTGAATCTGATTCCTTTTAGGAAAATAAAATCCTTATTTAGTGCAAAATCCTTTATAGGAGATCATGACTATTTAGGCTTTTGATTTTCTCTTGATTAGGACTCCTTTTTCTCCCAAAATAGGTCTAGGTCTTGTTTAGTGTGTTTAGGAAACTCCCCGAGGTCGGCCCATGTGAGAAAAAGCTTGATTTGCGTATCTAGTTCACGTCGGTTCCGCCTGCGCAGCACGGGCGTGCTTCATGGCACGAGCTGGGTGTGCTTTAATCTGGAAGTCTGGCTAGTGAAGCACGGGGTGTGCTAGGCAGCACGGGCTAATGATTCACTGAAGCACGGGCGTGCTACCAAGCACAGGCAGGGCGTGCTTTCTTCTGGAAGTCTGCCTAGGATTGCCATGGGCGTGCTAGGCTTGACACGCCCTGGTCCCTTTGTAGCACGGCCGTGCCTTTTGACACCACCCTGGCCGTGCTCTCTTCTGTCTCTCCTTTGGTTTCCTTAGCTTCTAGCACGGTTGTGCCTTCCAGCACGGCCTAGGCGTGCTAGAAGCTAAGTGTCTTGCATTTTAAAGCTCTTTTCTGAGCCAATTTCCTACAATTTTCTCTTAGATCAAGCGGGTTAAGAATCAAGGAAGCTTTGAACACAATTATACTAGAAGTGAATTAAAATCAAATTAGAGTAATAAAAACTTACTGAAATTCTAATAAAAACTATATTAAAAATACTATGAAATTAACACCTATCAAACTGATCTATGAGCTCACTTATGAACCAAATCAATAAAAAATGATTTTTTTGAAAACGATGATATTTCTGACTATACATTGAAAAAGAAAATATAAAGTATGAATAATTCTTAAAAAATTTATATTTTCAGGTTCATAGATGAGGTGATAGACCTAGTTTAGACAAGTCTAATTCTTGTTTTTATACCTCTCTGTGATCAGAAAAGTTAATATATGTCAACTTATATTGGAGTAAAATTACAGGAAGTAAAGCAATAATTTTTCATTTTGAAGAAATGAGAAGCAATAAATCTTAGTAAGTCATATTTGTGTGAGAAGAAATTCTTCCGCAGCAACATTAATGGACCACTGTAACTTTCATTATCCAAACTGTGTACAACAAAGAAATAATGATCAGTCATATGATTTCTTTAAGAAAGAGAATCAGTCAATCAAGCAGAGCAACTCACACAACTCTTTATGCTTCAAATACTGATGCAAAGTTGTAAGAACAAGTAGCTCAGAGTTCATAACAAAGAAATTATCATGGAGAAAACATAGAACTTCACTCTCTCAAATGACAAATGATATTTTCATTATATTTATATGGTTATTTTACAAAAGAAGCTATTGACTCAATATCTAAAGCCAACTACTGAGAATGGCCTTCACAAGATATGGTCTCAAAGTAAAGGATCCATCTGTATAATATCCAGACCAGGAGGTTTCCTTTGGTATCAAAACTGCATCCTGCTCAAAATGATAAGCATGGCCAAAGTTGTTGATTGGATCATTTTTGTTAACAATTGTTAGAGGAGCAAAATAGAAATCAGTTGACCATGATTAAGACCAAATTATCTAAGCTAGCAAGCTGGTTCTTGTACCTTTTTCAAGTTCCTCGACAAATTGGGAGATTGGCTTTATGTGAGAACAATACTTTTTATGAAGGGATTGCTAAAAATCAAGGTAAGACCTTTGTTACTCTTTCTGTTTAAACTTACTAGTCAGGCATTAATAGCTTCACTTTAAATCTAAATTTTTAAATTGAAAAATAATTTATGTTTTATATATGGACTAACTATCTTTTTTCTTTTTATTATTTGCTCGTTTTCTTGACACTAGGATTTGTTGCTGCTTATCAAACGTTAGATGTGGCTGGTGGCTTTAACGTATATATTATCTTTGTTTATCTTTTCTTTTGGTTCTTCAATAATGGAAATTTAGAATGTAATAATACGAAAATGAGTTTGATTATTGCATGTAGACTTCTTCATTGTAATCTCACCATTTGTACAATTTCTATAGTTTGATAGTGAAAATTCATAAAATTTTAGCAACTATATAATATGATAGATCTTGTATCAATCTCAGACCAGGGTTTAAGTTGCTTCAATGTAAATCCATGTACTTTCTTAGGATTCTCTTCAAATATCATCAATTTAGTGATGCCTTAGTTAGGGCTTGCTATTTTGTATGCCAAACAGCATCCTTTCTTCTAATAATCAATATGTTGCTATTTAGCTCAGAGTTTAATTTCATATCATTATCTCCTATGAAGGAAGAGTAGGAGTAAAGGATCATTTTTGTTAAAACGCAATTGAGCATGACCAAATTCTCTAAATACAAAACATGAACTAGACATAAACAGTGATTATATGAAATAGAAAAATAAATAAGTAAAACACAGAAAATATATGAATAAAACACCTTAACAAAATGACAGTTAATTTTGAATGTTATTTTACAAAAAAATTAAAATTTATATAGGCCTAATATTGGCACCTTCTCTCTCTCTCTATCGATATATATACACACACATATATGTTCATATATAGGCCTAATATTGGCCCGTTTATTTGTCCTTGTACCATTTCAGGTGTAGGGGTTATTCAAGAGCAGTTGGATCAGGCTTTATGTAATTCTGAGTGCCGGTGTGCTTTTTCGAAGGCTTCTGTTATGACTTTGCCTAGACTTTATTCTAATCATTTTCCTATGTCGTTGTCTATGAAGGGTTTTTCTGCTTTTCCTATCAATAGACCTTTCCGATTTGAGGCAGCTTGGACTACTCAGGATGAGTTTAAAGCTGTGGTGGCTTCGGCTTGGGCTCGGCCTCATTTTTCCATTTCTGGGGCTCTCTCTAGTGTTCAGGAGCAAGCGCGTGTTTGGAACAGAGAGGTTTTTGGTAATATTTACTATAATACATATGTTTTATTGAGACGTATTAAGGGTGTTCAGGCTGCGCTGCAACAACAAGTTTTTGATTTTTTATTGCATCTTGAGAAAGATCTGCTTTCTCAATATTAGTTAAATCTACAGCAGGAGGAGCTTTTGTGGTTTCACAAATCTCATAGTTCTTGGATTTCTGATAGGGACTGATGTACTAAATTTTACCATGTTGTTACTTGGGTACGACGAAATAGGAATAAGATTGAGTGTCTGCGAACTGAGAACAGGGAGTGAGTTTCTGACCCTGTTGTTTTGAAGCGTTTAGCCTGTGATTTTTATGAGAAGTTATTCTCAGTTGACTGTCAGTTTTCTCCTACTACTTTTAAGAATATTGTTTTCCCTCATTTATCAGAGGATGTTGTGGGTCCCGTATATGTATGGCAGAACCCAAGAGGGGGGTGAATTGGTTTTTCTAAAAACAGATATAAATTTAGAATTTTAAAACAAAATATAGGATTCTAAGTGCAGCGGAAAAATAAAGAACTCATGAGATTAGAATATGGATTAGAACTACCTCACAAAGTTCTATTCATAAAAGATAGAAAGACAATGCAAAGTGCAGCTATTAATTAGAACTGCTTCACAATGTCTTATCCAATATCAGAACTGCTTTATGAAGGAAAGCTATTGAAATTAGAACTTCCTCATAAAGTTTAGAAAATCATATAAGACTGTGTGAGAGACAGTTATTAAAATTAGAACTGCTTCACAAAGCCTTAATCAAGTATCAGAACTACTTTATGATGGAAAGCTATTGTAATTAGAACTTCCTCATAAAGTTTAGAAAATTAATTAGAAACCCAAGCAGTGAAATATACTGTGAATAGAAGAACAGTTAGAACATGGTATATTCACTTATTAGAATTCCAGAGTTCTAATGTTCAGAAAAGATAAGACTTATTACCATTTTAGAACATCATATTCATTTTCAACTTTAGCATTTCTAAAATGTAAACAGAAGTGTAATAAAAGCAATATCAAGCAAACTTCAGAAAATGAAAGATTAACACAGTGATTTATAGTGGTTCGGCACTAACTCGCCTACATCCACTCCCCAAGATGCATCTTGAGATCCTCAACTATGTTATCTCTTTTCAAGGGTAAGAGACAAACCAACAGTACAAGGCAATAGATCAACACCTAGATCTACCCTTTTATCCCACTAGATTTTCCAAAGGTTCTAGTTAACCTCAACCCTTTTTGTTTTTGGCAGAGTACAGAAACTCAATTCAAGACATTAGAATCTCGTACAAGGAGAAGGTCGCTTGATAACCTCTTTCACAATAGCTTCTAACCTAAGCTATTACACACAAATGTTTAACAAATAAAAACCTGTCTACTATAGATTACAAAATCTAAATAGACAGAAAGAAATGCATATATAAGCACAGGAAAAACAGTTTATCAGATTAGAAAATCGATTAGAACACAGAACCGTTTTTCAAAAGTAGTTGTAAAAATTCTTTTCACTTTAAAGATAAAAATGTTAAGTGTAAAAATGAAAAGAAAAATGGGGGGTAGAGAGTAAGTTTTGAGAGATAAAGACTTGATCAATGAGAGAATGCTCTTAAAACGAAAACTCTTACTTCACCATAGCTTAAGACGTGAAAGCTCCTATTTATAGAGAGCATCGTGTCTCTTGCTTTTGGAACGTGAATATTTCATTTGAAATCAGAATATTTGCTTTCCTTATTTAGAAGATACGAAAATCTTTGTTACCAAAAATTTATTTTATCCTTTTTGGTAAGAGAATAAAACACGATTTTGCTTTCCTTTAAACAAAAAGATTTTCGGCAACATTATTTGGAAAATATTTTCGAATAAGATGCTCTTACTAAAAACGAAAAGATTTCTCCCTTCATCTTAAGGTAAGAGAATAAATTGAAGTACTCTTAGATTTTCAAAGGATATTTTCGAAAAGTAAAGAGTATGATTTATTACCAAAAACATTGGAGACGTAATCTCTTTAGTTTTAGGAAATTAAATCATTTTGATTTTAAAGAATATTTTCGAAAATAAAATATTTTTACGAAAGAAATTATTTTGAAGAATCTAATTTCCCGAAAAATATTTTTGTTGAGAGAAAAATTAATTTATGTGCTCATATATAGATTTTCTCTCTATCCTACAAAGTATCCTAAATACCTAACCACTAGGGTCTTCGAATATCTTCTCACTCAATGTAGGACTTGCCTTATATGATTTCTTTCCATAGTAATTCTGCATAAAATAATATTAGCACAAATAACATAATTTAAATTTATTTGTTTTGTATTAATCATCAAAATTCGAGATTAGAAATTGACCCTTGAGCCAACAGATGCTGTTGTTTCTTTGCAGAAGCCTGTGTCTAGGGAGGAGGTTTGGGTTGCGGTTTCTAGTATGGGTTCCTTTAAGGCTCCTGGGCCTGATGGTTTTTGGCCTTTATTTTTTAAGAAATATTGGGATATAGTGGGTGATGAGGTGGTGTCCTTTGTTTCTCATACCTTCACTTTTGATATCATGGGTCCCCAGATGGCTTAGGGGTTTATTATTCTTATTCCTAAGGTGTCTGTGCTGAAAAAGATTACTAATTTTAGGCCTATTACTCTGTGTAATGTGTTCTATAAAATTGTTATGAAGGTTCTTGCTCTACAGGTTTGGCCTTTCATTGATAGTTTGATCAGTCCTTTTCAAAGCAGTTTTATTCTTGGACGAACTACAATTGATAACATTATTATTTCTCAGGAGCTTCTTCATTTTTTTCGGTTCTCTAAGAGTAAGTTGAGCCATTTTGCTTTGAAAGTTGATATGGAGAAAGCATATGACAGAGTTAACCAGAACTTTCTTCGATTTGTGTTGATTTCTTTTAGCTATTCCTAGTTTGTGGGTTTCTTTGATTATGAGTGCCCTATCTCACTCTTCTTTGGTCGTGCTTGGGAATGGAAGCCCTTCGTCTTTCTTTTCGCCAATGCGGGGTTTACGGCAAGGTGATCCTCTTTCCCCTATTTGTTTGTGTTGTGTGAGGAGGGACTTTCATTATTGATTCATTAGTAGGTTGTCAAAAAGAGTTGGGTTCCTGTTCGTGCTTCTAAAGGTGGCCCTCCTATTAGCCATCTGTTGTTTGCTGATGACTTGATTATTTTTGGGAAAGCTTCGGTGCGGTAGGCTAAGGTGGTTCACGATGTGTTGGTTGCCTATTGTAGTGGTAGCAGTCAGAAGGCTGATTTGGCCAAATCTCGCATCTATTTTTCTAAGTCTATTTCTCGTGTTGTGCAGCGTAGAATTCAATAGTAGCTTGGGGTGGCGGCTACCTTGGATTTAGGCAGGTATTTGGGTGTGCCTTTGTTGCATGGTCGCTTTTTCTTGTCTCAATATCAAAGTATTATTCAGAAGGTGGGGTTTTCGCTGGCTAATTGGAATTCTCGGTTGCTGAGTCCTGGAGGTAAGGAAGTTCTTATTAAAAGTTCTATTTCTTCCTTACCTGTATATGTTATAAATACTGTATGGTTGCCTTCTTTTATTTGTGGCGCTCTTGATCGTTTAGCCTGTAATTTCTATTGGGGTTCTTCTATGGAGCATCGAAAGATGCATTTGGTGGCTTGGAACTGTCTTATTAAGCCAAAGCGGTTTGGTGGGTTGGGATTTCGTAGTGCCCGTCTATTTAATAAAGCTTTGTTGGGAAATGGGTTTGGAAGCTTTTTATTAATGATTCAGCCCTTTGGGTTCAAGTTTTGTCTTACAAGTATTGTTTGAGCGTTCTTTTCATCTGGTTGTGAGAGTTTCTAATTCTAGTACGTGGAAGGGTATTGTTCGTAGCTTTAATCTTTTGCAGTCTTATGTTAGATGGCGAGTTGGGAATGGGCAGCAAATTAATTTGTGGTATGATTCTTGGTTATCGGTGAGTCCTTTGGTGCACTTGTTAGAGACTAATGCAGGTGGTGAGGAGCATTTTAGGGTGGGTGTGCTTATTCAAAATGGTACCTGGGATTTTTCAGTGTTGTGTACCTTTCTTCCGGATGATGTTCAATGCTTAATTCAGGCTGTTCCGCTTTGTTTGGTGGTTGTTGTTCATGATGTTCCCTTGTGGGATTTTTCTTCTAATGATGTTTTTCTATCAAAGTAGCTTATTCTTCTTTGTTGTTTGAGGGGTTACAGGTGGATTCTAGGGTTGGTTACTTTTCTTGGATCTGGTGTGTTGATGGTTTGCCTAAGTTGAGGCATTTTTTGTGGCTGATTCTTCATCATCGGCTTCCTACTAATTCATTCCATTTTTTGTAGGGTTTGGCTGCTTCCACATGTGGTGGTCGTTGTGGTATTAGTGAGGAGTCTCTCTTGCATCTATTTCGGGATTGTGCTATTATGCAGGCTTGGTGGCAGTAATGGCGTTGGCCTCCTAATTCTTTTATCTTGGCTGATGTTGTTTTGTGGTTGTAGATGAATTTATCTTGCCGTATGCCTAGGCTTCTTGGTGTTTCTTGGCATCATTGGATTTTAGCTGGTATTTGGTGGGCTTGGATAGGGAGAAATTTGCATGTTTTTCAAAATGTTGTTACTACTTTATCTCAGTTAAACATGTGTGTTTTTAAGGTTGCCTTGGATATTGGGTAGTCTTCTGTGTCCTCTGTTTCGGCTGTTAGTAGGTGCAGACAGATTAGTGCTACTTGGGAGCCTCCTCAGGAGGGTTGGGTGAAGCTTAATTGTGATGGTAGTAGTCTTACTAGTGGTGGTGATTTGTTTCGTGATTCTAGGGGGAAATGGCTTGGGGGCTTTTCTCTCAATAGTGGTCCCTCTTTGATTTTGATTGGAGAGTTGTCAGTTATTCGGGCAAGTCTTGTTATTGCCTGGGATCGTGGGTTTCGGCAGCTTATTGTGGAGTCTGATTATTTGGAGGCTGTGAGGTTAGTCCTTTCAGATTTATACCCTGCTCATCCTTTAGTACCTATTGTAACACCCGCCGCCCAGTCCCGAGAGACCCGACGGCGGATGCCACATTTGGTGCCGGAGACACCGTCTTAACTTAACATATAAATCATAAAACTAAAATTTATAATTAGAAGTAACTGAGTAGTCACCAGTTTCACGAGTAAATTTTTTTTTTTTGTAATAGTAATATTTCATTTCCTTTTCTTATCTTTTTATATATATATATATATACATCGGGAAAAATCCTACAGAAATACTGTAAGAATATTCCTATAAAAACTGAGCTCGCCAAACATGTGAATACAAAATACTCCCAATTAAACTCTAAACTTCCAACATCTCCAAATACTCATTATAACATAACAACACCTTTATATTTTTATAACTGAATAAATCCTCAATAGTATTTTAGATCCATCAATTAATTGCATTCATTATATCTATCAAGTCTTAATGAACTAATCATATCAACTGACTTCAAATAATTCTTTCAAATCATAAAGTCATTACTTGAACATTTATTATACCAATACATATACTCTTTATTTAATACCATGTACCGAAATATCATGCTTTGATAATTCATTTGATAACATAATCCTTAATTTCCAAAGTAAGGTTTACTAAAATAATATGATCTCATTCGTTTAATTGTCTTACAAATATTTTCCATAGGGCTCGCATACACTTAGGAGAAAGAGAAGCAGATAAGTTTTCATAACTTATTCATAATGGCCTTAGGTCGCCAACCTTTTCATAACATATAGAGCGCGTCCGCCCTAACAGAACAGAAGACACCCACGTGTCTAGCATATGATCATAGCTTCTTATCAGAATGGCATCAAATGCCGAGCATGCTCATCAGACAGAATAAAAATCAAATCACGCATCAAATTCACACTAAGTATATTAGAGCCCAAAATCCTTGTTTTAATTCGTACTTCATATCACTTATCAGAAAACTTGTCTTATTCTTTAGTCTTCTTAAATTTATAATGTAAGCTTACTTTAGAATCATACTTAAACATAATTACTTAACATAGACAATTTCTTATCATATAAAATCATATTTTCCTTATTAAAAATTCAAAGCACATACACCTTAAATACCCATTTCTTTGTTAAAACTCTAAACATATATAAGTTATCAAATAATCATACTTATGTCATATATATAAAATAATTAAGTAAGCTTTAAGGTGGTACCAAAGGGAGGAATTTCATTCTCCAATCAAGCATGCTAACATAACTCTTATGCACAAAAGTATCCATTTCAACCCTTATCATGCATTATCTAAATCAATTCCACACCTTTCCAATTTATATCCATTTAAACATATCCACAACAACACTTTTCAAACTTATGTCTTATTTTTGTCAAATAAATCTTAAAGGATACAAAGAATGAAGAGAACTTCATCACACATAATTCATACCTTCATTTATCCAAATAAACCTATGATTCATGACATAGAAAATTTCCAGCATTAATATAACCTTGACCTTTGCTGGGTTTTTAAGACATAACTTGAGTTCTAGATCTCCAAATTAAGTGAAGTTTGATTCATTAGAAAGATAAGACAAAATTATACAAATGTTATCAAGGGACAACAGCCCAGATCAATCTGTAAAATGGTGAAAAACGGCTAGGAACACAGACCAATAGTCCAGACCTGATTCAGCAGAACTAATTCCAATGTTTATCAAATTCCTACTTATCCAGACACTCAAATCAATCCAATCCAAAACCAGAGAAGTCTCAAGACACAGGGAATCAACTCTCATGAAGAACTCAGAACATAATATTACCATTATAGTGGTCAAAATGGGCACTCAATTCAGTGATACATGTGGCCCGTCATAACAGAGTCAGTTTAGGTGTTTTAGCCATAAGTTGAGCTATACATATCCAAATTGGACACAAGAGGATGGGTTGGAAAGCTAAGAAGTAGAGCTACAACTTTCATGAAAGACTCAGACACCAATGGAAAATGAAAAAGATCGAAAAACAGTCCTTAATCACACCCAATAACACTTTTTCCTAATTTCAGCTTACTTAAATCATATACAAGGTAGAGATTTCTACCACATACTAATTACTCATCAAATATCATCTTAAGATCATAAATCCACAAATAATAACAAGAAAACTTAAGGCCTTATTCATCAATAGGTTCTGCCACTCTTGGAGGATGAAGAAGAAATTGTTTTCCTTATCAATTCAACATATAAGCATGCTTAGAAATCTCCCAAGAACACATTTATACCACCAAAATTTAATAATAAAATTATTTCATATAAAATTTCCAATTTTCACAAAATAGTATAAACTTCACAAAATCAAAAATTGAAACAAGGTAAGAGTGTTTATGAACACTAACCTTAAACATAAGCTCTAACAAGCTTAAATAAGACTCTTGATTCCTTAGTTTTCCCTTGTCTTTGGTAGGAAGTTCTCCACCCTTTGTCCTCCAAATTACTTGAAATTATTCACCAAATATCATTTCTCAAGCTTTAAACTCTAGGATTGATTCCTTAAATCAAGTTAAATGGGTTGAATTTGATGGATTTGGCTAAGGATGAAGTTGAAGAAAAACAAAGAGAAGAAGAAGAAGAAGAAGGAGATAGCCAACGCCAAAGAGAAGAAGAAGGAGAGAAAGTGGTTGCTCAAATTATTGAGCACAAGGGTATTTTAGTCTTTTCTCAACATTGGATGGCTAGGATTGAGTCATTGTAATCTAATGGCTACAAATATTCTCCAAATTAAATTCTTTCAAAATATTATTTAACACAATAAAATCCACAATAAAATCCTCAAATTTACTCCATAAAAATAATTCATCTAATTTCCTTAATTAATATAACACCATTTCAAATTTACTCCATACAAATATTGCCTCTAATTTTCTTAATTAATATCACTCCTTAATTAACTATTCACTAATTTTCTAAATTCTCCAAAAATATTCATTACTTACTTTCTACCCATAAAAATAATGTATACATACTCCAGAAATATTAAAGAAAATATTAAACATACATAGTAATTTTTCCGGACAAAAATAATATTTATTCCCGGACCGATGATACTATTCACAGACCGATAACTTACTATTTCAGACACAGAAAAATGGGGCGTTACACCTATTGTCTTGGATATTCAGACTTTTTTGGTTTGTGATTAGGAGTGCTCTCTTCATCATGCTTATCGGGAAGCCAATTTTGCGGCTGATCATCTGACTAGGTTGGTTCATTCTATCACTATCTTGTTATATATTTGGGATTCTAGTTCTGCTTCATTATCCCTGATTCTCTGGGCTGATGCTTAGCTTTTTGAGATAGATCTTTTTTTTTTATGCTCCTTTATGTAACAATAAAAAAAAAAGTTTGGACAATTGAATTAACTCTAATCGAAATTAAGATATTATATATATACAAGACGTTCTCTCCTTTCAATTTTCTATTTTTCTTTTTTTAGGAATTTTAAAATTTTTTTTTTTTGTTTTTTTATAGTTTGATTGGATGTTGAAATATATTTTTGAAGTTTAATAATTATTGTATGGATTATTATGAATTTAAAAATTTTAAATTATTTTTATCTTATTTAACTATTATCTTTAAGATAATTACATTTAGATAATTACAATTTAAAACTTTTTTCTTTAATAGTAATGTTATAATTATAATATTATTAGAATTATTTATTATAGTATCATTTTGCATAATATTAAACATAATTTTAATATTATTAGGAACTATATTTATTAAGCATTGTAATACTAATGCATACGTATATAAAAATTTAGTTTTGCACAAGTCTTTTGGAAAATTTGAATCAAATCAAACAATCAAAATTTATCTAGAATGGTGATTTTTATTCCATTTAGTTTGGTTTAGCGGTTAAAAATTTTGAAATCAAATTAAACTTAGAATGGCAATTTGATTTGAAGAAAAACCTACCTAGATTGGGTCCATGGCTCTATCTATGAACCAAATCAATGAAATTAAATATTCTTATTGAAACGTGGGTATTTGAAACCATACACTAAAATAAAAAAAAAAAATAAAGTCGAAACACTTTTTAAAGAATTCAGAGTTTTATTTGATTTGGTCCATAGATAGGACTATAGACCCGATCTAGGTAAATTTTTTCCTTGATGTGGTTTAATGGTTTGAAAAGGGGTTTAAAAGAAGAGAAATTAAATTTAAACATAGAAACTAAAATTAGTCTGTTAAAAGTAAATAGTTGGTCTTTTTACATCTTAATATGGAAAACTAACTAACATTCAATTATGTTATAAAATAATATAAAACTAAAGAGAAGAAAAAGAAAGAATAGAGAGCGAAATATGAAAGAATACGAGAGTGTCATATTATTGATGAGAAGCCATATATATATATATAGTTACATAAATGGAACCCTAATAGAGTTCTACAGAAATTAGGAAGATACAATTCGCAATAATTAAGAATACAGACTTCTAGCCCATATACGACATTCACTTATTTCATAATACTCCCCCTTGGATGTCCATTCTTTAAAGAATATGCCTTGTTAAAATCTTGCTAAGAAAAAACCCTATAAGAAAAAAAATCTTAGTGAAGGATAAATAGTACAATTTTTTTTTTAAATACGCGTTGAAATACTGCATCATTAAAAACTTCTATTAGGAAAACCCAGTGGGAAAAAACCTTAGTTAAAGAGAAAAAGAGTACAGTGCGTATTTACTCTCCGTCATGTTAGTTATAATATAACTCATACATATCATGCCATGGAAATTTCAAAATACATATTTAACTCTATTCAATTTCTTCATATTCAAGAAGAATTATATCTTGCAAATAAAATTTATAAAAATGCTTATATCTAGCCATATGATTAGCAAGACTTTATTACATTAATAAATGATATTTTAGGACCAATAAGTTCTTCATAATTTTTTTTTCAAAGTGAACAATGGTCATCTTCTCATCAAGTGACCTCATAGCGATTAGCATCCACATTATTTTAATAACTTAGTCATATGGAGTTATACACAAAATTCCATTTATAAAATGCTCGAACTTTAGGCCAAGATAAAATTTTATATTCACAATATCTTTTATCTCAAACTCTTTCTTTGAGCAATCTATAATTTTTAGAAGCTCTTAGGAGTTCCAATAATGTTCATAAATCAAATATTGATAAATTCATATTCAAATCTCTTTATATATATATATATATATATATATATATATATATATATATATATATATATATATATATATATATTGTTTTAATCTGAACAGTAAATGAACAGTTTATGTTTATGAACAATCAAGAACAATATTTCTGATGTGAAAGATCACACAGAGGTGCAACCACAGAGCATACTTATACAAAATAATATTTATCAATTAACTCAACCAATTTTAATTGTTTAAGGTTGAGGGTTCCTGCAACCTTAGCCTGGGATCCCCAGAACTAAGTCAGAGTGTGGAGGGAGAAGAGAAGGAAGCCTTTAACAGGGCTTAGTAGTAGCAATTTATAAATTTAAATAAATAACTTTATTCAAATATGAAAATCAAATTTAAACTTACAATTTAAAAGTTTACAATCCAGACTTCGAACGTTGAATGCTTACAAAGAACTTTTGGGGGGAGAGGATGAGAGAGTGTTTATATATATATATATATATATATATATATATATATATATATATATATATATATATATATATATATATATATATATATATATATTTGATATAAATTTGGATAATATAAATCATTTATTGTTTAATTGATACTTAAATCGGTCGATCTTGGCAGCTTATGGTATCAGAGCCAAACGATTTAAGTATTGGTTACTATCACCCAATAAAGTGTTGATTGTTTACTATATTAATGAAGCTTTTAGCTTTGCCCACTGAGCCGATTCCATATGAACCCGTTGTAAGACCCATTTGTTGAGATTTGTTGGGCAGTGAAGGGTATAACCGGAGGGCATAATCGGGTAGCTTCTAAGATTCTTTAATATATTATACAATGGATCCTTTATTGTGTCGATCTGTAAGTAATGTTAAATCGGATGATTCTGATTCTTCAGAAATAAAAAGAATAATAAATAGAAATGAATTAATATTGCAAGATTTTAGTAAGGCTATAGATGATTGGGAAATACCTAAAGTAGATAAAGAACAAATTTATAAAATTAGTAAATTTCCTTTATGGAACACAGATTATGTTATTAAAACTGAAGAACGTGATTTTCAATTAAGCAAACCTTTTGAACGAATCACTCTTCTTTCATCTAAAACATTACAGCAACATAAAAGTAAAAAGTATAAATATATTCATATAGGATTAATACAAGTAGGTATAAAACCTCTAACTAGAGAAGGATTAAACACTAGTATATTGGCAGTAGTAAGAGATGCTAGATTTTTAAATTTTCAAGATTCTTTGTTAGGATCTGTTGAAACAAGCTTAAGTGAAGGACCAATCTCATTTGAGGTTTATCCAGATATGACTGTTTCTTTAAATGATCTTAATATTCTAGAAAGTATAATTTTAGAAGTTAAAACTCATAATTATAAAATGAAGCAAGGATCTATTCCAATTGCTTTAATCTATAAAATCCATTATAAAGCTATGAATTCAGCTTTTAGTACTAAATACAAATTACAACCAAAAATTGGAGAGACTAAGTTTCTTCAAACTGATTTGGCTAAAACCAACACCGTTATACCTAAAACCATCCAATGGAAGGATATCACCTTACCAGAGGAATGGATTTTGGAAGGGATTGTCCCTCCCCCAGAACCAGAACCTGTTAAACCAAATGTCAATTTACAAAAAATTGAACAATTTGAAGATGGTAAAGTAACTTTAAAATTTAATAGGAGTCAAAGTTCTAGGTATACAGGATCAACATCTTCTGAGATTATAGATGATGATAAGCCGAAAATACCTTCAGTAATTTATGCAAGATATAAAGAAAATGAACCTAAACCAATTATTCAAACCTTAGTAAAACCTAGGTATTCTACTTCAGATATACCTGCATCTAGTCAATCATTTAAAATGAAAGGAGTTGATTATAGTAATTCAGTCCCTCAGGCAGTTTATAACCCTGTTGACAATTATTTAAATCAACAATCTAATTTAGTAAACACTTCACCAGAGTCACCAACAGCTTCAGCCATCACTGAAAATGTTAGTGAATTAAATAGAGAACTAAATGTTTTAACTAAAGATGAAATTAATAAAGATTTGGTAAAAGAAATAACAAAAACAAAGAATTTAATGAAGTTTAATAAAATATTAAAAACTCATAATTTTGAAGATTTAAAACAGGAATATGTTGAATATCAATTTCAAACTCAGACTAGAATTAGATTTTTAGACTGGTTCTCATTAATTAAAAATAATTCAACTAAAAGTCTTAACCCAATAACAATTCGTGATAAAAGACCAGAATGGATAGTAAATGATAGGATAATTCAAAGTGATTTTCCTCCTAAAGCCATTAGTAAATTTAAATATCAAGATAATGATATTACTTGTGCACCATATAAAGTAACTAGAGAAAATGATTCAGATAAAAAACTAATTGAGCAAAATAATTTTAGTAATGCTAGTTTAATTTGTTTGAATACACAATTAAAAAAGATAGAACAATTACTTCAAGATAAACCCATAGTACTTGAACAATCTAAAGGTAAAGAATTAGTAAAGTCACATATGTTTAAACCATTTCAGGTAAGTAAAACTAGTCAAAAGGAATTAAATTCACAATTTATAGGAACTTTAAAACAACAGCTTAGTCAACTTGAGGCAAGTTCAGGATCTACTCCCCAAGTAGTTCAGGATTCTACTAATGCTTCTAGAAATATAAATCTTTTAGAAGAAACTTCTAGCTCTGAAGATAGTAAACCTGACTCAGATAGTGCTCAACAATTTGTAAATAATATAACCCATAGAGAAATAGTCTCTAGGGCCCCAGATTTAGGATTAATTGATAAACCTCCATACATATCCCAATTTCATTATAATGCTAATACATTATATGAATGGAATATTGATGGCTTATCTGAATATAAAATATTAAGCATTTTGCAACAAATGACCATGGCTGCGAATGCCTATAAAACCCAGTCACCTATATCTGATAAAGCCGTTGCTGAAATCCTCATTGCAGGATTTACAGGACAATTAAAGGGATGGTGGGACTACCATCTCACTGAAAAAGATCAATTAGATATTTTAAATGCAGTTCAAGTAAATGACCAGGATCAACCTTTATTTGATGAAAATGGTGAACCTATTCAAGATGCAGTTGCAACCTTAATATTAACCATTTCATTACATTTTATAGGCGATCCATCACATATAAAAGATAAAAATGCTGAACTTTTATGTAATTTAAAATGTAAACACTTAGGTCAATTTCAATTATATAAAACCACTTTTCTTACACGATTAATGTTAAGAGAAGATTCTAATCAAGCTTTTTGGAAAGAAAAATTCTTAGCTGGTTTACCCTATTTTTTAGGAGAAAGGGTTAGGAATTATATTAAACAACAACATGGTAACCCAATTCCATACAATAAATTAACTTATGGCCAATTAATAAGTATAATTCAGAAAGAAGGATTACAAATTTGTCAAGACCTAAAACTTCAGAAAACTTTAAAATATGAATTAAAAAAGACTAAACAAGAATTAGGAAGTTTTTGTAAACAATTTGATTATAGTATAACCCCAACTCAGCAATGTAGTGGTCAATGTTCTAAAACACCAAGTTATAAAAAACATTATAGGTCTAAACCTAGTAAAGAAGAATTTTATCACCACTATAAACGTAAACACCATAAAAAACCTAAGAGTAAAAAACCATACAAAAAGACTAATAAAATTTCATATAAAGACTTAACTTGTTTTAAATGTGGTAAGAAAGGACATACATCTAAATTTTGCAAGTTCAATAAAAAGTTGCATGAATTAAACTTAGAAGATGATGTGATAAATAAAATTCATGAATTGTATCTTACTTCTGATACATCAGATTCTGAGGTACAAGAAAGTGAACATCAAATTGATGAACTAGGTTCAACAACCAGTTCTTCAGAAAAATCAATAAATATGTTAACAAAAGATCAGAGTACACTCTTAGAAGTAGTAAATACTCTCACAGATACTAATCTTAAAAGTCAACTTCTTAAAAAATTAATTGCAAGTTTTGAAGAAGATAAAGAAGTAAAAATAATCACACCTAAAATTCAGACTAATACTTATGATTTAACTACTATATTAAATAAGAATAAAAAATTAGAAACAAAAATATCATTAGAAGATCTATATAAAGAACTTAGAATTTTAAAACATGAAGTCAAAGAATTAAAACATCAAGCACAAGTACATGATGCCAAAATAAAACATTTAGAAACTCAATTAATATCTAGTTCCTCTTCGGATGAACCAGATGATAAAATAACAGATGGAATAAATGAGCTAAATGAAGATGAAGACATAAATCCACATTTTCTCTTTCTTTTACAAGAAATAACATCTAGAAAATATTTAGTAAAATTAAATTTACAAATTTCACATGATTTTATAATAAATGGTATAGCTTTATTTGATACAGGAGCAGATTTAAATTGTATAAAATCTGATTTAATTCCACATAGATTTTGGTCAGAAACACATGAAAAACTGACTACAGCTAATAAATCTAAATTAGAAATTCTTGGTAAAATTGAAGCAGATATTATAAATAATGGATTAGAAATTAAAACAATATTCTTACTTTCACCACAGATAAATTATATGGTAATCTTAGGAACACCATTCATTAACCTAATTACACCATATTCGGTAAAAGAAGATTGCATTAAATTCAAGGTAAAAGGAAGTAGAGCTAGGTTAGAATTTACTGAAAAACCTAGGAGAAAAAATTTAAATTTATTAAGAGCTCATTCTATTAAAACTTTGGAAATTAATTCTTTAATAAAATCTAAAGAAGAAGACTTAAATCATTTGAGAAATTATACATATCTTCAAAGGATTAAAAAGCAATTAGAAGATGAAGATATTCAAATTAGAATTGGTAAATTAAAGGCATTTATGGAAAATAGATTATGTGCAGATCACCCAAATGCATTTTGGAATCGTAAACAACACATAGTAGATTTACCCTATGAAAAGGACTTTGATGAAAAGTCCATTACAACTAAAGCCCGACCTATTCAAATGAGCCCTGAACTCATCGACCATTGTAAAAAAGAAATTCAGGATTTAGAGAATAAAAAATTAATCTAGAAGTCCGTGGTCTTGTGCAGCTTTTTATGTCAATAAAAATGCTGAGATAGAAAGAGGAGTCCCTAGATTAGTAATTAATTATAAACCACTGAATACAGCCTTAAAATGGATAAGGTATCCATTACCCAATAAGAAGGATTTATTAAAACAATTATATCAGGCAAATATTTTTAGTAAATTTGATATGAAATCTGGTTATTGGCAGATCCAGATTCATCCTAATGATAGATATAAAACAGCATTTACAGTTCCCTTCGGTCAATATGAATGGAATGTAATGCCTTTTGGATTAAAAAATGCTCCTTCTGAGTTTCAGAGGATCATGAATGATATATTTAATACCTATAGTGAATTTTGTATAGTATATATTGATGATGTTCTAGTTTTTAGTAGAACATTAGAAGAACATTTTAAACACTTAAAAACATTTTGCATGGTAATTGAAATGAATGGATTAGCATTGAGTAAAACTAAAATGGACTTATTTAAAACTAAAGTTAGGTTTTTGGGTCATTACATAGAACAGGGTATTATCCAGCCCATAGAACGAGCTATGGTATTTGGGTCCAAGTTCCCTGATGAGTTAACTAATAAAACCCAACTTCAACGTTTTCTTGGATGTTTAAATTATGTTATAGATTTTTATCCAAACCTCAATTGCATGATAAAACCTTTACATGATAGGCTTAAGAAAGATGCTGGCCCATGGACAGCCCAGCATACACAGTTAGTAAAAAAGATAAAGGCCTTAGTCAAAGAAATTCCATATCTTTATATCCCTCATCCAACAGCATTCAAGATAGTTGAAACCGATGCTTCAGATGTTGGATATGGCGGTATTTTAAAACAAGTAATTAATGGTAAAGAACGAATTATTCAGTATACGTCTGGTCATTGGAACCAAACTCAAATAAATTATTCTACTATTAAAAAGGAGATTTTAAGTATAGTAATTTGCATCAATAAATTCCAATCTGATTTATTAAATCAAAAATTTTTACTTCGTATTGATTGTAAATCTGCAAAAGATGTTTTACAAAAAGATGTCAAAAATCTGGCTTCTAAACAAATTTTTGCAAGATGGCAAGCTTTACTTAGTATATTTGAATTTGATATTGAATTTATTAAAGGAGATAAAAACAACATTCCAGACTTTCTGACTCGCGAATTCTTACAGAACGATGGGCAGGAAAAAGGATAAGGGCAAAGCCCCTAAAGAAGAACCTGAATCACCTACTAAAGCCCTTTCTGAGCATTCAGAAGATTTACCTAAAACCCTAAACACTAAACTTTCTCCAGATCTTAAAAAATGGATTGAACAGCTAAGTCAATCGCCTGAAGTGTTTAAGGCGTTACAAAGTATAGCGTCCTCTTCCACAGAGGCGCCAGGTATGTCTTCTACACCTAAAGCGATCGTACCCGTTCATGGTACGGCTAGTCTGTCTCAAACGGTAGGCAGTAAAGACTTATCAAATCCGTTGATGGCTGTGGATTTGCCAAAAATCCAGTATACGCAAGGTATACATAAATGGTTTCTTAAAACTATTTTTCATTATGAAATTGAAATAGAAGATGGATATAATAACACTAATCCTTGGTCTGTTTTAAAACAGTACTACCCTGAGGATTGGTATTTTGCTCCAACTGATCTTTCAAAACCCCAAGAATATTATCATAATATTCTCTTGGATACTGGTTCTGTAAAAATTAAACATAATTATGATTCAAAAAATAAATCTGTTATTTTATATTCTTCACTTAAAATCCAACGGATTCTTCATCCAA
Organism: Jatropha curcas; assembly: GCF_041381405.1. Lineage (NCBI taxonomy): Eukaryota > Viridiplantae > Streptophyta > Magnoliopsida > Malpighiales > Euphorbiaceae > Jatropha > Jatropha curcas. Next base: position 8,590,579 of record NC_143159.1, read on the forward strand.
AGGACTGGCCTAAACCCTCTCTTTCTACCCCTGTACAATTTAAAGTTTTATATAAACATGTACACAGTACTGTATACAATTATTTTGATTATCGTGATGCATGGGATAAAATTTTTGCTATTCAAAATCCTACTGCTACGCATTCATGGTTAATCTATTTTGACACATCCTTTCGTACTGATTGTAAATTGCCTAACTGGTTTAAAAAATGGTGGGAAACTAGGGGAATTTCCAATGAAATTATCCCTCCTCCAATCCAGGCATTATATCAGTATTTTAAAGCCCATTATAAACCCAAACCTGCAGAAGCCCATATTCCTTCCCTTATGTACTATTGTATGGCCTTCTTCACGCCCTGGGTATATCAATGGTATTTGGACACTCAGTATGCCGTAGGAACGTACCAGATTCCTATGTTGGTAAAAAGACATAAGATTAAATGGTGGGGATCTTTCAAGAACTCTACCACGGAACTAAAAATTGATCTCTGGATACGTGATAAATTAAAACAGGTTTCTCCATTAACCTATGCAACAACTCTTGCACTAAAAGATCAACCGACTTTCGGAATCCAAAAGGCACAATGCCAAGCAAGGTTAGCTGCTGCTAAAACTCCAGATGAGTATAGACGAATCTGTCAAGAAATGCTTCAGCATCTTTCAACAGATTCTGATTCTCCAGTAAAACCCTCATCAAGTAAAAAGCAGGCAGACTGTTCCAGTAAAATATCTAAATCAAGTAAACAGAAGTGGGCTGACATGGCTTCCTCTTCCTCATCAACATCATTCCCATTATCCTCTGACGAAGATAGTAATGATGAAGATTTTGAATCCATTATAGTCAAAAGTAAAGCTGAGAAGGCAAAAGAAAAATTAAAACAAAAAAGCAAAGTAAAGAAAAAAGAAAAGAAAAAGAAGGACACATTGTCCTCATCTGAGTAAAAGGCAGGTGAAACCTTATTTCACCATCATTCAACAGTAAAAGATAAATCACTGTTTCTACAGGAAAAGCCAACGCATCATCCACAGTAAAGATTCGGTGGCAGACCAACAACTATTCATCCACAGTAAAGGTCAACACTGCTCAAGATTCGGTGGCAGACCAAGCACTGTTCATAAATAGTAAAAGTAGAATAGTAAAGATTCTTTTCTATGTTATTTAAAGGGAGCCTATCCTCTTGTGAAGGCATAAGCTTGTATAACCATATACTAAACACTCTCTCATCCTCTCCCCCCAAAGTTCTTTGTAAGCATTCAACGTTCGAAGTCTGGATTGTGAACTTTTAAATTGTAAGTTTAAATTTGATTTTCATATTTGAATAAAGTTATTTATTTAAACTTATAAATTGCTACTACTAAGCCCTGTTAAAGGCTTCCTTCTCTTCTCCCTCCACACTCTGACTTAGTTCTGGGGATCCCAGGCTAAGGTTGCAGGAACCCTCAACCTTAAACAATTAAAGTTGGTTGAGTTAATTGATAAATATTAGTTTGTAAATTGATAAGTATGCTCTGTGGTTGCACCTCCGTGTGATCTTCCACATCAGAAATACTGTTCATAAACATATACTGTTCATTAACTGTTCAGATTAAAACGGATACTGTTTATCTTTAAACAACTACTGTTCAAATTAAAATTCTTTGGTATATCAGCTGGAAACACATAACCTCCTGGTGTTTATCATTGCACTTGATAAACAAGGGAAACTTTGTGCTACAACGCTAAGTACCATATGAATTATATTCATGTTTTTGTAAATTTAAGAGAAAATAATATTTTAATTACAATATATAATATTAATTTAAATATTTTTGAAATATTAATTGATTTAAATAATAGATCTATTTCAGTTGATATATTTGATATAAATTTGGATAATATAAATCATTTATTGTTTAATTGATACTTAAATCGGTCGATCTTGGCAGCTTATGGTATCAGAGCCAAACGATTTAAGTATTGGTTACTATCACCCAATAAAGTGTTGATTGTTTACTATATTAATGAAGCTTTTAGCTTTGCCCACTGAGCCGATTCCATATGAACCCGTTGTAAGACCCATTTGTTGAGATTTGTTGGGCAGTGAAGGGTATAACCGGAGGGCATAATCGGGTAGCTTCTAAGATTCTTTAATATATTATACAATGGATCCTTTATTGTGTCGATCTGTAAGTAATGTTAAATCGGATGATTCTGATTCTCCAGTAAAACCCTCATCAAGTAAAAAGCAGGCAGACTGTTCCAGTAAAATATCTAAATCAAGTAAACAGAAGTGGGCTGACATGGCTTCCTCTTCCTCATCAACATCATTCCCATTATCCTCTGACGAAGATAGTAATGATGAAGATTTTGAATCCATTATAGTCAAAAGTAAAGCTGAGAAGGCAAAAGAAAAATTAAAACAAAAAAGCAAAGTAAAGAAAAAAGAAAAGAAAAAGAAGGACACATTGTCCTCATCTGAGTAAAAGGCAGGTGAAACCTTATTTCACCATCATTCAACAGTAAAAGATAAATCACTGTTTCTACAGGAAAAGCCAACGCATCATCCACAGTAAAGATTCGGTGGCAGACCAACAACTATTCATCCACAGTAAAGGTCAACACTGCTCAAGATTCGGTGGCAGACCAAGCACTGTTCATAAATAGTAAAAGTAGAATAGTAAAGATTCTTTTCTATGTTATTTAAAGGGAGCCTATCCTCTTGTGAAGGCATAAGCTTGTATAACCATATACTAAACACTCTCTCATCCTCTCCCCCCAAAGTTCTTTGTAAGAATTCGCGAGTCAGAAAGTCTGGAATGTTGTTTTTATCTCCTTTAATAAATTCAATATCAAATTCAAATATACTAAGTAAAGCTTGCCATCTTGCAAAAATTTGTTTAGAAGCCAGATTTTTGACATCTTTTTGTAAAACATCTTTTGCAGATTTACAATCAATACGAAGTAAAAATTTTTGATTTAATAAATCAGATTGGAATTTATTGATGCAAATTACTATACTTAAAATCTCCTTTTTAATAGTAGAATAATTTATTTGAGTTTGGTTCCAATGACCAGACGTATACTGAATAATTCGTTCTTTACCATTAATTACTTGTTTTAAAATACCGCCATATCCAACATCTGAAGCATCGGTTTCAACTATCTTGAATGCTGTTGGATGAGGGATATAAAGATATGGAATTTCTTTGACTAAGGCCTTTATCTTTTTTACTAACTGTGTATGCTGGGCTGTCCATGGGCCAGCATCTTTCTTAAGCCTATCATGTAAAGGTTTTATCATGCAATTGAGGTTTGGATAAAAATCTATAACATAATTTAAACATCCAAGAAAACGTTGAAGTTGGGTTTTATTAGTTAACTCATCAGGGAACTTGGACCCAAATACCATAGCTCGTTCTATGGGCTGGATAATACCCTGTTCTATGTAATGACCCAAAAACCTAACTTTAGTTTTAAATAAGTCCATTTTAGTTTTACTCAATGCTAATCCATTCATTTCAATTACCATGCAAAATGTTTTTAAGTGTTTAAAATGTTCTTCTAATGTTCTACTAAAAACTAGAACATCATCAATATATACTATACAAAATTCACTATAGGTATTAAATATATCATTCATGATCCTCTGAAACTCAGAAGGAGCATTTTTTAATCCAAAAGGCATTACATTCCATTCATATTGACCGAAGGGAACTGTAAATGCTGTTTTATATCTATCATTAGGATGAATCTGGATCTGCCAATAACCAGATTTCATATCAAATTTACTAAAAATATTTGCCTGATATAATTGTTTTAATAAATCCTTCTTATTGGGTAATGGATACCTTATCCATTTTAAGGCTGTATTCAGTGGTTTATAATTAATTACTAATCTAGGGACTCCTCTTTCTATCTTAGCATTTTTATTGACATAAAAAGCTGCACAAGACCACGGACTTCTAGATTTGCTAATTAATTTTTTATTTTCTAAATCCTGAATTTCTTTTTTACAATGGTCGATGAGTTCAGGGCTCATTTGAATAGGTCGGGCTTTAGTTGTAATGGACTTTTCATCAAAGTCCTTTTCATAGGGTAAATCTACTATGTGTTGTTTACGATTCCAAAATGCATTTGGGTGATCTGCACATAATCTATTTTCCATAAATGCCTTTAATTTACCAATTCTAATTTGAATATCTTCATCTTCTAATTGCTTTTTAATCCTTTGAAGATATGTATAATTTCTCAAATGATTTAAGTCTTCTTCTTTAGATTTTATTAAAGAATTAATTTCCAAAGTTTTAATAGAATGAGCTCTTAATAAATTTAAATTTTTTCTCCTAGGTTTTTCAGTAAATTCTAACCTAGCTCTACTTCCTTTTACCTTGAATTTAATGCAATCTTCTTTTACCGAATATGGTGTAATTAGGTTAATGAATGGTGTTCCTAAGATTACCATATAATTTATCTGTGGTGAAAGTAAGAATATTGTTTTAATTTCTAATCCATTATTTATAATATCTGCTTCAATTTTACCAAGAATTTCTAATTTAGATTTATTAGCTGTAGTCAGTTTTTCATGTGTTTCTGACCAAAATCTATGTGGAATTAAATCAGATTTTATACAATTTAAATCTGCTCCTGTATCAAATAAAGCTATACCATTTATTATAAAATCATGTGAAATTTGTAAATTTAATTTTACTAAATATTTTCTAGATGTTATTTCTTGTAAAAGAAAGAGAAAATGTGGATTTATGTCTTCATCTTCATTTAGCTCATTTATTCCATCTGTTATTTTATCATCTGGTTCATCCGAAGAGGAACTAGATATTAATTGAGTTTCTAAATGTTTTATTTTGGCATCATGTACTTGTGCTTGATGTTTTAATTCTTTGACTTCATGTTTTAAAATTCTAAGTTCTTTATATAGATCTTCTAATGATATTTTTGTTTCTAATTTTTTATTCTTATTTAATATAGTAGTTAAATCATAAGTATTAGTCTGAATTTTAGGTGTGATTATTTTTACTTCTTTATCTTCTTCAAAACTTGCAATTAATTTTTTAAGAAGTTGACTTTTAAGATTAGTATCTGTGAGAGTATTTACTACTTCTAAGAGTGTACTCTGATCTTTTGTTAACATATTTATTGATTTTTCTGAAGAACTGGTTGTTGAACCTAGTTCATCAATTTGATGTTCACTTTCTTGTACCTCAGAATCTGATGTATCAGAAGTAAGATACAATTCATGAATTTTATTTATCACATCATCTTCTAAGTTTAATTCATGCAACTTTTTATTGAACTTGCAAAATTTAGATGTATGTCCTTTCTTACCACATTTAAAACAAGTTAAGTCTTTATATGAAATTTTATTAGTCTTTTTGTATGGTTTTTTACTCTTAGGTTTTTTATGGTGTTTACGTTTATAGTGGTGATAAAATTCTTCTTTACTAGGTTTAGACCTATAATGTTTTTTATAACTTGGTGTTTTAGAACATTGACCACTACATTGCTGAGTTGGGGTTATACTATAATCAAATTGTTTACAAAAACTTCCTAATTCTTGTTTAGTCTTTTTTAATTCATATTTTAAAGTTTTCTGAAGTTTTAGGTCTTGACAAATTTGTAATCCTTCTTTCTGAATTATACTTATTAATTGGCCATAAGTTAATTTATTGTATGGAATTGGGTTACCATGTTGTTGTTTAATATAATTCCTAACCCTTTCGCCTAAAAAATAGGGTAAACCAGCTAAGAATTTTTCTTTCCAAAAAGCTTGATTAGAATCTTCTCTTAACATTAATCGTGTAAGAAAAGTGGTTTTATATAATTGAAATTGACCTAAGTGTTTACTAAATTAGATTGTTGATTTAAATAATTGTCAACAGGGTTATAAACTGCCTGAGGGACTGAATTACTATAATCAACTCCTTTCATTTTAAATGATTGACTAGATGCAGGTATATCTGAAGTAGAATACCTAGGTTTTACTAAGGTTTGAATAATTGGTTTAGGTTCATTTTCTTTATATCTTGCATAAATTACTGAAGGTATTTTCGGCTTATCATCATCTATAATCTCAGAAGATGTTGATCCTGTATACCTAGAACTTTGACTCCTATTAAATTTTAAAGTTACTTTACCATCTTCAAATTGTTCAATTTTTTGTAAATTGACATTTGGTTTAACAGGTTCTGGTTCTGGGGGAGGGACAATCCCTTCCAAAATCCATTCCTCTGGTAAGGTGATATCCTTCCATTGGATGGTTTTAGGTATAACGGTGTTGGTTTTAGCCAAATCAGTTTGAAGAAACTTAGTCTCTCCAATTTTTGGTTGTAATTTGTATTTAGTACTAAAAGCTGAATTCATAGCTTTATAATGGATTTTATAGATTAAAGCAATTGGAATAGATCCTTGCTTCATTTTATAATTATGAGTTTTAACTTCTAAAATTATACTTTCTAGAATATTAAGATCATTTAAAGAAACAGTCATATCTGGATAAACCTCAAATGAGATTGGTCCTTCACTTAAGCTTGTTTCAACAGATCCTAACAAAGAATCTTGAAAATTTAAAAATCTAGCATCTCTTACTACTGCCAATATACTAGTGTTTAATCCTTCTCTAGTTAGAGGTTTTATACCTACTTGTATTAATCCTATATGAATATATTTATACTTTTTACTTTTATGTTGCTGTAATGTTTTAGATGAAAGAAGAGTGATTCGTTCAAAAGGTTTGCTTAATTGAAAATCACGTTCTTCAGTTTTAATAACATAATCTGTGTTCCATAAAGGAAATTTACTAATTTTATAAATTTGTTCTTTATCTACTTTAGGTATTTCCCAATCATCTATAGCCTTACTAAAATCTTGCAATATTAATTCATTTCTATTTATTATTATATATATATATATATATATATATATATATATAATGAACATTTAATAATATTATTATAATATTCTTTTAACAAATATTCACTAATCAAGAAATCACCTTACTCATGATAGCATATAAAATAAATATAAAAAATATGCTTTCAATAATAAAATATTATAAAAAAATATAATCATAAAATAATATAATATTTTCTTAGCCATAAATATCATTAAGGAATCTATAATTTTTATCTCAAACTCTTTCTTTGAGGAATCTATAATTTTTAGAAGCTCTTAGAAGTTCCAATAATGTTCATAAATCAAATATTGATAAATTCATATTCAAATCTCTTTATATATATATATATATATATAATGAACATTTAATAATATTATTATAATATTCTTTTAACAAATATTCACTAATCAAAAAATCACCTTACTCATGATAGCATATAAAATAAATATCAAAAATATGCTTTCAATAATAAAATATAATATTTTCTTAGCCATAAATATCATTAAGGGAATTATACCATATGTATTGAGATTTCTTTAATCCATATAGAAATCTTGAATATATTTCTTGGGGTCTAGATTTGCTTGCTTCAAGCATTTTTTCAGTATTTCATGGATATCATTATCTTGTAATCTATATAGAGCTCTATAATATTAGTCGAATAAATTTCTCGAGAATTTAATTTTATGCTTTAAACAACTAGAGTCTTTCAAGAATTTTTATATAGATATCTACATCAAGTTAGCCATATAAATAGGCAGCCATTAATTCATTAGGCGCGTTTCGAATTTTCATAAATTGTTAGACTAATCAAATATCATATTATAATTGCATCCATCATATAAGGGTACTTATCTTCATAATCACTGCCAATTCTTTGCAAAAAACTTGTGCAACAAATTAATTTTGTTGTAAGCTATATATATATATATATATATATATATATATATATATATATATATATATATATATATATATATATATATATATATTATCTTATTCAACTGATTACATTATATAAATCTCTTTAGTTTATTAATTAATTTTTTTTGGCGACCAATTTTTTGTAATTTGTAGTAGAAGATTTTTTTTAAAAAATATTTATCAATTATTATTGGCATAAAATTCCTATTATACCAATTATTGTTAAAGTTATAAAGAATATTATTATGGAAGTTGTGAAAATCTTATTTCAAATCTAATTAGCTTTAAAAAACATGCATTGCAAGGGGAAAATAAATCCAACTAAATAAATACAAGAATAAAGTTAGCATCATTCAGAAAAAATAAAATTAGCATAATGAGCAATTATATAAATGAATTAAAAAGCATAATAAAAATAAATTCAATTAGTTCTACATTTCCTATTTAAAATAAAAAAATTAGGTACACATAAAAGTGGTACTTTTGCTTAATCAATTAGTAAATAGCCTCTCTTTATATAAACCCTAAAATTTGCCTTAAATATTGTCTTTTAAAATTGTGACATTTTAAATTTTATCCCTACAATAATGAATTTTTTTATTTTACTCCCAGATTTTTGAAATTTTTTTTTCCCTTTAATTTTCATCTGTAGGTCCATCACTGCCTAATAAAAGAATAGCTGAGTTGCTCACTAGAAAGCAGAGCCCTTTGGTCATTGTGTATGCCACTGTTTGCAATTAATATTTGCCAACTTCATCTCTACCATAATTTTCTGGAGAAAAGAAATAAAACAAGAAAAAAAGGGGTCCATATAGCTTCTTCTTGTCTATATATATATATATATATATATATATATATATATATATATATATATATATATATATATCAAATTCATTCATACGAATCATAGAGATGCAAAATATATCCTACCAAAGAGTATATCCTAGTTAGATGATACTCACATGGGCTGTTTGGGTTTTTCTCACCAAACTATATTTTAAATTTGAATATATAACAACATCTATAATACTAGCATGGATGGTGACTGATGTGTCATGTGAAATAGAAGATGTGAATGATGATATGGTTGATTGCATATTTATAAACAATGAATTTTAAAAACTCTCTCCAATGCATTAGTTTTGAATCTTCTTTTATTCTCTTTTTTCTCTCTTTTTTGGACCCACAATTTAAAATGCAATCAATCACTAAAGAGCAATAAATGTTAACATTATCTAAGAGAGTATCTAGAAATAGAAGATGTAGTTGACAATGTATATTGATTTTGTTTGACACATCAGCTTAACATCGTAAATAAATATTAGTATTGGAGAACATTTTTTAACAAGTCTTTCCATTTTTCTAATATGACAATTAAATAAGAGCAATTTACATTTGCATTGGAGATGCTCTAAGTTGGTTGACTTGATCTCTAAACCGACATAACTATCATTTAATTAGGGGCTCTATGGACAGGCTGTGATTAGGTGAAATATAAAATAATACTAAAAGAAATTTCATAAAAATTGACCCATTATCACATGTTAAATAATTTATAATCCATAACATATTTAAATGTGATATAAATACATTATTATATTATTAAAGTGTAATATAAATTAAATATTATGTTTATTTAAATCTCAGAATGTGATCATGCTCTATGTACACAATATAAAAGAAAATTAAAATATATACTTAATAATATTGTATAAAAAATAAATGAGTATAAACAGCGAGTAATGAGCAATAGAAACGTGCAACTCTCATTGCAAAAAAACTAATTTATAGGAAATGTGGCAGAGTCGTTATCCAAATCCGAACGGGAGATACAGTTATTGATGACCATGTATATGTGTTTCATGTCTTTAATAATTCTTTTGACCGAGCATTATATATAATCAAAATAAGATATGTAATGTTCATTATTAATTCACTATTGATTTTTTTTTCTTAATACTTTTATTAGCTTATCAATTATCAATTACAATTAAACAAAATTTATTAATAGAAATTTGAGTAAAAAAAAAAGTCAAACTTCAATTATTGATCTACTATTAAAATCATAATAGAAGATTTATTAATGTTACTTTCTAGTTTACAAAAGTATTAAGTATAATAAAAGAAAATAATGTAAATATTCAATACAATTTAGTTTGACATACTTTTATGAATTTTAACTTAATTGTTTTTGTTACTATACTTTTAAGCTAATTCAAATTTTGGTATTCACTTTATATAATCCCCATCGTCATCTTAAAAATAAAATGATAATAGTATTAAATATAACCAGTAATTAGATTATAGTTAATGTTTTCTCTCTTGCTGTTAATTTTTCATTTTTTGTTAAATATAAATTTATTCAAAAAGATTTGCTTAACACATATAGAAGAATAATATAGAAAAATCTTTTTTGAAAATTTTATTTAATAATTCATCCATTTTATATTTAGGAAAATATATTTATTTTCTTTTATATTATTTTTACCTGAACCAATGCTTACTGCAATAAAAAGTTAAAAAGAAAAAGAAAAAGAATGAAAGTGATTTCATGTAAATTATTTAAGATTGATAAAAAAAAGGGGAGACGCCTAGAATTGTAAGAAAAAATAGGATGGTAATATCTAATTTTCAGAACAAGGTGGAATGAGACAGGACTTTATATTGATATGGGTCAATTTTTAGCCCGTTCCAGAATTACTTTTGGAATGAGACTATCAACAAATTAATATTGGATTTTTTTGAAGAAGAAAATTTGGGATGATTTTTGAGAACGAACGAAATACCCGTAATTCCATGAATACCTCTAATTGATGACATCCCCTTTTTCTTTAATCTAATTCGTGAAATCATTTGAACTACCTTCAATTATTTGAACAATGAGTCAAATTCCCTCTGGGCTAAGCAAGCGGAGATTAGTCAAGTCTATGCATCGTTAAAATGGAGACGGGCCTGGATACCTCCACATATAAAAAAGAAATTATTTGAATAATTAGTTAATTTAATATATATATATATAGAAAAAATCAAAAAAATTTCATTAATTGAAAACTGTATATAAATATGGGATACTGATCAATATGTTTCTATATTTTTGTATAGGAAGTCTAATAATAAACCACTTCTACAAAGAATAAAAAACACAATTTTAATTTGAAGTATCTGATCGAATTGACAGAGTATAATACTTATGTCGTAGGCGATCGCTTGCTCTACTTGATGGCTATTCATAGCTACTGTTCGATTCTATAGTCTTTGTACAAGTTCGATTTGATTACCTTCAAATTTATTCCTTCTACTGGAGAAGAGATTTATACTTCTTTTCGCATAACTATCCAAATAATAAAAGACGCTAGATAAAATCACCATAATGACATAACAATAATTTAGAACTGGATCTGAGAACAAAATCTCTAGATATGCGCAACAATAAATCTCAATATTTAGGCGACAATAAATTCAGATCTATAAACAGATTTGAGGATTATTTGCAAATAAGATAAATAAATAAAGGAAATGGGTGACCACCAGTGAGAGCTCACCAGTTGCCGCCCATGGAATAAAAAAAAAAAGAACTTTTAGGTTTTAGATTTCGAGAGAAAAAGAGAATATGTGGGTATAGTTAATTTAATATTATAATAATAACTAAATACAAATCATGAAAAAAATATTTGAGTAAATAATGGTGGCGAAGATTTAATTTTTTAAATAACAAATTATATGGTTAACTACAGTTATATTTTTTATCAAGAATATATAAAATAAAAACTACCTTTCAAGCATATACAAATTCAAATATATAATCCTTACACTTGGGTGGTCACAAATTATAAATTATTTTTAATTTATTTTATTTGATTAAATTAGAAGTGATAGAACAAAATCATACTAACAACGTATTAATAAAACTAAAAAAATATGAAAAATATACAAAACAAATTGAAGAATAAAGAGAAGATCATATTTTTTCTCAAAAAAAAAAAATCATTTTAGAAAGAACTTCAATTTCATTTTAACTGTTTATCTATTTATATAAAATGTTTCTATTTATGGGTTCTTAAAAAACAATATACAAGAATTAAAAAATTAATTCACAAAATTATACAATATAATTATTTTAGGAGTTATGAAATGAATTGAATGATATGGACATCACATAAACATATAATCTATAACAACCGACACATTTTTTAATATGCTTGGCATATGTTTAAATTAAATTTATAGATCCATTTCAAAAAAAAAAAAAAAAATTTACAGATAAGCCTGTATATTAATTCGGCACATTTAAAAATATTATTAAATCATATCTCCTAACCACTTAGATTTGGAAAATTGTAAGCAAACAATAGGTTCATAGAGTGCAAACAAAATTATTAAATTTGTGAGTTCAATCTAATTAATATCATTTTCTGGTGAGAGCCTGCCCACGTGTCCATAATTATTGTTAGATAAATATAACGACAAAACGTGGAGGCAATAATTGTTTGCTTTGGTCACTGAAAATAAAAGACACTCTCTTTCAAGGAAACGACAAATCACATGTAAAGATTTCCACGTGATTTAGTATTCATGTGTATCATACACGAAAATGCTTGAATCAAATTCTATCAATTAATTTCATTCTCTCTTTCAACTCTCTATCAAAAAATAGTGACCCGTCCTTAGCTAATGTATATTTGTAGAAAGCATATCTATATATATATATATATAGTATCAAATTAATTAATCAGCGGATTGATTTGAGTGGCTGCACATATATTAGCAGTTGGAATACATTCCGAAGCTGACTTGAGAGTTTGGGATTCTATACCACCTTCTATTCTACTGGATTTCTTGATTTTATAATAAAATATTTTCCATTTTAACTTAAAAAAAAAATTAAACTTACCCTAATAAATAAGAAACACATCTAGTATAAATAAATAAAAAAAAATAACAAATTAACCGAAAAGAAAAAAATGGTCAAATTTTATAAATTTAACAGAAATTAGAATTTTATTTAAATTTTTGAAATACACATACTGATTTTTGTGATTTTATTATCTTATTGAATTTACTTTGGCCTAATGACAAAAAATGAATTCCTTTTTTTTCATAAAAAAAAAAAAAGAATTTTCCTTTTCTTTTTATTTAATTATTGATCTAAGTATGATGCTTAGTTAGCTCACTAATTAAGCGCTTGTAGCTGACTTTTAAGAGAACGCCAACATTGACAATTTTTGGACGGAGAATTATTTGAGGTTATAATTGACACGAAATAATTAACTCAAAATATCAATTATAAAATTAAAACAATTAACTTGAATAAAATATTAAAGTTAAGTGGTTTTTTTTTTTTTTTGGTAATTAGGTCCATAATTTATAAGTTTAGAAAATTTTAATTGTGTAAAATTTTCATTGAATCCCAAAACTGTCTCTTTAGATAAATTACTATGAAATAATTAAAGTTTAACTGAAGTTACTATTTCATCCTATGTTTTTGAAAAATTACTGTTAAATCTTTGAGATTTACTTTCATTAAATTTTTTAATCCTTTCGTTCAAAAAATGTATTTTTGCTATAAAATATCCTTATAGTCATTGTCTATTTTAATGTTTGAATCCAATATTAATAATGTTATTATTATTATTCCTCACAATAATTACTTAGTTACTCTTTAATCCCTTATATAACATAAAAATAATTTTTTTTCGATAGAAGGACTAATTAATTTAATAGAACCAAATTAAAGATTTCATAATAATTTCTCAAAACAATAAGAATTAAATAATAATTTGAATCAAAACTAAAGAAATTTAATAGTAATTCTCCTGTATGATGCATAAATTTACGTCATACTTTACTAAAAAAAAAATTTGTGTCACCTCAAACTTCATTGAGTATTTATTATACCATGAAATTGTAATTCAATAACATTGTATATTTCTCCGCGCTAGCATTATGTCACCTCAAACTTTAGTTCTTCAAACTAGTGGGACGACCTAAGAAATTGGATAATATTTTGAGGACTAAATAGTACTTTATCTTAAATTTATAAATTTTGATAACATTGTACGATTTTCTATACTAAAAACAATAATTTTGAAATTTGATTTTTATCTGTATAATATCGATTTGATGTGAAATTTAGATAATTTTACAAATTTTAAATATTTAATACGTGTTTAATTACTCTAATTTTATAATATAAAGTTTTCAATAAAATATTTTTACTGTTTAAAGTATTTAATATATATGATTTTATAAATTAAAATATTTTATGGATTAAAGTAAAATTTAAAAGTTTCGTAAAATTAAAATATCAGAGGGTTAATTTATGCATTAGTACACGTAAAATGCGTGATACACGGGAGTGAATTTGTGCACATGGATACATAGAACTTATCTCGCACCATATCTGCTAAGGATAACATCAAAGGCAACGCGGAATCTCTAGACATCTTACACCACATGTGTGGACCATGTATAATCTTAAAACTAAGGATTTATCCGGTTATAATTTAAAATTAGTAAAATTTCAATTATTTCAGCGCAGAGATAGTCTTACTTTAGACAAAATTTTTATTTTGGACATTTATTTTATATAGAAAATTTTATTTTAAATTGATATTTTGGAAAGAATGATAAAAGAAAAAGTCTAATATACTCTCAATTAACAACAATTGCCTTTCTTTTGCTCAATTAACAAGTACAGTCGCAGATAAAAAGTTGATTGGACAATTAATAATTTTATGTTTTCAAAGCATAAATAATAGCTTATCAACGGTTTGATAGAAATGTACTTGACTTCGTAGAGTTGAGCACGAATTAAAGTACGTACACTGGACATGTTTATGGCACACTTTTTAATTGTTGCGCATTACTTATAAAAAAATTTCTATATCCATATTACACTTTTAATTTGGACACAAATTTAAAATTCTTCCAACAAACTTAATTGTAATGCTTTGTTGACTAAGTTTGTTCTCCGTTTCTAAGAAGTGTGCACTAATTTACGCATGAAGCACAAATATAACTAAACACGAGTATTTTTCTTGGAAGTTCAGCATAAAATATATTCACAGATTTATATCATTGCACCCTACTTTTAAAAAATTGTCTTTACATGGATATTAATCCTTACTGACGTGTGCACAAATTTTAATTTTATGTTCCTACATCCAGTGATTTTAAGGACAATTTCCTTCTTACTAATGCCCTATTTTGAAAATGATGTGCATTCAAATATTATAATTTGAGTGGAGAAGGCTCTCACAATCCTTAAACATTTTGGCTAATAAATGCACCATTGGAATACTCTATTAGTGAGTTGGCTTTATCACAATTAATTATTATTTAGAAGGCTAATTAAGGTTGTTATAGACCAAAAAAAAGAAAAAAAATTTTATGTTTAACTACTTTCTTAATTCCAGAGTTTTTTCTGTTTTCTTTAAAGTAAGAAAACAGAGGGAGTATAATTTTTGATTCATTCAGTTCTTTTTTTTTTTTGGGTCAATTTGGTTCATTTAGTTATTAATTTATAAAAATGTTAACTTTTGATTTTGGTTTAGTTATTTTAAAAATTAAAAACAAATTAATTTGAAATAATGGAATTTTTTATTAATTAACTTATAAAATATGGCTTCCTCCGATTTTTTTTTATAGGAAAAATTTTCATTTTAAGTTTTTTTATATAGAGAATTTTGACTGATTTGATAATTTGGAAACAATGTCAATATGAAAAATCTATGTTACTCTTGTTTTATGCATTTGTGAAGCTTTTACTGTGAGAGATTCTCAAGGTAATGGCTGACAATGGTATAGATGAGTATATAATGAAAAAATTTTGGAGAATGAATTGTTTTTACATCAATTTCCATTGAAAAAAATGTGCGTGTATAAGCGATGTGAGCGCATATTAAAATAGAGTTTTAATAGAAAAGAACTACAAAATTTTCAGATTGACTATATTCAAAAAAATCCTCATGGACTTACCTGAATATTTGAAAAATTACGTCATATTTATAATATGTTCTCTATAACCAAAGATGGTTAAAAGATTAAATAAGAACTAATTTTTATATTTTCACGTAACTTTTTCAAACAATGACCGAAGAAAAATTTTCCTCCAAAGGTTAGAGTATAAACCTTTTTTTACCTGTTTATATTTCCTTCATTTTAACCAAGCATTTAAAACCTTATTTAAGATTGAAAATTAATTTAAGGCATATATTTATATTTGAGGAGAAATTAGGAACAAAAGGTAAAAAAAAAATTGGTTAAACCGCCTTTTTTAATTTTAGTGAAAATTCAATCGTTCCTATATAAAAACAATGGAGAGAATATTATATTAGTGATATATTAATTTTAACATATTTCTATTAATAATATTTAATTTGAAATTATCTTTTAGTTGTAATACGTACTAATATTGTTTTTTTTTTTTGTTAAAAGAGCATTAATAAAAATTAGTTAATAATATTCAAATTATACATTATAACTTATCATCCAATAACAAATTGAGTTATATTGTTTTCGAATTTTTATTATATTTAATTTGATTCAATTAATATTTTTATTATAACAATTTCAGTTTGATTAGATTTCAATTAATCCATCATTCTTTGTTAATCCAATGTTCATTCTTTGTTATTCCCACATCAAATATTTTTAGGATCTAAGTTTACACAAATATAAATGAAATAAAATGTTCTTAAGGACGTGTTTAGTACAACTATTGCACATAGCTAATATATATTTCTTAAACTATTGAGATGTCAAATAAGTCAAAAGAACTCTCTAGAGTACACAATATGAGTAACCCTCTTATTTATTCACTCAATTAGTAAAACTCTTGTGATCTAAAAATATCAATCTTAAAATCTCTCATTCTCTAATAAATGACAAGACCAATAAGACTAAACTGGCATAAAATCCATGATTGGATTCAAAAAGCATTGGTCTCGAATAATTTTGTGAAAGCAGAAGTTTTCCAATATTATGTAGAACTCTATTGTTTTGAGTATTTATTTTGTTGTTTTTTTGACATTTTTTTATTAATTTTAATTATTATGTAATAAATTTTATAGTTATTTAGATTAAATTTTAATTATTATGTAATTAATCTTGTACTTTTCTGTTTTTTATTCTTGAATGATCTTAACTGAACTTTCAAATTCTCTATTATTAATTTTATTTAGATATGTAGTCTTTAAATTGTATTTTTATTTTTTATTTGGATTTAATTTTGATAATCATGCAATTAATTCTATAGTTTTCTTTCATACTTAGAATGATTTTAAATCACGTTTCTATTTCTCTATTATTAATTTTAGCTTTGTATCTAACTATTCTTTATAATTTTTAAACTATATTTTCTATTTTTCAATATTATTTTTAATTATTATGTGAGAAAATTAATAATATTTTAATTTTAATATTTTTAGAATTTTTTTAGATATTAAAATTTAATAAATTATTTTTTATAAATTTTAAAGTTCTTTTCCTATTTTTCTAACATTATTTTAATTATTATGCAAGAATGTTAATTAATATTTTAACTCCAATATTTTAAGTAGTTTTATGGATTGCCGGTTTTATTAATAAAAGACTCTTAACAAGTTTGTTTTATCTAATTATACTAATTTTTTTTTTTGTTTATTAATAACTAAACGAGTTAGATTTTGCAATAATAAGTAAACTTTAATTATATTTGATATTAATATTAACCTTTAGTTTTTCTCTTCTCATTTATGTTATGTAATTTCATAAATATTTTGATTTATTAGTGCTATATAATTCAATACGATTTGCCTTTCTTTCTATGCATTTGTTTTTTAACCAATTGTGTAGGAATCAATATGAATACTTTTTTTTTTTTTATGAGTTTAGTAATACTAGAGTTTATGGTGTTCAATCGCAAGTGAGAAAATTAATTAGAAAACATCTATTTTCTTCGGTAACTATGCATCTCGCTGTGTAGGAAATAAAGAGCATGCGTTTAATCGCTTGAAGGAGAGTGAAAACTTAATTTTAATACCAAATGTGTCCAGCGTGGCACTTCTCTTTCAAACTCAAATAAAGCCTTCAGTCCACATGTATACCTCCTCCCAAACAAACCGCGCACAATCCATAGGTTAACAAAATTTATCTTTCTCTATCTATGGGTAGTGGCTCAATTAGCAATATAGGCTAGGCAGGTGGAAAAAGCTCTTAGGATCAATCGCCACTAAAGACACCTGCAGGAAGTGACGAAAATCTTAACTGTGACTAAACCTCAAACTATTCTCTTTCACCTCCTCTTATTGAAGATTCACTCTCTCTTTCCCGGTCTCTGTTAAAAACTTAAAAAGGTTTGTAAGGATTTAAAAAATTTTCTTCAGCTTATCATTTTCTTTTCGCTTCTATTGTTGTTAACAGTGATATAAATACATAAAGAACAATTGAGTATTGAATCAAGAATAATAATACTAAAGAAAAAAAGGAAGAACAAAAACCTCACTTGTACAATTATGAAATCCCTAATAGTAATATCACATGACAAAGCTTCAGCTCTCTCTCTCTCTTTCTCTCTTTCTTTTTATTTCTAATAGTGATTTTTTAAAATTGAAAAGAAAAGGTGGTTTCAACTACAGTTGACGCCATTCAATGAAATAGCGAGATCCCATTGTTTTTGTTTTTATTTGATCTTTTAAGGGAGGGAACGGTAGAGATCAAGTATATGTTGTGGTGGTGCCCACTAAAGTGGGAACCACACAGTTTGAAAAGAAAAAAAAAAAGGAAAAAACGTGTTATTTAAAAAGATTGGCAAAAGGTTGGTAAAAGATTGGCAACCAACTTAAATGAAGAGCCGTGTGTAACTCACACACGGCTCTCATATTTCCTCTCCTATAAATAGGAGAGGATTTTCCTCAATTGAGACACACAGAAGCAGAAAGAGAAAAAATGTAGAAAAAGAGAGTTTATCTAGTTTTAGGAAGGGTTTCCTAAAATTAGGAGAGAGAAAAAATAGTGAGGAAATTATTATGGGGTGTTTTTGAAAAACACTTTGTGTGCTATTATTTTTGTATTATTCTCTTTGTGTACCTATTATTATTTAATAGTGGAAGAATGATTCGGAGTTTGTTCCGTGGACGTAGCCCTAAAACAGTTGAGGGTGAACCACGTAAATTTCTGTGTGTTCCATTTCTATTTTTCGCTACGTTAATTTTCTTTTAATTAGTTGAAAGAGCCCAACGAGTGGTATTAGAACTGATGCCCAACGAGTGGTATTAGAGCTGATTCCTATCAGTATAGGAAGACATATATGAAGCTTGAAAACGAAAAATGAAGGACTAGGTGAGGAAGAAGGCAAATAGGAATCGTTTGTGTGGGTAGAGGATTCTAGAAGGTCATTTTATTTTTAAATGGAAGTGACATCGCATAATCCTACGTACAATATAATTAATACACGGTTATTTTTTAAGTCCACATCAACATGCTATAACACACTTATTTTTTTTCTTTCAACGAGGGTCATAGTTATTGAAGAAAATAGAAGTCCAGGATCATGATGAGTCCACCGTAAAATTTAAGGCGCTATAAGGATAATCGCCGAAAATTCAAAGTTAAATTTATATATTAAGCCATTATGTCACACCTTACCTTACTGTAAGACATAGCATGTCGCCCGTAATATACTTAATAAGCACTTAAGTCTTATAATTGAGGATATTACACATTATGGATTATATAACATGAGATGGTCTTCTAATTGACTTCTTAAATTAGTTAAAAATCTTACGACCGAGGGATTTGAACTTGAAACCATCGCTTTCACGTTCTTATAGATAGCGAGAAAATTAACTAGAAAACATCATAGTTGACAAGATTTCACTCTTGTAATTACCGTCTTTATTTCATTATAAATGTGTTTAAAATAATTACACAAGGATTAAAATAATAATCAAGCAACCTAAATTTTGGCAAAAAAATTATAATCACTAAATCCTTCTATCAATTCTCTAAATAATTAATGCTTATTGATACTTAGTGAAAATACTAAAAGACAAGGATAACGTTAAAAAAACTAATTAATTTCTAACTAACAAATGAAGTGGGATAAAAAAAATATTAAACAACACACTTGTAATATGTTTGAGGTAGTATTACTAATTACTATCTAAACGATAATTGTGGAAAAAAAATAATTGTAACTGACTATTATTTATTTATTTTTTTTTAAAATAATTAATGTGTTTGTTTACCACAAAAATTATTAAAAATTCATTTAGTTTGACTGCTCATATATGTTAATGGCTGATAGCAGTTGCTATCACTGATGATTAATGGCAGTTAGCTAATAAATGTTAATATTTGATAAATTTTGGTAATAATTGATGGTAAAATATAAAATAACGGTTAATAGTATAATCGTTTCACATTATGTTGATATATATATATATATTAATTTTTAAGAAGACTATATTGTTTTTTATTTTAATTTGTTATAAATATTTTAAAATAGTATTTAATAGAAATTTATTATTTTAAATAATTATAAATAAATTAATAAAAATATTAATCTGAAAAACAAATAATTTTCTTACTAATTATTCTCATAAGGTCACAAATCAATTATCTGTTGATACGAAAAAAAGTTCGAAAACATAGTGATGCAATTAGCAACTTTTGATTGGCACATCTATCAACTATTGATTAAAATTCTTATTAAAGAGCTATAATCTAGTTGTTAAATACGAATTATTTATTAGCTGTATGAATGAGTTAAATCAAATGTCCTCTAAGAGGTGGTGAAGGAATAATTTAAAATAACACTTAAATGATACAAAAAATAGTAAGGTAAAATACATAAATTAGCAAAAAACCTTTAGCATTTTTAATTTTTATTTTGATTCTTTAGATACTGCAACTTATATATTTGTATCATTAAACACTTCAATTTGCAAAATATTTATATTAAATGTTTCAATATTAAAATTAAATCAATTAAACACTTATTAGGTAGTTAAAAATTGTGAAAATTATTATTTGAAAGTTATAATAACCACATATCAAATCAGTATTTGCATGTAAAAATAAAAAACTCTAAAAATTATTATTAGTAATATAGAGAGATGTATAATATTAACAAAATTCATATATAACGAAGTCATTCTCAAAATTTGATATGCCAGAAGGTCTTCCATAATACATTAGTGAATTTCTATATTTTTTGAAGTAACAATAATAAATTTAATGTTCATATGATGCATCAGAAAATATATGGGGTAAAAAAAAAGGAAAAAAAAAAAGATTCTTAAACTATACTCAAATTAACATATAAAACCTCTATTTTTAAAAACTAACTATGAGGTTATTAATTTTGTGATTCATTAATATTTTGGTCTTCTGTCTAAACAAGGATGACTAAAAGGAGATTTTAACAAAAAGAATGTTCTTGAAAAAATTGTTTACAAATCCATTGTCAAATGAAAATTATTTACCAATCTATATATGTATTGTTATGGAGAGAAAATGTTGCATTAAAACTACCAACTCAATTGACGTGTTTAATGCAATAGAAAAAGTAACACGTACTGATAAACAACATAAACAATAATAATACTTTAAATTGTCAAATGTTCTCTTCACTAAGACAATTTATTTGGTAGTTTTAGTGCAATTATAAAATGTAATCACTAATCAGTAAAAAGTATACGAGAGAATAACATTTTATTAAGCGTTCATTAGGTTAATTAATGATTTCACTAAAAAAATATTTGTTTTCTCAAAATATTTTTTTCAACAAAACACATATCATCTGTTAGTTTGTAAGATTCCACCACATAGAACTACATCATGTTCTACATTCATTTAATGATTTCTTTTAAGATGATGATGACATCTAGTCAATAGACTCATGACATTTTTCGGCCAACAATAACTATATGTGAATATGGTTCAAACTCATCGCATGAATGTCGATTATAAATATTAACCATGAAGAAGAATATCAAGACACTTGAGAAGACGTAGTATGTAGAAACCCACGTTGTAATACAAGTTCAACTCGAGTCACTTTATTTTTGTTGGTAATTTATAACTGTGTAAGGTAATTTATGTTTTTATTATTTAATTTGAAATATTTATGCACCAAAACCACCAGATGATGTGCGTGTTTTGGTTAAAAAAATACTTTGAGTAAACAATTTTTTTTTTGTTGAAACCATTAGTTAACCTCATGAATTCTTAACAAAACATTATTCTTTTGTGTACTTTTTGCGGACCAGTAGTCACACATACCGTATTTGTACTAAAACTATCAAATAAATTGTGTCTGTACGAAAGGCCTTTTTTTGCAATTTAGAATTTTTATTTTGTGTTAAAACCTCCAATTGAATCAGTGATTCAATAGAAAATAAAAATTATTGCTTATTCCTACAGTTACTTTTTGCTGACTGCTTATCAGGTATTACTTTTTTTATTACACTGAAATCGCTAATTGAGTTAATGGTTGTACAACATTTTTTCTTCATGACAGAATAAATATTAGATTGATAAATAGTTTTCATTTGACATTAAATTTGTAAATAATTTTTTCAAGAATATTATTTTTGTCAAAATCCTAACTAACATTGTTAATAGAATTATAACCTTAAGGACCCTATAATTAGTTTAATTATAACTTTTGATGAATTTATGAGTCATTTGATAGTGAAAATAAGCTTTTTTTTTTTTTTTTAAGACTAAAGTATTAATGAAATTATAAGTCATAGACTTTATAGTTAGTTTTCAAAAATAAAGATTCTAATTTGGCTATAACTTGAATACTATTATTTTTTAAAAAACAAAATAATAAGGGAAGATTTCTGTTTTTTTTTTTAATAGGAAAAACAAGAGTTTTGCTGGCGTCTCGAAGCATGAAAAAGAGCAGATTTTTGCCTTATAAATATTGAACGAATACTGAAGTTCCTCACCACTTTTCCATTTCGACTCCCTTGATTTCAGCAATAGCCTCAGCCACCTTCGTTTAGGTACTCTTTCTCTCCTATTCACACACCAGCACGCATTTGAGATCTACAGTTAATACAGAGCTTCTAATCTCAACTTTTTATTCATTTTCTAATTGCAGTAGATGCCGATGGAAGTCGAAGCGGCGCCTGTTCCTGTCCACATTAACGGAGAAAAGGCGGAGATCTTGGCGGAGGACTTCGATCTGAGGGCTGTGATTAAAGAGCCTTTGCCACCGGTTGTGACGGCGGAGGAAGAGGTGGCTGGTGAAGAGGAGACGAAACAAAATGGGAGAGAGATTGTGTTAGGGAGAAACTTGCACACTGAGTGTCTTGAGGTCACAGAACCAGATGCTAACGATGAGCACACTGGAGATAAAGAAGCTTATATGGCTAGCGTTTTGGCTAGGTATAGAAAGACCTTGATGGAAAGGACAAAGCATCATTTAGGTATAATATCTTTCATTTTGTTATGTTCCTTTTGATAAATTTGGTTTCTGTTTGGCCCGTACTTTTTTTTGTATGATTGAATTTTACTATTTCAGTTCTGTTCAATTCCTGAGTTTTTTACTTCCCAATAACTAAGAAAATGATTAAACCATGTTGGGTAATTGACTTTAATTAATGCACAATCACATATATCTGCATAAGTGTAAAATTGAAATAAAATAATTAATATTACTTTGATTTTCTAAAAGTGTCATTTAAATGGAATAAAAAGTCAAAAAGCTGTCAATTTCAACAGAGCAGATGGAGTATTAATCTTCTAATTAAAGAATTTTACTTTGGATACGAGAAATGTTCTTGTAAATCCAAGCTAAGGCAATGCATTTGGGTGTTTTAAGAAATCAAGCATCATTCAGAAAGGATGGAAACTTAGCAATTGGTTTTTTGTCAAGATTGTTGTTCATTGAAGAGTAGCATAGAAGTCATTAAAAGAAAGGGCAAAAATGTTGCACTAAAGTTTTTATCATTTTGTATAATTTGTTCAAGCAGCATTTGTTGGCTGTGGTTAATTATTCACAGGAATTGCAGAAAAACAAGTTGGATGCATATTAAGTTTCTCTCAATTTATTTTGGGATGCCTATCAAGTTCTTGCACTCAATTGTTTATATCTGTTACAGGTTATCCTTATAATTTGGATTTCGACTACGGTGCTTTAGGACAGTTGCAGCATTTCTCCATAAACAATCTTGGTGATCCATTTATTGAAAGTAACTATGGTGTCCATTCAAGACAATTTGAAGTTGGTGTTTTAGATTGGTTTGCCCGTCTGTGGGAGATAGAGAAAGATCAATACTGGGGTTACATAACCAACTGTGGTACAGAAGGAAATCTTCATGGGATTCTAGTAGGGTAAGTAGTGATTTTTTAATTTTCTTTTTATTTCTGCATATCTGATTATTGTCAAGTTCAGAAACGAGGGAAATGAGAAAAAATGTTATCCATGCAGGAGGGAAGTGCTTCCAGATGGAATTCTGTATGCATCACGAGAATCACATTATTCTGTCTTCAAAGCAGCTCGTATGTATAGAATGGGATGTGTGAAGATTGACTGTCTGGTTTCTGGTGAAATCGATTGTGCTGATTTTAAAGTTAAACTACTCGCTAACAAGGACAAACCAGCTATCATCAACGTTAATATAGGTATGTTTCTTATGGTTATTTTACACAGATGGATATATGTGTCTATCTTTGTGCTCACAGATTACTCATCTTTTTGATGTGTTGTTTTTATTTCAGGCACAACTGTCAAAGGAGCAGTTGATGACCTTGATCTTGTAATACAAACGCTTGAAGAAAGTGGATTTACGCATGATCGGTTCTACATCCACTGTGATGGAGCGTTATTTGGACTTATGATGCCTTTCGTCAAGCGTGTAAGTGATTTCATTTTAGGCTTGTGATTGGTGGAAACATAAACGTATTAGCAAGTTATTTCTGATGAACATGGAATGTTTATTTATTTTGTTAGTGAAATGACATGGATGACCTTTTTTTTTAATCTGGATGTTAAGCATGTGGTAATATGTTACTTTTGTCCCATTATTATGGATTTTTTTTTTTTTTTTTTTTTTACTCTATTTGGCTGATTATTGCTCATGAACAGGCACCAAAGGTTTCTTTCAAGAAGCCTATCGGAAGTGTGAGTGTTTCTGGTCACAAGTTTGTTGGCTGTCCAATGCCATGCGGTGTTCAGCTAACAAGGTTGGAACACATTAATGTTCTCTCAAGGAACGTCGAGTACCTTGCTTCAAGGGATGCCACAATCATGGGGAGCCGCAATGGTCACGCTCCTATCTTCCTTTGGTACACCCTCAACAGAAAAGGTTACAGAGGATTCCAGAAAGAAGTACAGAAATGTCTCAGAAATGCTCATTACTTGAAGGATCGCCTACGTGATGCTGGGATTAGTGCAATGTTGAATGAGTTGAGCAGTACTGTTGTGTTTGAGCGGCCTAGAGATGAGGAGTTTGTTCGTAGGTGGCAACTAGCTTGCCAAGGAAGTATTGCTCATGTGGTGGTGATGCCCAATGTCACTATTGAGAAGCTGGATAATTTCTTGAATGAATTAATTGAGAAGCGCTCAACATGGTACCAGGATGGACAACTTCAGTCTCCTTGTATTGCAACTGATGTTGGGAGTGAGAATTGTGCTTGTGCTTTGCATAAGTGACGAGTTTAAATGGTTGAGAACTATTAGTCTGTTGTACCAGTTGTTTTATTTTGTAACAGAAGGTTGATTATTTTAGAATCAATTTAGATTTCTTTACTGAGGCCTTTTCGTTCTTCCTCGTGTTTCTATTTTCTTATTCTTGTTTACTCGTCCTGCTATTTATCTCTTACTGCTATGATGATCAAATTGTTTTAAGCTGAGATGTGCTTCAATATTGAAACTATAAAATTCCCATTAAGGCTGTTTGAACTCCGCACCTGTTCTTGCCGAGAGTAGGCCTTTTTTTTTTAGTTGTATAAAATATGGGTCAACTCTCCCTCTTCCTGTAACCTCTCCTCTTATATTCTGCAAATCCTTCCTCTGACAGTGCATTGACAAAACTGCAATACTATCTCTGCATATATATAAATTTTTAATGGCTTGTTTTTGTGGCAGAAAATTGAACTCCAATGCATTTTTAGCAGGCACAACAAGAGTATACACTTCAATTTTTAGTCATATGTGAAAAAAAAGGCTGTAAAAGTTATCCTTCAGCTTGTTGTGCTTTGACATTATTTCTTCCCTTGTAGTTATCCTCGGGAGATTAAAGTATTGATTCAACTACAACGGGATACTTGTTTTTGGGCATCCGCACCAGTGTTGGCTGGACAGAGTCATCTTTCTCCAAAGGTTTCCACCTGTTACAAAGATCATAATATTAATAAAGAGTTGGCTTCTTGAGAGGAGAGAAAAAGTATTGTGCTATTCTTGAAAATTTCAGTTTCATCTTACTTGTATTTAGTGACCAGGTGATGGATGAAGACACAAATTTCCAGTTTGGCCAGGTTCAGTCCAGGGCACATACGGGGTCCACTACCGAATCCAAGAAAGCTGAAAGGCCTTAAGGTCTCCTGAAATTTATTTGGAATTTCATTACTCATTCTGCTAGTGGGAGGAAAGGAAATGTGCAAGTGGATATGCTTACATCAAATCTACTGGGATTGAACTTATATGGATCAGGAAAAACTTCTGGGTCATGGTGAATAGAGACTACATCCAAGTTTATTGACCAGCCTTTCTTGATTGTATATCCTGCAATGTTAAGACTAAGATAGAGTTAAATATCAGCTTTTACTGTGTGGCTTGTTGATTGATAGTTTGATAGTTGGTACCATCAATTTCGAAATCCTGGGCAGCTTTTCTTGAAAACCAAGGTAAAATCGTTGCTCTTCGAAGAGTCTCACTGATCACCTGAACTCCATATAAAGACAAATGATTGATCAGGGAAGAGTTTAACAGTATGGATTTTCAAAATCAGTTTGCAATTTGCTTCTCACTTTGTTTGTGTAAGGCATGCTGTTAACTTCAGACCATGTAAGGTTCTCTCCTTCTCTTCTCTTTGATTGTATTTCTCTATGCTCCTCCTGCAAGTCCAAAATAAGATTTCAGTTAGAGGTAATGAGTTAAAAACTAAAATTTGTCATCACAGGTGTCTCAAGTCAACATTACTCGAAGTCTTTCAAGAACTTGAGGATTTTCATCAAGGAATTTGACAAGCCATGTTAGAGCAGCTGTTGTAGTATCATGACCTGCAACTAGCAGAGTTAATATATTATCCTTGAGTTGTTGATCAGTAAGTTTATTTTCATTATCTTCCCCATCTCCTGCTTTCGTATGCTTCATTATCAGTGACTCTAAGAAATCTTGTTGGAAGCTTTTTCCACTTCTCCTCATTGCAATGGTTGAATCTAGCATTTCGTACATCCTATCCCTAGCCTGAACAAGAGAAATATCGCATTAATGTCATGTTTTGATTTATATATTTGAATGGTCGTGTTTGGATTTCAAATATTTATGAATTTTCCACAACAAATCCTTCAAATAACTTTCCAACATTTCAAATATACTCCATACTATATCCTAGATTTCACATCAACTCAAGAATCCAAACATATTACTGAAAAAGGTATGCTTCTGGTTTTTTAACTTCAATGGCAAAGATCATTTGATTCATAGTTATGCTACTGCAAGAAGTAGTTGAGGTCTGATTAATTGATACCTTAATACCATTATGAAAAGCTGTTCCAGGGATCTTGAATGGCAGTGATGCAAAGGAAGAAGAGATTATTTTGAAATTTGACCGAAACTTCTCCTGCTCTTCTCCTGCGGGTTCTAGGCTCATTATCATGTTGCCAATTACTTTGAGAGTGAACTGCAAAAGGGCAAAGGATATCATTACATCCCCACAAACAATGCAAAAGAAAAAATGTTTGTTTTTTTGGTTTATCTTCAAGACTTAACTGTAGAAGCTTCTTCAAGGACGAACACTTTTCGTCCAGGCCACTGATCTAATGTTTCAATAGCTAGAGTATTAATGAAATGAAAATATTTCTTTAGCCCATCAACTGATAAAGGTTCTGCAATCAGTCTCCGTAGCCTTTTGTGTGCTTCTCCAGTGGTTTGAAGCAAGCTTGTAGGGCCTAGCACCTGCTGCCCTGTATAGAAAAGGTTCAAGCTCACCATTCCATCTTTTCCTGTCAATAAGATTTTACTCGCTTCTCTTCCTGTCATGAAGACGGTGAATCTACCCAGGACAAAGCTCTTGAAAACCTTTCCATACCTGAAATAAAAATCATGAGAATGCAAAAACAGGAGTATTGAGTTTGAATTTCATGGTTACTTACTTTTGTTGCCTCTTTTTCATGAAGCTGAATATACCAGATGGACTAGAAAACTCAGATAGGAATGAGAAGCTTTCACCTACAATAGGCCAACCCAAGCTTCCTGGAATGTACTCCATTGCTTTTGGAGAAATCCATAAATGCAGCAAGTAAAAAGCTAACACAAGCAAGCTTACAAGAGCAATGATGAGTAATATGGTGGGATCCATTGCTAGTCAATTGATCACCTCAGGAGGACCAAATGTTGAGCTTACAATAATGATCTGTTAGACACAAACACACAAATAATGTATATGTATATAAGGTTATAAACAATAAATTCTTCTGCATATTCTTTGTTGTCTTTTATCATCTTTATTATTATTTTTTTTCAAGTCTAACAATTTGTGCGATTTCCTCCAAGTGTTGTGGCCTGAAGTTGCTCCTGCTCTACCATATAGTTATTAACGGCATTGTAATTGTATAAGATGGATGGAGGCTTCTTGTGCCCTGGCACAAGAGAAAAATAAACAAATTGGTTAATGATTTTTGGATTTGTCTTTATATAATGCATCAACATAAAAAATAATATATTCACCTTAAAAATTATATATATATATTTATTATGCATTATAAAACAATTATACCCTTCATTGTCATTTTACATTTTATGTTTTGATAGTAACCGGATAAAATCAATATTATCAAGTATCAGCTAGGTCATATGAACAAACTAAATCAAATATGTGCTTATTCTAGAATCTGGTAAGAGCCATCTTACCTCATTTTGTCTTCTAACAAATTGAAATTAGACACAATAACACGTGGTAGTGCTAAGTTGAAATACCACGGGTGAGATTAACATTTCTTGTATAACACACGAATCCATTATTTTCGTAGGGTTGAATTTGGAAGTGATAGCTGTGGCTTTAACACGTGGTTGTTCTTGGTTTCCTGGATACTTTTGGTTGCCGTCCTTTGATGCTATTTGCAGGACATAATATAATTAAGTCAATTAAGACCACCGGGTAGATTTAATAAATCGAAATATTATATTATAGGTATATTAAGAAATAATTATTTCTTTTAATAATTTATGAGAGGAAGGGAATGCGAATTTGAGATTTATACTCTTCGCATTCCTTATAAAACTATTAGACGAAAAAAAACCAATCGAACAACAATTGATCGACTAAGATCAACATTTCAATGTATCCAAAAATAAATATATAATTCTTTTAAATAAGTAATTATTGAATTA
Organism: Jatropha curcas; assembly: GCF_041381405.1. Taxonomy (NCBI): domain Eukaryota; kingdom Viridiplantae; phylum Streptophyta; class Magnoliopsida; order Malpighiales; family Euphorbiaceae; genus Jatropha; species Jatropha curcas. The sequence continues at coordinate 8,619,942 of NC_143159.1, forward strand.
ATTGAGTATTTACATTTTGACATCCTATGAGCATTTTATGATTTAAATATTTTACACTTAAGTACAAATTTCAACTATTGTTTAACACATGGAAATTTCTCTAAGGATGGGTGCACGAATCCTTGATCTTTTATATTATACAAGGTGGATACTTAACCAGTAAGCCAGTACATTACGTAACTCCATTTTCCTTGTTTCAAACCAACGCATAATTAAGTAAATGATTCTAAAACTATCAAATCTGGTGAAAAGCTGACTCTAGAGGAAGTATATTTCCTAAAATTTCATGAAATTTATTTTTATCAAATAAAATTTAATATTAATATTCATTGACATAAGATCTGTTCGGTTCAATGGTTACAGTTAATTGTTGCTCGCTCACAGTTGAGGCTGAGCAAAGTTCATAAAATTCAAATAAAATTGACCGAACCAATTTCTTTCAACTTTTGATATAATCAGTTCCTTTTTTAGTTTTTTTTTTTTAAGAAATAATCGAAATTTTTTCAATTTGATCTGCTATTTAATAATTCTAATCTGTTCAAAAACAGCTAAAACTGAACCAAACAAATTCGCTCAATTTAATTTTATACGCTATTTGATGAGCACTGATTCCGTTCAATTTGATTTATCATACCAAAAATTTTAAAGTACTTTCACTGAGAATTTTGTACGTTAAAAGGAAGAAATTAGCTTGGACTCAATGAAATTATGATACATCCATAATAGGACTCCTAGTTTATATTACATCTGCAGCCCTGAAATTGCCTCCAAGTCTAACTTCATCTTTCACATTTTGGGTGCTGAACGACAAGTTCAGGCTTCCAAGCATCAAATCAAAACGACAAAGAATCAGTTGTTTGTGACATCCCATATGAATGCTCCAGTTGGTAGTTGCTGCTTGGGAACTGCAGCAAGGGGAAACTATTTTCCCTTTGACATACCTGAATAATTAAAAAATGAGATTATTCAGGAATACAAATTGAATGCTAGAATTAAGAGAGCCTTTGGGACACAAGTGGTGCATGGCTGTGGTCACGAAGTGCCGTATATCGAATGATAAAAAAAAATTCATTGAATACTTATTTATTTCTAATAAAGTACTATTAGAATAAAATACTAGAATTAGAATAAAAAAAAAAAAAAGATTATAAAAAAAGATTCCAAAATATAAATATGAGAAGCGATTAATTTCTTTATAATTCTGGTTTTAGTAACTCCTATGATTCTCCAAAAGCTAATAATTCTACAAATGCATAGATTACAACAATCAACCACCAATCTTATTTCACAAATACCTAATTTGTATTCCTAAAGTGACACTTGGTTTTTATGTGAGAGAAGAAGCTCTGAGCAACACTCACAACCTTTACCTGCAACGCATTTACATGTTTACATATACAAGATGATACTACCTGCTTCAATTAATTTCTACTGTGGCAGCAACTGAAGTTTGTTGACAGACACTAGACCCTCTGGCTGAAGTTTGCGTAGCCCGGACGGGGCTGTCCGTTGAGAGTCTGGTTATTGGTGGATGTCTGAGGCATGTGAATCTGCTGCTGCTGCTGCTGCTGCTGCTGTTGCTGTTGATGTGGTTGTGATTGGGAGCTGGGAAAATGATGTAAGGCCTGCTGATGGGAGGAAAATTGTGGAGTCAAGCCTCGAGTGAAAGGATTTCCATTGGCAGGTGGAATTTGACCAGTTGCTATCTTAAGCCGCTGCACTTCTTCCCTTAATGCTTCATTCAGAGCTGCAGACAGCAGAAAAGCACACAAACACCAGTTACCAAAAATTCTGGATTCAGTTAACAGAAACAATTGAACGACGGAGAAAAAATAAAAAGAAAAGAAGTGATCATGTTTGGAAAAAGATTATTCATATTGTATTCAAGGATCACATACATAGCTTTACACGTGTGTGCACAATAGAGAAATCGCAAAGACATATTCATGTTAATATATATTCTGGAAAGAGAGATGTTTAGATCACACAGGGAGCGATCAAAATGTAAGTGCATTTAAAACGTTAGATTCATCAACTTGAGATGTATAGAAAGGCTTATCTATTTTATTTAGTTATTCAATCCCCATATAAATATCAAGATATCATTTTGATGAGCATCTTACCATCTCTAAGTTGTGCTTGCTGCTCCATAGCCTGTAACCGTAGTTTCAGCTCCTTATTCTCTGCTGTTAAGCCAGTAGTGTCTCTCTGCATCAATAAAAGAATATACATAAGCACTATTCTCCTATTATTTTATATCCTTTGGCATGTTTGGTTCTCTCCGTGTATAAGAAGCATTTATTAACAAAAGACAATAAGAGAACAATGATAATAAGATGGATGATATGTCCTCTTAATGGATCACAGATGGAAAAAAGGAAAACATTAACAGAGTGAAGCCCCACACAATCACTAATTAGGTTTTTTGACGAGTTAATGAATGCAATAGCACGTCTAACTTGGGGTGTTATCCAACAACCTGGCAGGTTCAGTTAACAATGTGGGAGTATGCGGACACATAGAATAACAAATTACATAGAACTATAGTGTGAAAGGAAACTAAATCAGAAAAGAAAAGGAACATGATCTGACAGCATGCTGTCAATACATTATTCTTATTATTATTCAAGGAGCATAATTGTATCAAATTTCTCTCTCTCTCTCTCTCTCTCTCTCTCACACACACACACACACACACACACACATATGTAAAAGCATGTACCTATCGTGTGAAAAAGCCCATCATGTATGAAAATATAAAACAGATGTCTATTACAAATGATGTTTCTACATTTTTGTAAAAATACAGGTTCTGCATTTTTTGGCATTTGGGGCACAAAGGAAAATTAGTTAACAGAATATTTTTCCAAGTCAAAAGTAAAACTGAGCCACTTCCAAAGGAATCATTTTCCAAAAATTTCACAAATTTATAAGAAATGGAAGAAGCCTATAAGAGAATCAGATGGCACATGTTTATTATCTATCAACCAAAGCCATCCAACTTATGCTTTTTGAAATAAGATAGAGCCTAAATGCAACATCTCCAAATTTGCAGATTGATTACTAGATAACAGTTGCACATCTACCAGAGCCTGGATTGGTACAGATGGGGGCATGAATATAATCGTTAATAAACATTTAACCAAAGCTTAGGCGCACTTCAGATAAAATTTCCAAACACACATCGTCTGAAGATATTGCAACAACAGGAAGCATATTCCAGTTTGTACAAAAAATTTAAAAGCCAAAGAAAGCTTGAACAGCAACTTAATTGGTGTTTTTGGTTTATTTTTCTTTCATAAAGTTTTTCCCACCTCTCTAAAAAACAATGCCATTGAGCCAATTGAGTCATGGGGAATGCAGGTTTTAGTTCCAAGCCAACAGTAAAATGCCTAACGGCCCCTATGGCAAAGTGAACCAGCATATTTTTTGGTTCAGAGTTTTTCGTGGTTTACATAAGCTCACATTGAGAGCAACCTCATTCCCTTTCTTGCTCAGCTTTCCTGAGTTCGATAGCCACATATGGTAGAAGGTTCTAGGCAGCCTCTTGGTAAATCTTTTAGATACTTGTGTCAGGGGCTAAGGGTAATGCCACTGGCTCTTGTTATAGTTTGCGGGTGCAGGAAAGAAGTGGTATATTCCTACATGATATGACATATTAAAAATGAGAATAAGTTGCATACTAGAGATGAATCTGGCTAAACTAAGTTTGAAATGACTAAACAAAAATTTCTATTGTAAACCCAGCCCTTTTTTAGGATGTCTTAAGAAATCCCAAACTTTAGTGCATGTACAAATTCCAGTCCAATATTTTCCTTGTTCTAATTGTGTACTTAACTTTACGGTGTTAGTGTTAATCATAGCTTTATCCCTAGTATTGACATTATTTGGGCAAATACTGGTCTTAAATAATGGAACATATCATACTAGTATGCCCAATGATTCCTCAAATGCACGTGCTACACAGAAATTATCACAAAATTGAAGAATGCTGGCATGACTGTCTATTTTTTAAGAAATGTTAATCTGCATGTCTATTTTGGAATCCGAAGATGTTGTTATGCCACATCATATCTATGTAAAACTAGAAATATCAAAAATACAAGGGATGATTCTAATTGATGCCAACAACCTGAAACTGAAAATATGATTGACAAAATGAAAGGTGGGACCAAAATTGACACAAAAATAAAACTTTGAAAATTTTTGGATGATTTCTATATAATTGCTTGTTAATATTTTAAAATTAGGGATAGTACTGTTGCGATCCATGATCGTTGGAGTTCCTGGACAATGATGTATGGAAACTAAGACCATCCATTGCATAGAAAAGTTGAAGTGATATTTAACCTGCATACTTAACTAATATTAACTATAATTCAGGATCATGATATCCACATCAAATAAAAATGTTTTGCCAAATATGGCCCTGTGATTAACCGCGTAAATAAATTTGCATGAGATTAGCTAGATATGGAAGGATATTCATTTACACAATTTACACAATTAGATGTCATTTCATTTACCATGGGATCCATAAAAATTTAACATTAATTAGTATTTTATCACTTTATCCTATTAGGATTTTATTTTTTCATCCAATGGCTAATATTCATGGGATCACCAATGATCCTAGAACACTACAGTTTGACATTAAAATAAGCAACTGTTTTGTTCTTTTCTGTTAAGTAATTGGGAAAAAAGTCAGGAATCAACATGTCTAGAAAACCACATATTGTGTAAGTGGACCATAAACAAAATAGTCAGAGGATCCTGTCAAATCTGGTTGATAGTGCGTCAATAGCGGTGGCTTAGATGTTTACAAAATGACAAACTGAGTAACCTTTTCTTTTTTTTTTTTTTACTGCACAACCAATAATAAGAAATGCCTGTTTAGTTTCTTGGTGCTTCTATGTAGCCCCATAAAGGCGCCATGTTATCACAGAAAGCTTCATTAGTGTCAAAAAACAAAAATTATTTATCAAAATAAACATCATATTATTCCAACCTCAAAAGTTAATTGGCAAGCACAACTGGCCTCAAAACGCATGGAAATCTAACTAATGAGCCAAGTTTATTACCATAATGATAAAATATTCAGCAGATTTGAGTACTAAAGCGATAAAAATGTAAAATTTTATATTCAAATCACTAAATCCAATATCGAGGAATAAATGACCAAATGGGTCCAGCACTGACTAGGAATGCATAACTCAGAAGCCAAGTACACCGAGTTAAAGCACCATAAAATACTACGACATGAGAAGAACATCCTACAACATGGTTTCAAAAACAAAAATGGATCATATAAACTTTGTAATATAGACATGACATAATTGATAAATGAATCAGTATGGATGGGACAAGATGAATGCCTCAAACATACATGCATTTTGAGGTGCCACAGATTGAAGTAACAAACTTGAAAAAGTAGTGATATTCCAACAAAAAAGTCTTCAGTTATGAGCAGCAATTGATTGATCACATTTACAGAAACTTCTGAAATGCAACCACATTTTCATTCATACACATTGAATAACATAATTATACATAAAAACATATGGTTTACAAAAGATTGCTAATTTACCGTGGAACAATAGAGAATGCATGAAAAGTTCATAACTTCTAAATTTATTTTAATTTTTCATGTAACATTCACGGATACTACAGCTGAGCATATCTCTAGCAGAGCCAAGAATCGGTTAAAAGCACGTTAGCGGATTATTTACACTCAGCAAATAAATATTGCAGATTACTGAAAGTAATGCAAAAGGCACAAGTTTGAAGCATAACAAACCAAATCCATAGTTCTAATTGTTTGACAAGTGAGATAAACCATCGACTTAAACCAAATTCCATATTCCATACATACCTGCAACATAGTAACCTGCGCAGAGAGGGTGGTTGCTTCTGTCTGAAGCGTCTGCACCTTCCTCTCCAACTCACTAGTGTACCGTATTTTCCTCTCCTTCGACCTTGCAGCAGATTGCCTGTTGGCAAGAATCCTAGAACAAAATAACAATTGATAAGAAAACTATGCGCCAACTTCTCAACAATCATCCTCTTCATAATATACTGATAGAAAAATGGGAATTTGGACCAGAAGATAAAGATAAACATATAAAGCTCGAGTACAGAGCAGATTCAGAGAAAGATTGAAACCCATAAGCTTCACTACCAAATAATTTATCTAAATCCCTAAGCCTTTCTTTCCATTTAAAAAAGAAAAAATTGGCAAGCAGCATATCACGAGCGATCTATATTATCAAATACAAGCAAGTAATAATCCCTTTTCAAGCCGAAAATCTAACTCAAGTAAAACAGAAAAGAGACTTTCCCTCCTTTTTCGAGTTGAATTAGAAACAAAATGACAGACCTTTTGGCTCTCTTGGGATCAATCAAAGCAAGTTCAGCAAGTCTATCAGGACCCATAGCTTTCTTAACACCGTCTATCATAAGAGACTCTATCTCAAACGACGATGTAGACCCATCCATCGAATTGCTATGTCTATGATGCACCCTCCTCTCTCCCGTTCCTCCTCCTGCCCCAGCCGCTGCCGTCGCCACAGCTTTCCCGCCAAATTTCTCATCTCCGCCGCCACTCGAAAGGCCCAGCCCATCAAAGAAATCCGAGTCAACAGACAGGCTACGCAGATGGTTAATGGGTTTCGGCTTTGTACTCGGACCACTGTGAGACACCGATGCAGAGTCATCGGAAACTGAACCGGAATCGACGGCCATGGGAACTCCACTGCCGCTGCGAGGCGGAGTAGGAGTTGGGAGGTCGAGAGAAGAAAGGTCGAGGTCCGATGGGTCAAAGAGAAGGAGGTCGTCGAAGCGGAAGGAGGTGTCGGAGTGGGCCCGCCTGTGGTGGGACCCACGCTGTGGGATGTCGGGCATCTGCTCTATGTCCATCGTCATCGGCTGCTTCCCGATGAACTTTGACGGGTCCATTTCCCTTCCAGGTGGCTGTGGTGGAGGTGGTGGTTGTTGATTGATCGACTTGTGGGTGTAATCAAGTTGAAGACCAACTGAAATACAGCGGTTTTATTTAGTTTTGTAGAGTTGTTGCCTTGGTAGCAGTAGAGGTCTAGAGCCGAAGGGTATGGTTGCGACAAATTTTGACTGCAGCGGTGATAAATTATAAATACACAAAACTAGTATATAATTACAGAAACAATTTTGACAGCTGCGGTGTTTTAAAAAAAAAAAAAATCAGAAGAGCAGATACAGAATAAAACACTGTTAGTAACTAATATTATTTTATTAAATATTATTTTATAAATTTTACTTAATATTTTTATTTATATAAAATATAAAAATAAAAATAATATATTTACATTAACAATTAAAAATATACATTGTACATCCTGGATTTAGAAAAAATGAATTGCTTAAGAAAGTGGAATCGAACTTATCCTTAATGATCATTTTCTATTTTTAACAACAATTGCTATAAAAATTTATAAGACACTAATATTCATAAGCTAATATCCGTTAACCACTAAACATTAGCTATTTGCAATTGTTATGGGCTATCAACTGGACAGTTGAACTAAACAGATTTTAAGAAATCATGAGGCGAAAAAAATTGATAGACTTGTATACTCTGTTTGAAAAGAAGAGGAATCGAAATAATAAAGAAAAAATAATAATAAATTGTTAATTTTATTTCCATTGTTATTTTTCACAGTTGTATTTGGAAAATGAAGGAAAATAACGAATAAAAAAAATAAAATTATTTTCCTCTGTTTAGAAAAGACGAAATTTTAAAGGAAAAAATTATTAATATTGATATATTGTCATTTTAACCTCCCTTATCATTTTAAAGGACTTTGACGATCATATAACATCAATATTTAGTTAAAAATAATTTGAGTATTTGGGTAATTGCATAAAAAGTTGGAGAAACTTCAACATTCCACCGTTATTTTCTCTCTCAAATGGAGAGCTTCTATTTATGTGAGATAGGGAGAAAAATAAATTAATTTTTCCTTCTTTTCCAAACAAAGTAAAATTGTTTTCCACAACTATTTTTCTCAACTATTTTGATTCGTTTAAAAAAATACCTCCCCATTCAAACAGAGTGTTCAAGTGATTGGCTAGACGAAAATCTATTTAATAAATTGTCCAGACAAATTGCATAGCTATCTAAATAAAAACAAATCAAAAACAAGAGAAACAAAGATCAAATACTCCACATATAAACTAGAAAGATCATAAACTCCACATAAGATGGAGATAAATCACAGAAAAAAAAAGAAAAAATAAAAATATGAACCGTTATCAAATTGATATGTGCCAACGACCAAAGATCACGAATTTATTTGATAAAAATAACATAAAATTTTATAAATAAAAAAAAAAAAAAAAAAAAAAAAAAAAAAAAAGAGGGAGGATGTGATCTTAAGAGATAAGAATGTCTTTCTCTCATATCTACATTGATTCTTGGGTCTTTGATGGAGAAAAAATAAGAGCATCTTAATGATGGAGGAGGAAAAAGAGAAAGAAGAAAAATAAGTTTTTTTTCTTTTTATTATAATATATTTGTCAATGTTTGAGAAAATATATTTATTTTATAAAAAAATCATTCACTTTAGAATAATTCAGAACCTATTTGATGTAACTTTTCATAATAGTTATAGCAGTTGTTGATAGATGATAATTTATTAATAGATGATAACTGGTGGCTAATATCAATTAGCTGAAGAATATTGGTATTTGAAATTTTTAGTAGCAGTCGCTATTAAAATATAAAATAATTATTAAAGAGTGTAATTATTTTTATACGTTATGATGTTATGATGTTATGATATGATGTATATTTTTATTAATTGTTAAGGTTAGTAACTTAGTATATTTTCTATTCTATTGTGTTATAAATAAAAAATATTAATTAAAATTTTTAAATAATATTCAATAGAAATTTTATTGTTATTTTAAATAATAGAAAAAAAATTAACGTGAAAAAAATATTAGACTAATATTAGCTATTAGCTCTATATTAAAATTTTTACCAAACACTTAGCAAGTTAATTTGTTAGGTACAAATATTAAGACTCATTGTAATTTTCATTTGATCATGAATTTCTTTTATTTAATATTTTTTTGTTGCTCCAAACATAAAAATTTAAAAAGTGTTTTTCGAAAATGTACTTTCCAAAACAAATGGCTCTAGCTTGGTAGAACCAAGAGGTATAATCCCTCTTTGGCATGTAGAACGTAAATATGTTTTTTACTTTTTCGATATACACATTTTTTAGAGATTAAACTTGTGTTTCACCCTCACGAGAATTGGTTCACTATTTTATTGATAACTATTATATCTTTTTAATTTCCTTTTTTCTAAAGAAAGTTTGAAAATGGAAGGTAAAAATCAAGTTTTTTTGTTGGTTGAATATGACAACAGTGTTTAGAATAGCTTTTAGTGTTTTTAATTAGTTAAAACACTATCTCTATATTATTATGTTCAGGAATCTGATATATGAAATAGCTTTTAAAGGATAAATGATCGTTTTCTAAAATGTTTTTTAGGTCTTTTCACATACATTTTTTTACAACCTCTTTGTTATTAATTTGAAATTCTTATATCACATTATATATTTTTTATGCTTGGCTTGTTCATAATTGATAGTAAAAGAAAAAAAAAAATTGTTTATATATTTGTATTTGAACTCAAGAAAATATTAGAAATCAAAAAAATTGATCCCTAAAAATATTAAAAATTTTCAATTTTATTTTTAGAATAGTGAATTTTTTTTATTTTTGCTCCCTTAAATTTTAAAAATTTAGGTTTATTGAAATCATCTTATTTTTTCTTACAATGAGTTTAATTCTATGGTTATAAGCGAAAATTCTAAGTGAATATTTTAACATTCTTTTTTGTCATTTTAAATTTAGTTGTCAATCAAACATGTGTTTTTATCCAACACTTCTGCTTTACAAAGCTACTTAAAATATCTATTAATAATTAATATTTAACAATTATTGAAACAGCTAATAGCTGCGAGAACTGTTATATTTACCGAACAGACCATTTGTTACGAAAATCTAGAAAGAAAGCTAATAAAAAAGCAAGCAGGCATAGCCTTTGGATTAATATTAAACCACTTTTTTTGAGCTTAGTAAAAAAGTTGATTTTGTCCCTAAATTTGGAATATATATTCAAATCATCCAGAAATCAACTTTTTAAGCTAATTTTCCCTCCAACATTAGTTCAAAGAATCAATTTATCCATTTCTTCATTTAGCTAATGCCCCTATAGCTTGATTCATCTATGTACTCTTAATAATAATACTACTTCTAAAATATTGCCCAAAAAATGAAATTGACGAGTCTCCTTACTGTGAAAAAATGCAGATAAATAAAAGTGTATGGACTGAAGAAATGATGATTGCCTTATTGCTTATATTAGAGCTCATAGCGAAGGCTGTTGAGTCTATTTCTGAAGTTGTTGACTTTCTTCGTGCGGTAAAATTGCAATTTTATAATTCTCTTTCTTCACCAACTTACATACTTTCTATATTTAGGAAGTTCCACGCATGTTGGCTAGATGAAATAATAAGTAAATTGAAAGGGTAAAAAGGGCGTGCTGGACTCCATTATTGTCGCTAGGGGTGAAGATGGAGACAAATCACTCAGTAATTCATCTTTATAAGAGCAAAACTTATATTATCGGGCATGATAAAGCTATCGCTGGCGACGTGCCTAGCAAAACAAAATGATTTGTGGAGTTCGTAGAAGGCAAAATAAAATCTGTTCATCTTAAACTATACAAAGTAATTTTCCATCTTAGAAGATAAAAAACAATTAAATTTCTATGAATAATAAACATATTTCAAAAAATATAATAATATTAATATTTTTTATTTGTTTAAAACAAAATGCATTCTCATTCAAAAAATTACTTTTTTTTTTTTTTTTTGTAAAATTTACTGTTTTTTTAAGTAGTAGTAATGTCTAATTCTAAGCAAGCAAAAACAAAATGTTATGAACTTTAAAGCACTATTGGGGTACAAGTGAAAAATCTTGTAAAAACAGGGCGAAAGCAATAATAACGAAAGAAATATTGAGAAACCGGTGCAGGGGACAGGTAAAATTTTGGGCCCAGCTGGAAAACGACCAACTACCATTAGGTATCGGCCAGCCATTTGCCATTTGTCTTTTTACAACTCGACTGGAAACTAGGGGCGTGTTGACTACGCGTCGCGCTTTGAGAGAGCGTGTGCTTTGGTTTGGTTTATATCTCCTCTAAAAAATAATCACCGACGGGCTGCCGTAGTAGACTCTCATTTTTTATATATTAAATTAAAATTGGAAACTTGTAATTGAGTTCAAAAAAATACAAGCGAATTCAATTTTGTTAAATTAAAAACTAATAATTGTTATTAACTAGTAACTATGTATTGTTCTATTGAATAGAAAATAAATCACAATTTTTATTAAATAATTAGCAAAAAAAGAGCCAAAATGACAAAAAAAAAAATCCTCAATTTGGACTTTTTTATTTTTCGCAGATTTTATTAATTTTATCAATAAATATGTTATCTTTTTTTTCCTTAACAATTATAGCTTACGTATGTTAAAACTAATAAAATATTCTCTATATATGGTATATAAATGTTGATCGAAAAGTTTACTAACCACTTAGCAAAAAATTTATCCCTCTTGATTGATTGAGCTAGTCATGTGGAGTTAAAATTTAGAATTTAATTAAAAATGGCTGAACCTTTAATAACATTTTCACTCTTTTTAAGTTAATTTGAGCTCATCCTCTTACGTTTTTTTTTTTAGTACAATATAAATTCTTTATAAATAAAGAATATAGAAATTTTTAGTTCTTAATTTTTTATAATATAAACAAATATAGATAACTATTTTATAATTGTTCTTTCATTCACATTACTCCATCTAAGTTCTAACCATTTGAGACCTTCAAACAAGTGAAGCCAACAAAATTTACTAATTCCAATCATGTTGATTTTTGACTAATGAAAATATCAAAATTGCGATGATGGAAAATATATAGCACACCAAATTAGAATTAGAAAGCACTTGAAAATTGATTGTAAGAGGTTGGCTAGTCATAATATCATTATCACCATTTTGGTTTTGTCGAGAGAAAAGCTCTTTTAGGGTCAAAGATTATGTAGATTTTCTTCTGCTTTTCTTTTTCTTCCTTCCTTTTGGTCTTTTGTGTAGTTTAGAGTGCTTTCTCCCGGCATTGAGTAAATGATCAATTCAGTTCAAATCAAATCGAACTAAGGCTATAAAATATGAATAGAACACTTTTTGCAACAAAGTAAATCGAATCGAAATTGACATCTGAATTAAATTAATTTGAATTGAACCAATTGGTTCGATCAATTTTAATCATTTTTACCATTTAGGTTCGGTTTTAAGCCTAACCGATAACTTTTTTACCAAATCGACTTGAACCGAATATTAAATTTGTTTCAAACAAAACAAATTGGTTAACGGAACCTTTCTTGACACCTGACTGAACAGAACCGAAATGGATCGATGGTAGTTTTGCGCACTTCTACATTATGATTCTCCCACAAAGTTGGTGGCTATAGGAAGAAAAAAAAACTTTTGAAAACTTTAAATCTTAATTATTAGAGAAGTTAATTTAATAATTGAATTATGAGTATATAATTAGCTAAATAAAAGCCCTAAATATAGTTTTTTATTATTGAGGAATTTAATAATTTAAAAGATGAATATATAATAATCATCTACTACCTAAACCGATTTGTTTATTTCAAATGCAAAATAAAAGAGAATAGCCAAGCATCTTCACACATGGCAATTTGGCAAGCACATGGAACTTTGTATTTTTTTTATGTGAAAATAAATATAATATTCTCATAGAAAATAATAAAAACAAAAAAGGAAAACTATAGACTATAGAAAAGAAATGGTGGGTCACAACTGAGAACTAACAACTCATTTTACTATTTTTTTTCTTCTATGAATTTGGAAAAAAAAAAATCATGATTTTGAATTATTAATTTCTTACGTAATGAATAGTTTTATGTAAAGTTATTAATTATTAATTTCAGGGATCCAATTATCTTTTACCCTTTCTATAATTATTTTCTCCTTTATAAAATTACCTACACACAAAAAAGAAAAAAAAGAAAGCCTAACCATATAGTTATAAAAACTATTAGTGTGTATGAATATTCTTTGATAATTCCAATTGAGTAGTTTGATAAATCAAAATCTCATTCATGTCTATAATGTTTCCCGTTTCCATTCTTTCTGACATTGTATGGTATTGTTCCCTACATTTCTTCCTACTTCTTCAATTGTGGTTCTATAGTGACACGATATGATCAATTTGTTTTTCAAAAGGTGTATCATGTGATGCTGTCTATTTCATATGTACTGAAAGCCAATAAACTAAGTTAGATGCATTTTTAAACTGCGATAATGGATATCTATTCAACTGAAATCAGTTGATTAGATATGATGTAATTAATTCGACTCATATCACAATGAATTAAACTCTTATACAATCCTTTGATTTGGACTTCCCTTATTATTATTATTATTATTATTATTATTATTATTATTATTTGAACATTAAGTTATCTTTAAGTCCATATAATATGGACCTTGTTTGGTTGAAAATGGTATATTTCCTGAGAAGGATTTTGGACTTCCCTTATTATTATTATTATTATTATTATTTGAACATTAAGTTATCTTTAAGTCCATATAATATGAACCTTGTTTGGTTGAAAATGGTATATTTCCTGAGGAAATACACTTATAAGAAAATTATTTCTTAACAAATATAATTTAAATGTGTTGATATGCAAATTAACTTTTTGAAAAGTAAATTACTCTCAAATTACAAAATATAATAATATCCGTAATATAAATTTAAATATATTTAGATAAAAATTGATAAATTTATTATATTTAATTAGGAAAATGTAACTTTCATAACTATTTTCAAGTAACTTATTTATGTAAGAAAAGATGGATGATCTACTTTCTGAAAAGTAAAATTGATATTGCAAACCAAATATAAAAACTTTATATTTTTTTCCGTAAAATTATAATTTCTATCCCCAACCAAATATCACCGTAGAATAAAATGAGAGTGAATGATTATTTTACGTGCAAATAACAATCTAAGTTATTATTCTAAAAAAATATATATAAGTTAAAATTTAACTTTCTATGTGAAATAAATATTTTACAAAAAATAACAACACGAATAAACTCTATTTCTGGTTCATTAAAAGACAAGCCATTCATTCGGGCATATATGATTTTGTGGTGAATTGAAACAAAAGGGAAAGTAATGAAAGGAAAATAACCCTCCTATCTGTTGGGATTATAACTTATCCCGAGTGGGGCCCGCGGAAAAATGCTCCAATAATTACGTATTGGATATTGACGATCGAATCCACCAGAAAAAATAATCACGATAAAAATTAAATAATTACCGTAAATGCCAGATGAAAAATAAGAACACCGAGATTTACGTGGTTCACCCTTCAACTGTTATGGGCTACGTCCACGGGACAAAAACTCAGAATAATTCTTCTACTAAAAATAGTAGGTACAAAAGAGATTACAAAAAATAGTGGCACTCTAAGTGTTTCCCAAAATTACAATCCTCACTATTTTCTCTATTTCCTAATTTTAGGAACTCTTTCCTAAAATTATAATCTTCGTTTTTTTTTTTTTTTTTTTTTTTTTTTTTGTACGTTTAAGTTGAAGAAAACTTCTCTTATTTATAGGAGAAGTGGATGCCTTAATGGATACGTTTGCGCAATTAACGCATCCATTTTCATTTTGTAGGTACAACCCTCTTTGAACTTTTAAACAAAAGACGTGTCCTTCTTTTTTTTCTTCCTTTCTTTGGCACCGTTCTTTGAATAACAAAATAAACATGCTTTTTGTTGTTTCCTTCCTTTTTTTCTTTTCTTCAAACTTATGTGGGTCCCACATGTTGGAGGGACTCCACAACCATTCTCCCCCTCTCGACTACATGGTGGGACTCTCCATTCCTGCTACTTTGACACATAGCTCGAACTTCTCTTTCGGAACGACCTTTGTCAGCATATCCGCAGCATTTCTGTTTGTGTGGATTTTCCGCAACTGAAACTGCTTCTCTTCAATGGCAAGTCTAAGCTAATGATATTTTACATCAATGTGCTTCGTTCGTGCATGATACATAGTATTTTTGCTCAAGTCTAATGCACTTTGACTATCACAATAAACTATATATTCTTCATGTTGCACATCCAATTCTCGAAAGAATCGTTTTAACCAAAGCATTTCCTTTCCTGCTTCCGTTGCTGCAACGTACTCTACTTCAGTCGTTGATAATGAAACACATTTCTGTAATCTTGACTGCCATGAAATAGCTCCCCCTGAGAATGTAAATAGGTATCCTGATGTAGATTTTCTTTCATCAAGATCACCGGCCATATCTGCATCTGTGTAACCAACAAGTGCAGACTTTTCACCTCCAAAAGTTAAACATAACTTTAAAGTTCCTCTCAGGTATCTGAAAATCCACTTTACTGCTTCCCAATGTGTCTTCTGGGAATTTGACAGAAATCGGCTCACAATGCCAACTGCATGAGCGATATCTAGTCTCGTGCACACCATTGCGTACATCAAACTTCCGACCGCTGAAGAATATGGAACATTTGACATATCTCCTTTTTCTTTCTTTGTTGATGGGTAGGATTTCTTACTCAACTTGAAGTGAGCGGCAAGCGGAGTGCTAACTGGTTTAGCATTTTTCATATTGAACCTCTCTAGAACTCGTTCAATATATTTTTCCTGCGATAACCATAACCTGCAGGACTTTCTGTCTCGGATAATCTCCATTCCGAGAATTCGCCTTGCCAATCCCAAATCCTTCATGTCAAATGCTTTTGACAAATCACTCTTTAACTTGCTAATCATATGTGCATTTGGTCCAACAATTAGCATATCATCAACATATAAGAGAAGGATGATAAATTTACCATCAGGGAATTTTTGAACATATACACAAGGATCTGCATCTGTCCTTTTGTAGCCTTGATTCACCATGAAAGAATCAAACTTTTTATACCATTGTCGCGGCGCTTGTTTCAACCCGTACAAGCTCTTCTTCAAGCGAAAAACCATGTCCTATTTTCCCTTGACCTTGAAACCTTCTGGTTGTTCCATATATATTTCTTCCTCTAGATCCCCATGCAAGAATGCGGTCTTTACATTAAGCTGCTCTAACTCAAGATTCAAACTGGCTACTAGACCTAGCACAACTCGAATAGAACTCATTTTCACAACTGGTGAAAAAATCTCATCAAAGTCAATACCTTTCTTTTGAGTAAAGCCTTTGACGACCAATCGATCTCTGTATCTCACTAGGTTGCCATCATCTTTCTTTAGTTTGTACACCCATTTGTTCTTGAGTGTTCTCTTCCCTTTTGGAAGTTTCACCAGCTCATACGTGTCATTCTTTTTCAAAGAATTCATCTCTTCTTGCATGGCCTTTGTCCAGCAATCTCTATCTTTGCAAGATTTCACATCTTGGAAGCTCTCTGGCTCCCCCTCATCAGTAATCAAAATGTAATCAGAATTAGGGTATCTTGTAGATGGTTTGCGTTTTCTGGTTGACCTTCTTAACTGAGGTTCAACTCCTTCTGGTGGAATGGGGTTCTTTGGCTCCCCCTGCTCAACACCCTCTGCATCACTGTTATCATCTACAATTGTCTCTTGATCCCCTACGACTGGCTCTTCTTCTTCTTCTCGTTCTGATTCTGGCATTCCTCCTCCTGTGGCATCATCTTTAGGAATGCTTCCTAGTGTAATATCAATAACACCATCACTTGTGGATTTTTCACAAGTTGAATCTGCCACGATCTCATTCTCGTGGAATACTACGTCTCGGCTCCGGACAACTTTCTTTTTCACTGGGTCCCACAACCTGTAGCCAAACTCTTCGTCTCCATAACCAACAAAAGTGCAAGGAACTGACTTGTCGTCAAGCTTTGATCTCTGCTCCTTCAGAACATGCATAAATGCCTTGTAGCCAAACACCCTCAGATGAGAGTATGAAATATTTCTACCTGTCCAGACCTTCTCCGGGATATCAAAATCCAATGGTGCTGAAGGTAGTCGGTTGATTAGGTAGACAGCAGTATTGACAGCTTCTCCCCAAAATGGTTTAGGTAAGTTGGCCATTTTGAGCATGGACCTGACTCTTTCAATAATGGTGCGATTCATCCGTTCAGCAACGCCGTTGTGTTGAGGCGTTCCCCAAAAACACCCCAAAATTACAATCCTCACTATTTTCTCTCTTTCCCAATTTTAGGAACCCTTTCCTAAAATTATAATCTTCGTTTTTTTTTTTGTTTTTGTTTTTGTACGTTTAAGTTGAAGAAAACTTCTCCTATTTATAGGAGAAGTGGATGCCTTAATGGATACGTTTGCGCAATTAACGCATCCATTTTCATTTTGTAGGTACAACCGTCTTTGAACTTTTAAACAAAAAACGTGTCCTTTTTTTTCTTCCTTTCTTTGGCACCGTCCTTTGAATAACAAAATAAACATGCTTTTTGTTGTTTCCTTCCTTTTTTTCTTTTCTTCAAACTTGTGTGGGTCCCACATGTTGGAGGGACCCCACAACACTATCTCGTTTGATATTTAATTTTCTAAAATGAAAGAGGATGAAGAAAGAAGGTTAATAATTTCGTTCGACTCTTTTATTTATTTTTTTTTAGGAGTTGAAATTGATTATATTCTAATTTTGAATGTAAACCCTTTCATTTAATCAAGAGAAACTAATTATTTCAAATTATTCGTTTTGTCTATAGCTTATTGATACTTGGTGTTTGATTTGGTACAAATTTACGGGGAGAGATTGTGCATAGCATATGAACACGATCTATAGACACTTTGATGCTTAAGTTGAAGAAACGATATGAATGCTTAAGTTGGATTGAATGGATGTACTTTTAAGGTAGGACGTGAGGTCTTTTATATGGAGATTTGGAGAACTCATTTCAAATTAGTGCGTGACTTTCTCGTATAGTCCAAATCAATTGTGAAGTAGGATTTGCCAAATAGCTCTAACTGACGTGAGACTGCGAGTTAAGAATATCACCAATGCAACTACGGATTGTAACTGATGTGTCTTAATAAATAAAAGTTGTGAATGGTGATGTGGTTAAATGTATATTTATAAATGTTAAATTTTAAAAATGACTATCTCATGCATAAAGAAGAAATCAGTTTCAGCGTATGTAATGAGAAGCTTGTGCCCAAATGAAAGACAAGACATAAAGGAAAATAAAAAATAAGAAAAAAGGAACAAAAAGGAAAAAAAGGAACAAAAAGCTAAGTCACGTTGTTTAACCGATCCTTTGAAAACATAAAGCGTGATGGATAATGTCTCATTTTTTGGAAACATTAGACTCACAAACTCAACAGACAACAACATTGAAGAATGATTTTTGTTTTTAACTTTCAATTTTTTAGACATGATAAATAAATTAAAGCAACTTATGATTGCATTAGAGATGCTTAAATGGTAACTCAAAATGTTGAGTGTTCATTGCCTTACAGCTCTGACTTAGGCCGCTACGTAGTTGCTTCATTAATTTGGGCTTCAGTGACGCTAATGTGGTAATTAGTTTACTATTTAATAATACTTATAATTTTATTCACAATTACTACTATAAGTTAAATTAAAATACAGGAATTTATTTATTCTGTCAACATTAATTTTTTTAAAAAGAAATGAATTGAAAATTTCATTAATAGAAAAATATATACAAATATGGAATATTGATCAACCTGTTTTTATATTATCTAATAATAAACTATTTATTCCTTTTAAAAAAAAACCACCTATACAAATAATATAAAAATATAATTTTGATTTAATATATCCGACTATCAACATTAAATTTGCATACTCCTTATCCATCCAAAAAAAAAAAAAAGAAATCTTTTGTCCTCTATTTCACATCAATTTTATAATTTCTGTTCCCATCTCATCTCCTCCCCTTTTCAAAATATTTCCCTTCCCTTTCATCCCTTCTAGTAACACATACTACTACGTGTGTAGGAAATGGAAAAGATTAAAATAAATAAATTTATAATAATATAAATATTCTGAGATTAGGTATAGTCAACATGCCAAGTCACTGTATTAGATAGTTTTGGTTTATTTGTTTGCGTGCAAGTGTTGCGCTGTCTTAAGAGCCGTCATTAAGCAGTTAAATTCCCCATAACAATAATCTATTAAATATTGACAGATCATTAAATGTTGACACGAAATACGAGATGTAAAAACGTAAAACTGCGATAAATTAAAAAAAAAAAAAACCCTACACGTTTAGCACGGCCTATATTAAACAAATAATATATTAATATTTTAAATAAATAAATAATTATTTATATAAATTATAAAAAAAATAAAAATACATGAAATTTCTTATTTCAATGACATAAAAATAAATTAAAAAAAAATTCATTTTTATTACTAATTAAAATAAATTAAAATATATTATTTATTTAGTATACGGCGTGCTAAACGTGTAGATTTTTTTTTTTTAATTTATCGCAGTTTTATGTTTTTACATCTCGTATTTTGTGTCAACATTTAATGATCTGTCAATATTTAATAGATTATTGTTATGGGGAATTTAACTACATAATAAAAAAAAAAATCTTACATTGATAGATTTGTGTATGGAGTACTCTCATATACCAGGAGCTAGATTGAACGAACACAAGACACGAGATACAGGAACATACCGGTGCGGCAATTTTTAAAAAGTATAACATCCATACACTTACGATACACTATACTAAATAAGTAATTCATTAATATTTCAAATAAATAAACAATCATTTATAATAAATTATAAACAAAAAATAAAAAAACACTAAATTTTTTATTTCAATAAGACAAAAATAAAATAAAAAAATACTTTATTTTTTATTGGTAAAAAAGAAAATTCTTGGTTGATTAGCTCGGTGTATTGAATACTCTCATAAACCAGGAACTAGGTTACACGGACACGAGACACAGGAACCTATAAGATACAAAAATTTTAAAAAAAGATAGGACATCTTAGGATAGATTATACTAAATAAGTAATATATTAATATTTCAATTAAATAATAAATCATTTATAATAAATCATAAACCTAAAATAAAAATACTTAATTTCTTAATTCAAAGACACAAAAAAAAAATTAAAAAAAACACTTCATTTTTATTGGTAATAAAAAAAAAAAAAAAACCTTAGTTGATTAACTTAGTGTATTGAGCAATCTCATATACCATGAGTTAAGTTACACGGATACGGGATACAAGATAGTACGAGATACGATAATTTCTAAAAAAAGTAGGATATCCACACTCTTATGACACAATAGTAAATAAATAATACATTAATATTTCAAATAAATAAACAATGATTTAAAATAAATCATAAAAATAAAATAGAAAAGGCTAAATTTCTTATTTCAACGACACAAAAATAAATTAAAAAAAAACACTTTATTTTTATTGGTAATAAACAAACAACCTTGGTTGATTAGTTTGCTATACTAAGTAATCTCAGATACCAGGAGTTAGGTTGCACACGGGACATGAGATACAAGAACGTATGAGAGATTAAAATTTTTAAAAAATATAGGACATCTACACGCTTAGGACATAGTATATTAAATAAGTAATACATTAATATTTCAATTAAATAAACAATCATTTATAATAAATCATAAACCTAAAACGAAAAATACTAAATTTCTTAATTTAACGACCAAAAAAATAAAAAAAAACACTTCATTTTTATTGGTAATAAAAAAAAAACTTTAGTTGATTAGCTTGGTGTATTAAGTAGTCTCATATACCATCAGTTAGGTTACACGGACACAAGATAGAAGAACGTACGAGATATGAGTAAATTCTAAAAAG
This sequence comes from Jatropha curcas, assembly GCF_041381405.1. Taxonomy (NCBI): domain Eukaryota; kingdom Viridiplantae; phylum Streptophyta; class Magnoliopsida; order Malpighiales; family Euphorbiaceae; genus Jatropha; species Jatropha curcas. Next base: position 8,640,901 of record NC_143159.1, read on the forward strand.
AGTAAAACATTCATACGCTTATGACACAATATACTAAATGAATAATACATTAATATTTCAAATAAATAAATAATAATTTAAAATAAATCATAAACATAAAATAGAAAAGGCTAAATTTCTTATTTCAATGACACAAAAATAATTAAAAAAAAACTTTTATTTTTATTGGTAATAAACAAACAACCTTGGTTGATTAGCTTGGTGTACTAAGTAGTCTCAGATACTAGGAGTTAGGTTGCACAGACACGAGACACGAGATACAAGAACGCATGAGAGTCGATAATTTTTAAAAAAGGTAAGACATCCACACACTGAGGACACAACATACTAAATAAGTAATACATTAATATTTCAATTAAATAAACAATCATTTATAATAAATCATAAACCTAAAACAAAAAATATTTAATTTCTTAATTCAACGACACAAAAACAAATTTAAAAAAAAAGCACTTCAATTTTTATTGGTAATGAAAAATAACCTTGATTGATTAGCTTTGTGTATAGAGCAGTCTCATACACCAGGAGCTAGATTGCACGGACATGGGATACGAGATATGAAACATACGAGTTACGATAAATTTTAAAAAAAGTAGGATATCCACACTCTTAGAACACACTATACTATATAAGTAATACATTAATATTTCACATAAATAAATAATCATTTATAATAAATCATGAAAATATAATATACTTGATTTCTTATTTCGATTCACAAAAACAAATTAAAAAAAAAACACCTCATTTTTTATTGGTAATACGAAAAAACCTTGGTTGATTAGCTTGGTGTATGGAGTAGTTTCGTATACTAAGAGTTTGGTTGCATGGACACGGAAAACGAGATACGAGAATATACTAGATACGATAATTTTTTAAAAAAATAGAACATCCACACGCTAAGGACGCAAGACACTAGTAATATTTTAAATAAATAAAAAATTATTTATAATAAATTATAAACTTAAAATAAAAAAATACTAAATTTCTTATTTCAATGACATAAAAATAAATTTTAAAAAAGAAAAACGCTTCTTTTTTTATTGTAATAAAAAGATATTTTAGTTAATTAGCTTAGTATATGGAGTAGTCTCATATATCAAGAATTAGGTTGCATGAACATAGTATACGAGATACGAAAACATATATGATACGATAATTTAAAAAAAAAAGTAGGACGTTTACACGCTTAGGATAAACTACACTAAATAAGTAATACATTAATATTTCAAGAAAATAAACAATCATTTATAATAAATCATAAACATAAAATAAAAAAAAACTTAATTTCTTATTTCAAATATGATTAGTTAAATTCTCAAAATTATTATCATTATTGAAAAATACATCAATAGTCTGCATGCATTTTTTGATTTAGGCCATACCATGTATGACTTTTGTTATTGGATACTTTATGGAAGGTTTTGTAGGACACTTGAGAAGACATATGTTAGTATTGCAACTTTTTAGCATATCTAAATGAGATACAATTCATCATTTTATTATATAATTTTACTTTTTTTAATGATATTATAAAAGTTTATTTCATCCTTCAATATTGCTCCTTGCATCACGCGAGTTCTAACACTAGTAATATATAAAAGTGGAAAGCAATTTATCTTAAACGATAACCAAGTGTAAATCTCTCAATTTATCAAATGTAAGGAGAGCATTTATTTAGCACAATTGTAAAGAGATTAGTTGTTTTATATTTTCACGTAATATCTTTGTCAAGATAATATCTATGAGTTACATCCAATCAAGATAATTTCATGAAATTAAATTAAAATACATATAACCCAAGCTATTAAATTAAATTAACTATCAAAATTCTAAATTTTAAGGAGAGTAGTTATTTACCACAATTGTAAGAAGATAAGTTGTTTTATATTTTTAAATAATATTTTTTATCAAGCTAATATCTATTAATTACATCTCATCAAGATAATTTCATTAAATTAAAATGAAAATTTAGTTTATTGACAACTGAACTGATCAATATGCGGCTTAGAGCTAACATCCTCCCATTTCAATTTATTTATTGTAGTTTTCATTAAAAAATCTCTCTTTGATAAGAAATAATTCTAAATAGACTTATCAAAACTACCAAAATATGTTTTTAGTTGTCCAAGAATATTTTCGATCCTTCATTAATAAAAAAGACAATTTTTTTTTTTAAAAAAAACACTTCCTTTTTTCTAGTTAATAAAAAAATTTTTGGTTGATTAGTTTGTTATATGAAGTAGTCTTTTTATACTAAGAGTTAAGGCTGCATGGATATGTGACATGAGATACGGAAGTGTATGGAACACAATAATTTTTAAAAAAGTAGGACATTTAAATGCTCAAGACACACTACAATAAATAAGTATAACACATTATATTTCAAATAATAAACAATAATTTATAATAAATCATAAACATAAAGTAAAAAAAATACTTAATTTCTTATTTTTTATTTTAATATAATTAGTTAAATTCTCAATAGTGTGTGTGCATTATTTAATGCAGGTCATACCATGCATGACTTTTACTATTACATATCTTGGTGAAAGGTTTCACAGAATACTTAAAGTACATCTCAATATTGCAACTGTTTCAGCATATCTCAATGAGATACAATTTTGTAATATATTTTACGATCATTTTATTGTATAATTTTTAGGGAAATCATAAACACATCACAATTTATGGCGCGAATATAAACGTGTCATGTCACTGTTGACTTGCGGGTTAGGTAAGTAACCCGTTTATTTAAGAGTAAACATAAATATTCCAACTAAAATCCTATTTAAACTTTATTATTGTATTATTTTTTATTTTAGTTGTGAATGTTGAAGAATCTACGCATTTTATGTATAAAAATTTATTTTTAAATATAATCTGAGTTAAATAGGTTAAAACTTAAAATATCATAAGCAAGTTAAGTAGATTGTATACAGGTCAACATGATCCACTTAACCTGTTTATGATATTAGATGGGTTACACAAGTCGTATACCAGTCAACACGACCCACTTAACCTGCTTATGATATTATGCGAGTTACACGTGTTGTGTTTGTGTTGACAAATTTGACATGATTATTAAAAGGGTCATGTTCGTGTTGACCCTAATCGTGTTGCATGTTAGGCAAATCCGTGTTGAACCCAGCACGCCAACCCATTTTGATACTCCTAATAATTTTTTTATTTTTGAATGATGTTATAAAGGATTATTCCATCATTTAATATTGCTTCGCACATCGGGCGAGTTTTAATACTAATTTCAATATATAAGGTAACACCAGACAAGCATAATGGTAAATAAAACCGGATGAATACATAAATTCTCTTCAACTTTGTTACTTTAATCTTGTGGCATCCTCAACTTTTATTTTGACCAATTAAACACTTTAATTTATAAAACTACACTATTAAACATTTCAATTTTTAAAATTATTTTGAACACTTCAACTTGTAAAATTAGATCAATTAAATACCCATTAAAAAGTTGAAATTTCTAAAAATTATTATTCTAAAAGTTATGTTAGTTACATATCAGGTCGATATTTTATAGATAAAAGCCAAAAATCCTAAAAATTATTGATATTAGTGTTCAAAGGTGTGTAATATTATCAAAATTTACAAGTATAAGAGCATGATAAATTATTTCCAAAGTTCATGGGTGAATTTATGTATTCAACCCATAAAACCAACATGTTTTGGATTATGAAAGGCTAAATACATGAATTTCTTGCAAAATTTTATAATACTTTCAACTTTTATATTGAAGCGTAACACTTTAATTTATACAATTATAATTATTAAATACTTTAATTTAGAAAATCATTCTAAATTAAATTGATAAAACAATTACTGATGGTTTAAAAATTTAAATATTATAGTTCGAATTATACTAGTTAGAGATCCAATCAATATTTTGTATATAAAAAATATTAAGAATTATTGCTATTATGGAAAATCATTAAAATTCATAATTTTAAAAGCACAATAGGTCCTACAAAAATTGATGTGCCAAAGTATAATTTTTCAAAAAAAAAAAAAAAAAAAAAAAAAAAATATATATATATATATATATATATATATATATATATATATATATATATATAAAGCTGAATTAATAGTCAAAGTAACGTTTAGTTATTAGACTTATGGGTCAACCTGGATTGTGAAAGAAAAAACATTATATGTGAGTATCACACTCTTAAAAATAAAAATATAATAAACTGGTTGTGAAGATGCTGAAAGGAAAGGTTACGATACCGTATTAAGGAGGTCATGAGTGAGTATAGTAATATGGTTTTGTCTCACATTTATAAGGAGAAGTTAACAATTGTGCAGATTGATTAGTTAGTTTTGCTTTTCATTTCAACTTAGGTGTTCTTATTTTCTCTGGTTGTCCTTCAAAGCTCTATCCTTGGATTGTTCATGATGCTTTTGGTATAGCATATTCTTGATTTTGTATCTAAGATATTGTTGCCTTCTCTTTTATACAAAAAAAAAAAAAAAATGTAACTTTATCCCAAAAATTACATGATGCTCTCCCCTTTATATTCATCATCAAATTACTTTGTTGAATAAAAATTTTGAATTGGGTTGAAAGAGACATGAGTTTCTAAAAAAATAGATAAAATTGCATACATACAAAAATGAGAGGAAAAAACTTGCTGAAATACCCGAATTTTTATTAAATCGAAAATCTTGATTTTTAATTATATAGGCTATATATACCAAACAATCTCAATTCGAGCCTAAAGTTGTACGAGTTGGGCCCAAGCCCAAATAAAATGCCGAAAATTTTGGATCGAAAACAGTTAAAATTTTTGAGAAATAATACGAAGCCCCGTAACTTAATCGATATGAATATATATAAATTAATTATCCTAAAATCAAATATTGTTACTATTAATATTTTTATTATTATTGAGTTAATAGAGAAAAAGTTACGGAACCTAACTAAAACAATCAAATAAATTGAACCGAACCCGGAAATAGAATTGATTTTCGAAAACCACACGAATAACTTGAGAACCAATGGAAAAATCAGAGAATCGAGCGAAAATCAAGCAAAATCATCAAATTAGACCAAACCGGTTTGAATCAAACCGAAATGGCCTAGAATTTGCTAGAAACCGCCTTTCTTCTTTCTTTCTTTTCTTCTCTTCTTCTTCTTCAGGCGCGACAGCCTCCCTCCTCCCTCTCTCCCTCCGTTTCTGGCCACCGCTCGACGAGAGCGAGATGGCGATCGTCTGCCCTAGGACTCCTGGTCCATTTTCCGGCCTCATTCCACACTAGCAGAGCCTCCAGTGACGCGAAACGGGACTGTCTCCATCGACAGTCCTCCTTCTTTGATCTCCGGCGAGATCGAGCAATTCTGGCGACGTCAACACAAAAAGCAGGCGTCGATCGAGTCACCTCCACCTTGTAAGAGTTTTCCCTCCATTAATTCCGGCTACAAAGCGTGAAATGGCGAAACCACCATGAATGGCGGCATCAAGCTTCTGTCGTGGTTAATTCAGCCAAATGGAGGGCCAACCTCGCACAAACGACATAAAAAACGGACTCCTCGATGAAATTTGAGTAGGGTGGCGTGAAGAAGGGTCAATTCGGGGCTGCTTCAACTTTTCCGGCCACCGTGGACGGCGGCGGTCCGGCGAGCCTCCGGCGAGGCACCAAGGGACAGAATCTTCCTCTCGTTGTGAGGATCGTGGAATCGTCACCTGAATTTCGATCGATACGCCTTAAGTTCCATTTCCCGATTTGTGTTATAATTTTCGAATTTAGAACCATCACTTAATTAAATTGAATTCGAATAAATAATCGATCAAATATAATCCTTGCTAGAAATTAGATAATTGGCATAATGTAGGTACAAATTGCTTTTTAACATTGTTAAATAAACTACATGAATTAATATTATAATTAGGCGACTTGAGGAGGAGATAAATTAGAATTAATTAATTAGTTAATTAGATGATCATTAGTCTAAAACTAGTTGGTTGTGCATAATGCAAAGTAAGATGAGTTTTAGTAGGTTGATGGTTAGATGCGAAATTTGGATGACCTAAGGTTTCGAAAGCCTAACCACTTCTGGTATTGATATAAGAATCGAATCTAAATAAATAGTAGTTATAAATAGTTATTGTTAAAAATGATTTTTAACAACTTAACGGATTAATTACCATAAAGCTATTAATTTGGTCAGTTTATGATTTAACGAATAATCTTATGAGTATTGTTAGAACAAGTTGAAAGTCGCTATAATTATGAACTTATGGTTGGGATAGTTGGGTGTTGATACTGATGTTAAGGAGGATGGATACTTGATTTGATTGATTGCTCGAGGGATGGGCTGTGTGTATTGACTGATAAATATATAATAATACTGTGTTATCTAAACAGGTGGATAGTCCAATTTTTAGGGGAGGTGCTGCCGAAATTTCAATAGAACTTAGACTAATTTTAATTAACAACATAATTAATAAGTTTATTTGGATTAATTTTATAACTTAATTCATAATAAATAAAGTGCTCTAATTATTTTATTATCATCATTATTTATTTAATTATTCAATTACTTATTTATTTTCATTATTATTGATTATTATTATTATTATTATTTGCTCTATCGTTGCCGTTTATTGTTAATACTATTTATTTATTTGTTTGCATTTGAGTATGAATGTCTAATCGTGCATTGCATTCCGATATATAACTGATCAATATGTCTGCATTGAATTGCAATGTTTGACTAGTTGTGTTGTGATAATGCTATGCTTTGTTTGTGTGGAGTTGGGATGAAGTGGGTCACCATGGGTTTGTGAGACTGTTTCTGTTATACGGATCCTGATTCTGATTTCTGTTATATTCTGATTCTGTTATATGGATCCTGATTCTATTTCTGTTAGCCGGGTAAATGGGAGATCGGCGACCCCGTGTACACCTACCGTTACCGTTACCGTTAACCACAGGTTGGCTTCTCGTCGTTGCGCACCGGACAGTCTAGATTTGATCGCAGCCCGCAGGGTGGCCTCCTGTTGTGAGCGCCTGATGATCTAGATTGGATGGAGACCACCGGGTTGCCTCCTGTTGATATATATATATATATATATATATATATATATATATATATAAAGAGGGAATGAAAAAAAAAAATGAGAGGGCTGGTCAAGTGAGGATTAGACCGGTCGGCCAGTATGGGGGATCGGCTCCCTGGTGCACACGTGAGAGGATGAGCCATGTGGGAGGACGGGTCATCGGGGTTTCGGTGACGCCATTGACCAATTTCCACGTGATGTGATTATGTGAAGATGTTAATAATTGTGAGTGCTGGTGATTTGCCATTTGTGTGACTGGCTATGTGAGCATATAACTAGTCGGATGACTAGATTAACATATTTATACATTTGTGTGAATGCGTGTGTTGTGCTATAAGTATGACTTCTAAGAAGGCTGACACATCTTGCTTTATTTTTCAGGAAAATAAGTTTCTTTTTAATTCAATTAAGCTATGTTCCTTCGCCGTAGGGCTAGAAGAAAATTGTTCCAGTTTTATAACTATTTTACTATGTAATTATATGTATAAAAAGCTATGTATCCCAAGTAGTTAGTGACTCCGCAGTTGCAGCATTTGTGTACAATCAGTCGTGTATGAACCTAGATGATATAATTATGTGAGCCCATATTAAAAAAATGTGATGTATTGTTAATTAGGCCCGAACTGTAGAATGTTATAGCTGATAAATTTGGGCCGACAGATAAATAAAATCTTGAGGTTTATTTTCCTATAAATATGGGCTAAATGCTTGAAATTATATGGAGATAGTAAATTTTTAGTGTTTCAGGCTTACTACGGGTCTCGGGGGTCTTAAGCTTACCTGGGCCCTAGTGCCGGTCCAGCCTATGGAATCGGGTCGTGACACTTGCGTAAGCCCGGCTCATGGTCTCACTTATAGATCAAACCAATAAAATTAAAAACCAAAACGAAATGGGTAAATAAAAAAATTCTTATATATATGTGTTTGATGTCAAATTTATAAAAATTTTAGAACTTCAATGAAAGTATCCAATCGAAACTTATTTGCTTTTGATTGTTCTTGTATTAAAGTAAAATTTTGATAGCGTGATTAAATGTTTACATTTAATGGTGATTAATTTTTATAAAATATTATATTTTTATTGTATTAAAAATAAAAAATTATATTTGTAATAATTTTAATTTATACAAAATAATTACATCTAATTTTTAAATTTATTAGAACATATTACTCCGTCTGTTTCACTTTAATAGCAATATTTGATATTTTCACAAGAATCTTTAATAGTAACATTTGATTATTTCACAAGAATTAAGAAAATGATTGGAATATATTGATTTTTTAAAATTATATGGTACAATGTCCAAATTGCTCTTCTTAAAATCAAAAACTCCACATTTAATTTTATTACAAAACACATAATAAATATAAGTAAAATTGAAAAAAAAAAATTAATGTAGTCTCAAAATCCTAAATAAGCACTTACAGTGGGCTTAAACTATAAAATTACCCTAGACTTTAGAGATTGTTGCAAAATCACTTATTTTTTATCTTTGTATTCCGGACACCCTAATTTTAAAACATAGATATATTTGCGCTCCAAATTTAAAAATATTTGGGTTTTGAATAAAATATTATATTGGTGAAACCTATTAACTAAATCCAAGGAACTAGAACGCAGTATTTTAGTGAAAAAAACCCACACTTTGTTGTTCACAAAGTATCGTCTCCATCGATCGGTGGTTATCATCCATGGGTTTTATGTTTAGTTGGGTCAAGAATTGGAGTAATTATTCTCAAAATGTTCACAGCATCTGCTTCCAAGTTCCAAATTGGTTCCACTCAATTATTTTGGTTTTTCCGTTCTATTCTCAGTGTCGTAATTACTACAACCTCTAACTCCAAGTGACCATATCAAGAATTATTGCCTTCTCAACGCAGCAACTACTCCAACATCCATTGACTCTGCTGCATAGGTTAGTCTAGAAAGTCAGCGAATAATAATTGAGTTTCCTGCAAAACTCGGTGCCAAAAACCCCGAGAAACAAATCTTGATAAACAACAAAAGTAAATCTTACTAGATTTTGTATTGGACAGATTTTGTATAGTGGCTGTGTTAACAAATCTTGACAAACAACAATAGTAAGTCTAGTAAACTATGTTTGAATAGACACCTCATGTCCAATACCCATTGTTGAGAAGGTGAAAGAGATGGAGAGTGCTAAGCTGGTGCAGGTCCAGGTAGTGGTGGTGGGTTATACTAGAATTGGCTGGAGTACCACGTAACTTTTGGAGGAAGTGAGATTAGAATAAAAAAAAAAAAAAGGGGTGCGGTTTGGTTAACTTTTGCTTTTGGGTTAAATTTAACTCAACGTAGTCTAGTGGGTCCCACTTTGTATTATTTTGTTACAAATATTTATTTAAATTTGAATATAGAGTAACGATGTATCTAAATTTGTAAATTAGGATGCGAGAATAACAAAAATTGTTTTAAAATGATATTGCAATAGGTAGTAAATTGATAAATAAAAAGCAAGAAGTGTTAATGTGATGTTTGGACTTGCATGATTCTTTCATTCATTTGTGATATCATAACTACTGGTAATTTACTAAGTTATCGTTTTTTCCATTCTAAAATAGGCAAGGTATATAAATGATTTGGGTCTATAAAGGCTACAAAAACCCCACATGAATAGGATGAAAGCACATCCATTTTGAAGCAATGGAAGACAAGAAAAGAACAATTGCTTGTGCTTTGATTTAAATCTAAAATGGACATGATTGCCCACATGTACTCAACCAACCTTCAATTATTGTACATAAAGTTCTCGTTTGCACCTTGCTATTTCATATTTTTTTTCCACTAATTAATGTTGCCAAAATGGGCCATATAGTGAACTTCTTGTTCTGGTTGGTCTCACCCATGTCTTTATATTGTGTTGACATAGAAAAATTTTTTAGAAGGAAGGAAAATAACTTGAAAAACAAATGGAGAGAAAATGGCAGCTATGAAGAGAAAATTGCAGAATCCATGATAAAATTACAATATTACTCACTGTTTTGGTTTTAATTTAAAAAATTCTAAACTTGAAATTGTGCTGATAGTGTTTTGTGAGTGTTAGTTGTTTAAAGTAAAATATTGTTGACTTTTTTCTCAATTGGTACTTTTCTCAGCTATCAACTTGGATTTCTTTAATTTTATTTTTATTTCTCTATTAAATTGTAAGGTATTTTTATAATTGAAATTATTTTCTAAATTAAATTATTTTTTAAAATTTCTTTACTTTATGATTGATGAAAGAAATTTAATATATATATAAAATTTAACTAATATTGTCAATTAAATAGGATAAAATTGTAAAGGGAAAAGTTCGTTAGGAATCCTGATTGCGTATACAAATAGTCCATCCCTGTCTTTTTTAAAATAGATTAAAATATCCTTATAATTTACGTCCGTCAGGCCTATAAAGTCATTTGGTCTAATTTTTGCATTTTTCTGTTAAGTACTTCATGAAATGACGAAAATACCCTTTTTATTTTTAAAAACATGAGACAAACCAATTGTATTTTTAAAACTATTAGGGACTGCACTGTAAGTTTTTGATATAATATTTTAATATCTTTCTTTTTATCTATACGTTTTCTTGTTAACTAAACAGAAAAGATGCAAAAAATGGACAAAATGACCTAATAATATATCGGAAGCAAAACATAGGGACAAATTGGTATACTTTAAAAAAGACAGGGACGAACTGATTGCTTTTCACAAATCACATAAATCGTAATATAATTTTTTCAAGTGTAAATTGACAATACTGTAATTTTATTTCCTCTCTTTTGTTTTCCTTCCAATTCAAACATAGGGTGGAAAATAAGGAAGGAAAGTGAATAGTACAATCCTCCATTATTCTCCTTCCTTTTTATTTCCTTTCGTCTCTTTCTCAAACACATTATTAATCTTTACCCCTCCTATGATGTTGTAGTTGGATTTGAAAGGAAGGAAAATTTGGATGGAAAATAACTTGGAAAAGTGATTTTTCCTTGTTGGAAACATTAAATAAAACTGAGGTGGAATGAAAAAATTGTACTAAAATGAAGTGATAGTCCTTTAGAGCTCCATCCTTAGATTGTTCATGATGCTCCTAGTATAACATATTCTAGTATTTGTATCTAAGAGGTTTTTGCCTTTTTATAGAAAAAAAAAAAAACATGAATTTATAACTTTGACCCAAAAATTACATGAAGCTCTCCCTTTTATAAACATCATGATTTTACTTTGTTCAATGAGAATTTTGAATTGGGTTGATATCAAATTTATAAAAGTGTAAGAACTATAGTAAAAGTATCCAATTGAAACTTATTTACTTTTGATTGCTCATGTATTAAAATAAAAGTTTGATAGTATGATTAAATTTTTACATTTAGTGGTAATTAATTTTTGTAAAACAATTATATTTTTATTTTATTAATATAAAATATTATATTTTTAATAATTTTAATTTATACAAAATAATTACATCTAAATTTTAAATTTATTAAAACATATTAACATAAAAAACATGTACACACATTACTCTGTCAAAACCAATATATTATAATTCAAAAGTTGAAAAAACAAGTGATGGATTAAATTGATAAATAAAAAGCAACAAGAAGTGTCTAATGTGATGTTTGCACTTGCATGATTCTTTCATTTATTGGGATATCATACCTAGCGGTGATTTGGGTTTGTGAAGGCTACAAAATCTCCACATGAACAGGATGAAAGCACATTCATTTTGAAACAATGGAAGACAAGACAAGAACAATTGCTTATGCTTTGATCTAAATCTAAAATGGATATGATTGCCTTTGCCTACATGTACTCAACCAACCTTCAGCTATTGTACATAAAGTTCTCATTTGCACCTTACTGTTTTATTTCTTTGCCACTAATTAATGTTGCCAAAATGGGCCATATATTGGACTTCTTGTTTTAAATGGTCTCACCCACCTTTCTTTAACCCTAATGTTGTGTTTGGATAGAATGATTTTTTGGAGGAAAATTTGGGTGAAAATAACTTGGGAAAGTGATTTTCCTTTGTTTGAAAACATGAAGTAAAATTGAGAAGGAAGGAAATATTGTACTGAAATTAATTTGGGCCCACTAATTAGCATTTTCTCCAAAATGGAGAGAAAAAAATTGCATTATTCATAATAAAATTACAATATTACTCATCGTCTTGGTTTTAATTTAAAAAAAAAAAAAAAGCTAACCTTTAAAATTGTGCGTATAATGTTTGTGAGTGTTAATTTTTAAATTAAAATATTGCTATTTTTTTTCTACTTGGACTTTTTTTTTGTTATCAACTTGGATTTTTTAATTTTTATTTTTATTTCTTTATTAAATTTTAAGGTATTTTTATAATTGAAATTATTTTCTAAATTAAATTATCTTTTCAAAATCTCTTTACTTTAGCATTGATGAAAGAAATTAATATGTATAAAAAATTTAACCAAAATTGTAAATTAGTAACGATAAAATTATAAATAGACAACAATACAATTTTCCTTCGTCCTTTCTATTTTCTTTTCAATCCAAACATAGGATAAAAAATAAGGAAGGAAAATGAACAATACAATACTCCCTGATTTTACTTCTTCCTTTATTTTCTCTCTCTTTCCCAAACACAATGTTAATCTTTACACTTAAGCTACTGGGAATTGAAGAGGAAAAAGAAAGTTAATTGACTGTTATTTTGGCTGTTTGTACTTTGTACAATATGCATAAGATAACTTTTTTTTTATTTTATAAATCACCGATATTCAGATTTCATTATTAGAAACAGGCTAATCCGGTTCAGAACTTAGTTAGTCACAATTGAGGCTCCTCGCTCTATCTTGTAAGTTCGTTTAGTGAGGATCGAACCCGATCCAAAATTTTTTTTCACATACTCAATTTACATTGCCAAATAAGCCACAAGCCATAAATTGCATGAAGATAACTTTTACTTCGATTTATTCTTATCCGATCATTGTCCCATATATTGTGTCTGTTTAACCATTGACCTCTTTATGATTGATGGACCTTAGTCAAACATTCTTCTCCTTATCTTTTTAAATGATATGTATTGGAAATAAACGTTCCATCACTAGTGGATTACTCTAATGACTATCAAAGCATTATTGAGTAATTTATTATTTAAATTTAACCTAATTAGATTTAATAAGTTGCCAAGTTCTTATTTGAAAGGTTTTTACCATATTTATTTAATTCCTAGTCTACTTTTAGTGCTTAAATCTTCATGCTTATGATTAATGTTTTTGCTTTAATTTTTTAAATTTTTTTTTAAAAAATAATCAGTTGATTGACATTTTGAAATTAAAATATGTGCGCGTGTCAGATATTTAAAATTTATCAACTATATTAAATCTCTAACTTGTGAAATCAAATGATTAAAATAACTGATTATAAATAAACACTTTGTTGTTTTATTATAATGTAAATTCTATGGAACTAGAATAAAATATTGAACATCAAATTTTATTGGAGATTAGATGTACTGAAAATTATAAAAGAGAGTGTTGAGCTATAAAATAAAAGAATTGAAAATTGTAAAGAGCACTTTGAAAATTAAATAGGTAAAGACTAACACATCTAGTAGTCTTTTTTTTCTGCTCTTAAAAAATATAATTTATTAAAATTCTTAAATTAATTATTTAATATAATTTAGACTTTTTCTTTTTACTTCTCAACATTTAATTAACCTAAATCAAATGAAATAATTAATAGAATTAAAATAAATTAAGTTAATTTAATTTAATTAGATTTTAGCCATATTGAGTGGTATAACCACTATCAATGTACCTTGTATGTCAACCGGCATCTCTTATGACTTAGAGGCCATTAACATGTTTCTGGTCACATTCCTCATTTTAGTTAGCTTTCTGTTGATTCTGGTTCCTTAGTTGGCTTTGCTTGGCCCCATAGAACTTCTCAAAATGGCTAAACGTCTTGTAAAATCTGCACTACACCTTTGACTTGTCCTTTGTCCAGTAAACCTTCTCCATATGATTTGTGTTTTACAAAATTTGTAGGACGAAAACTTATCTACTCTTCCTTCCTCTTTGACAGCAACTTTACCTTTACATGGAGTTTTTAAACCTACTAGATGGCTGCTTTCCCTTTTGCTTCGAGTATTTTAAAGGGAGAAGTAAAAACATCATTTGTTTTTCAATTAGATGTTACAGTGCAAGACGTATAATAAAAAAAAATATATTCATTGCATAAGTAAATTGCAATATAAATTAATCATTGTATTTATTATAATCTAAATAAGAACCGTGCTTTAATATTATATAAATAAAAAATTAAACAATTTAAAATGAGTATATAACGAGTAAAGTCAATGTGCAATACACGTTGTAAAAAAATTAGTACTATATATAAATATGGAAATACGAGGAATAATGAAATTTTCGATAGTGCCCTTAATGAAATTTAAATATCCCAATAACCTTAGCATTCCCACTTAAAAAATTATATTTTTATTAATTAATTGGATATAATTAATTAAAGTTATTTTCTAAATAAATACATATAGATAATTAAGGTGTTGTTTGTTTTAGATTAAGTTTTTTGTTTTTCATTATTTTTCTTAAAAAATAAGCAAAACTTGTTTGTTTAAACTTGTTTAATTTTTTTTCTTTACTTTTTAGAAGACTGTTTTTAAAACAAAAAATAAATTTTATGAAACCACAAATATGTAATTGTGCTTTTTATTTTTATTCTACATTTCTCTTTCTTTTTCATTTTTTATAAGACTTGTCCTCATAAAATTGTATTATTATTATTATTATTATTGTTATTATTATTATTATTATTATTATTATTATTATTATTATTATTTCTTTGTCTATATAAATCTGATGCCATTTATTTATCCCAAACATATAAGCATTATTTTTATTATCTCTATTAAAATTCTACGCTTTTTTTCCATCTCTTCTCTATTTAGTATTATTTTGTATTTATTATTATTTTCTCTATCCATATAAATCTAATGTCTTTAAGTATTATTTATTTATTATAATACTTGGGTATTATATTTTTATTCAATTGATTGTACACATAATAATCATTATTTAATTTAACTTTGAATTTAAAAATTAAAATGTGAAATATTTTTAATTATTGTGTCTCAGATTTTATATTTTTATATTTTTTATTATTAATTAAAATCTTTAATAGCTTAATAAGGGAGAGATTTGATAATTGAATGAATTTTTCACATCATGAACTAAAAGAAAGGGAAAAAATAATTTTAGGAAAAGAACAGCTTTCAAAAATAAGTAACCAAAAACTGAAAACAACTTTATATTTCTAATAAATAAAAAATTAAAAATAAACAACTGTAACAAATGGCCTGTAATTCATAATTTTATATTTTATATTTTTAAATATATTTTTAATAAATATATTTGATAATGAGACATTTAAAAATTTTCATATTTTATTTTTCAAGTTTACATTTTAAATATTTTATTATATTTTTATTGTAATTTAAAATATTTTATTTAGAAGAAACATAAAAAAGTATATTTTTATAATATTTTTTCTTTATATTTTAATAATTTGATTCAATATATCTTTTTAAAAATAAAATTTTAAATAGAACATACATAATTAAGTTTCTGAAAATTTTTAAACTTTTACTTTCTAAAATTTATTATCTATACTATATATAAATGCGAGAATAATAGAATTTCTGATAATATTTTTGGTGAAATTTAAAATATTGAAAAATAATTGTAGTCAGCCAATCAAGAAAATTTTATCTTCAGCCAATCAAAAAAATTTTATCTTAAAAAAATATTTATAATATTTAGAATTGTAACTTTAAATATTTTGATTAGGAGAGAGATAAGGATAAGAAAGAAATATTGAAATATATATAATATTTGAATGTAATATAAAATATATATTTTGATTAGTACCAATTTTTTTTGAATATTTTATTTCTTTACAATTTGATTAGATTTATTTTATAAATTTATTTTTAAATATAACATCTAGGCATAAAGTCTTTCAAAATTATTTATTTTTTAAAACAAATATTTATTTTTAAATTTTTCTTTAATTTGATTAGATATATTTTATTTAAACCAATTTTTTAAATAAATACGTTTAGATAATTAAGCCTAATTTTTGTAAAAAAAACTTTTTTAAATTTTTTATTTAAATAATTACATATGAGAATGGGCATTTGAAAATGTTTAATTCTTAACATTTCAACGTTATTTTTAAATATTTTATTTTATTATTTGATTGTGAATTAAAAGATTTTCTTACAAGAGAGGGATAAGGAAAAGAAAAAAAAATATATTGTTTACTTTAATAATGTTGTTTCTTTATATTTGTTTAAGAAATTTTTTTTTACTTGGCTTTTTATTTTTTTTTCATCAAAATTAAATTTCATGATGGCATTTACAGTCGAAAAAAGGGACTGATTTTTAAGATTCAAATTGGTGTTTTTTAAAAAAATATATAATTTATTTCTTATTATATATGAGTTCTGGAAATAAAATTTTATTTTTTTAAGGTTACTAAATCAATTTGTAACTATTATTACTTTATTTAGTAAGAGATTTGTATCTCTCTTGCAAGAAATAAATGACCTCTTGATGATTAAATATTTTTTTAATTTTTGATATTTTTTCTCTTATATTCTAAATTTATTTGACTCGAAGGAAAATAGTGTTTAGAAAACTGAGAAAAAACTAGAATTATATATTTTTATTTTGGATCACTTTTAGGCTTTCTAGGATCTTTGCATATGAATATGTTTATTTTTTGAATGCACTAAGTAATATTGCTACTATAGTCAAAACGATTATACCAACATTCTGACTCATGCTATTTTTAAACAATTTAAATAACTTTTTCATTTCTTTTCTTTTACTTAGCAGTAAGAAATAATTTTTTTATTTTTTTTTACTTTTGCATCATAAATATATATAGATATTGATTTATAGTTGAGGACATGGGGTTGAAATTTGAGTGATGACTTAATTTACTTTTTAGACACTTATTATGATTTTAAAAATCTGCATGTATAAATTAGAGGCTGAAATTAGGTTTAGTGGTTAGGTTGAACTTTATTTTGAGACCATGCATTATATAAAATAGAATTAAGTACATAAAATTAGCCGTATAAGTAGTTTTTAAGGCAAAGTGCAATGTAAATAAATATTATATTTTAATTTAGATAAAAATTTATATTTTAATATTATATAAATTAAAAAAATTAAACAAGTACAAAGAACAAATATAATAAATGTGCAACACAAATCATAAAAAGACTATAGTTAACTATTAAATAAACCAGTCATTCTAGGTTTGAAACTTAAGCTCTAAAAGAGTGAAGAAACTCTCATATTAAGAAGGCTATCTAGTTTTATCTAAAGCCGGAGTCGGAGCCACATAATGTGTCGTGGAATCAATTGATCTCACTCAATTTTTTTAAAAAATTATAAAATTGATAAAAAAATTAAAAATAAATTTTAGAATTTTTAATAATTAAAATAAATAAATGACCTTACCAAAAAATATTTCTAGCTCTGCACTGTTTAAGGGCATATATTTTGAAACACTAAAGTTTTATATGGATTTAGTTTTGAGATTCTCATTTATATATTCTTGAAACCACTAAGACATACATGCATTTAAGAAAAGTTGTTAATATTTTAACAGATATGATTTGATCAAAATCGAGCTGACCTTTTTTACACCGTTAATCATACGGATCGGCTTAACTAAGTGGAAGAATCATGCCCCGCTTGAAAGAATCTTGATCATCTGGGAAGTATTAGTCACGTAGAAAAAATATAGCAATGTGGAAGATTCTTCATTAATATATGTTTGCTAGATATAGGTTTTATAGTAATAGCATGAGAAGACCAAAATATATATATAACTAAAGTGGATAGTTTAGGTTCAATCTCACCAATGTTATTAAAAAGATTTTAATAAAAATAGATCGATACATTTTCATGAAAATCATAATTATAATTGTTGATGAATTAATTAGTGATCCTAAATTACATGGACATGGAATCTCCTAGGAATCAAATATCATTCCACCAATCTAGATATAGCATATTCTTTTTTTTTTTTTTTTTTTTTGGGGGGGGGGGGGGGAAGAAGATATAGCATATTCTTACAAGCTCACTTGTAGTCCAAATGAATATTCAATAGAAGATTGATTAGTGATGATACTTTTACCAAATTAAAAATAGTTTATTTTGTAAATTTTGTTAGATAAATGGTCTTTGCACAAAGCTAATTATTTATTTGATTTTGATTAGGGTCCCAAATCCAATAGATATATACGAATAAAAAGAATAACCACTGATACCATTGCCATAATTATTCTTTTAATGAAAAAACAAACATGAGGGAGTTTTAGGATCTATTCGGTAAAATTAATTATTTTGTAACTGTTAGCTATTTTAGTAGCTGTTAGCTGTTTTAGTAGGTTTAACTGTTAGTTATTTGAGTAGCAGCTTTTCATGAAACGCTAAAAAGCTAAAGATTACACGAGTCAACTTTTCACAAAACATTATCTTAACCTCTAAGAACTGATTCAAACACTATGTTATCGAACACTATAAAAAATAGTATTTAGCATTACTTAAAAAGGTGTTGTCGAACACAGTGCTAATAACTAATAGTTTTTTGTATTATGAAAATATATATAATCATTAAAAGGTTACTTCAATTGGTAAGAATAAGAACTCTTTTTTCTCAAAATTTACATTTAGTAACGGTAATGAAATGCTATGTAATTCAATGAAAGACATCTTTAGTGTTAATTTATGTGTATAAATTGATCTGAAAATATTCTTATATGTGAGATACATGGATCAACATACTTTATTCAAATTGCCATGATTTTTGTTAATAAATAGTTAGATTAGCAAAATTAATTGTATCTATAAGAAAATTTTACTTCTAGAATGATTTTACATGAATATTATTTCCGACTCTAGTGCAAAGACACATATATAAACTAATATATATATATATATTCATGATTTTAATAAAAAGTATATTTGATCCCGTCTTATGTATATTCTTAAAAGGAAAAAAAAAAAGGGGGGGGAATTCACCGTTGAAGGGATACAATTTATACGATTTACCATTAAAGGGACAAAAACCAACAAATTGCACATATATATACGAGATCAATGAGACTCCATTAGAGAAGATGTAAACCATTATAATAGCAATTGGGCTATCTGAGTGGGGATGTTTTGATAGAGAAAGAAACACCCAAAATGGATTGATTTGTAGATGAAAAAAAAAATAATGGGAGATGGTGGCATTCGTGTGGAAACCACACTCCCTCTCATTTAATAATATTATCTCAATCCCACCTCTCCCTCTCAACCATTAGTGCTCTCCAATTCAGCAATCCATTTTCTTAGTCATTTATTAATTAGATATCTTTTTTCAGTATCTAGACAGTATTTATACATCACTATGCACATACGACTGAGGCACAATGAAATTTTGGTACGTATGCATGCATAGCTTCAGCTTAAATTGGTATATTTGCGTTTTTATGACTAGGCCATCTTGAAGATGCGCTATATATCCTATGATAACTTAAGGTACTAATCCACCATTGATGATATTTGGTAAAACTCCCCAAATAACAACGATTTCAGGATTTGAATTCTTACCTTTATAAAATAGGTTTACCTGGAAATCCAATCGGTTTTAGCTTATTCAACAACCTGTTAGTATTAATTAGTAATTCTTTAATCCCTTCTCACTATTTGGATATTTTGTTGAAACAAGATTGTTGTTAACTATACATTGAAAAGAAAAAGATAAAGCAAGAACAATGTTTGAAAAATTTATATTTTCATTGGTTTGGTCTACGAATGCGACATGGACATGTATTGACCGAGCTAGGAGATCAGGATAGTCCCGCCCCCTAACAATTTTTTTTTTTTTTTTTTTAAAGAATCACCAATAAAAAGATTGAAATTTTTAATTTCTGGGTGTCATTGTAAACACGTCAAGACAAGTCTAATTCCTCAAAATATTTGTTTCTTAACATAGAAAATTAAAAATTCAAATTATAACAACTCCTTCTCCTTCCTAAGAATTTCTAATAGATACGCTAACGAACATAGTTTCCAAGAATATACAGTGGGTATATATATACATATTATTGGAATGAAAACGCGAACCAAAATGATCATAATGTGAAAATAAAGACATCTCCTAAATTGGCAAGTTTAAAGAACCAGTTAATTATTAACCTAACAACCAATGATTCAGTAACTAACTAATCTGAACTATCAAATTATATTCCAAGCACTGATAATATTCACTCTAATTCAATAAACTGGCTGCAGAAAATACTTGAGAAAGAAAGATATATAACAGAAGAAACTGATCCGCTTGAAACGCTTGAAAATATGTATCTTTTTTTCATTTTCTCCATATATGGATGCAATTTATAAGAAGAGAGCTGTCTGTTTTGTTTGTTTTGTCTTGTTCAATGGTCATGCTTTAGTCATGACTGATGAGCTTCCACTCTAGTCAGATATAACTGCATGTCTTAAAGTGTATATATGATCTCTCCTATCTTAGGGTAGACAGATATATTAGTCTTCTTTTTTCGTCTTCTTCTCGTGATTACTATATTGGGAAGTGAATTGCACGTTAAATAATTGAAATGATTATAATTAGATAGATGGCGGATCTAGCACAAGCTAATTAGTTTTTTCACGTGAGTTTCAATATTCACTCATAGAGTGCATATATGGATGATGGATGATGGATGGATGGACAGCAATTGCAAGAAAAATGATCTTTCTTTTTATATCTATAACTTTGCTTCTTTTACTTTCTTTCTTTCATTAAGTTTTCTTTTTCTGTGAAAAAAAAAATACATTTTCCATTTATTAATCTTCTTTAATTCCTAATGAATCATAAAGATATGATTCAAACAAAATTTGGACATGGTTGTGTGATATATGCTTCTTTAAGGTAATCTTTCTATAAGTTGTTCTTCCTAACCTTGTCAAAGTCTTGGCGAGTTTTTATTACTTTGGTTTTTCTTCACAAAATGTTATATGAGAATGTTCATTTTTTTTTTTTTTCTACAAAAGAAAGATTTCATTTTTAATTATTATCTCTTCTTCATTTTAATTTCCCATTGCCTTGTTCTATTTTCCATTAACGGCAACAAATGAATTTTATATATATATATATAAAAAGAAGATAAACAACCTGAATATGTATATAGCACTAATACTACAGCACAAGTAATAAACCTTACTGTTAAAATACGTATCTAGCATGTATAATAAATATAACTTTCTACTAAATAAATAAATAAGTACAATTAATAAGTATAACTTTCTTCTTCTTCTTCTTCCATTAGTGACCATACCCCACTTTTGCCCTCCACCATTGCAAAGTTTTCTCTATAAATACCCTTATTCAGGGCGTGTGTCCTCCACACTTACACTACTCATCTCCTTCTTTTTTAAGACTTGTTTTCATTCCTTCAATGGCAAGCAACAATCAACCATCTCTCTCCAACACCAAATTCCCTCTGGCCATGAATGAGGTGGAGCAACAAGCAACCCTAAGCCTTGAATCCAATAAGGAAGACGACTTTGACTACTCCAAAAGAGCGCAATGGCTACGAGCAGCTGTTCTTGGGGCAAACGACGGTTTAGTCTCCACTGCCTCGTTGATGATGGGTGTTGGCGCCGTGAAACAAGATATCAAGTCTATGATATTAACTGGGTTTGCCGGATTAGTAGCCGGAGCTTGTAGCATGGCCATAGGCGAGTTTGTGTCGGTTTACTCGCAGTTGGATATAGAGTTAGCTCAAATGAAGAGAAAAAGGGAAAAAGAAGGAGAAGATAGAAATGGACAAGAAGACGAAGAAGAGGAGAAAGAAAAATTGCCTAATCCATTGCAAGCAGCTGCAGCTTCTGCTCTTGCATTTTCAGTTGGTGCAATGGTGCCTTTATTAGCTGCCTCTTTTATAAGAAATTATAAGGTGAGATTAGGGGCAGTTGTTGGGACAGTGGGTTTAGCTTTGGTGGTTTTTGGGTGGTTAGGGGCAGTTTTAGGGAAAGCACCTGTGGTTAGGTCTTCAGTTAGGGTTTTGGTTGGAGGCTTAATAGCTATGGCTATAACCTTTGGACTGACCAAGTTGATTGGGTCAAGTGCCCTGTGACTTGTTTTTAATTTCTTGGTAAAGAACTAAAAGCTTGTTAAGGTCCGGTTAATGTGGAGCAAAAACATAAAATGATTTCACATGAAAGTCACTTTATTGAAGACTCGAGTCAGACAAGAATTCCTCCAATTTACTATGTACCCATCTCTTTTATTTTTTTTCTTGCTCTTTTTTCTTTGTTTCAGGAAAGAGTCTGATTTCTTTTTCCTTTCTTTCTTTCGTCTTTTGTCAAGTGGACTGTGTGTCTTGTAACAAAGATAAGTGTTCTTATTAATTTTCTTTGAATATGGGGTGTGACATGAGCGTGGAAAAATGGTAGGGTTACTGTAAACATTTGAAAGGGGTTTGAGATTGGTTGTTCAGTCTCTCTCTCTCATCATTGTATAATTTTAGTTGCAATATTATAAACATAAACGCTTTACACGAGGATTTATCACATCTCTTTCAATCATACAAAATAAGGATATAAAGCTGACAAAATCAAACAACTGTTTGTTGATAAATTTACATATCACGGAGAAAATACCCGCTAATAAATTTACATTTCAGCTTACAAAATCAAAGAATTAAGAGTATTTTATCCTTAATGAATTGATTTGGCGCAAACAAGATTTAGTTTTAGTTTAGTAAGCTGAAGATATCTAATTTTTTAATATAACAAAATTATTTACATATTTCCTTTTTGTTTTGCAATTGCAAAAATATTTAATTCTTTGCTCCATATTTAATTCTCACCGTTGATTCTAGGATTTTATCCCTCTTATTTATGATTTGTGCTTAGATTACATCGAATCAAGCATCACCTTGATTGATTATTTGGTTTATGGAATCTTTCCACTTTGAGTACCTGATATTTGGATTGATTCTTGGATTTGTTTGCCTTTGATTCATTGTTTTGTTGATCTCTTGTTCATCTTTTGATATCCATAAATCTTGTTCTTGTGTTTTTTATTCTTTATTATCTTCCTTCTTGCTCAAACTTGTGTTAGGATTAGTAGATGGTGAGATATTTATACTTGCGTACATACTTGTATAAAAATACTTCTAAAAGTGTCATATAAATGGAACAAGAAAAAAGTCAAAAAAAAATGTCAAAATTAATGGAATTAGTGTAGTCATTTATAGGAAGAACCAATATTAAATACTCTAACATTTAGCATTTCATAGAGATTAATTAAAATTTCTTCCCTGAATTCAGCTAATTAAAACGGTTAATTTTCTTTTTTTGTCATTTTAAATTAAATAACTAATTAAATAACTTTTTTTCTAGAACATTTCTAATTTAAAATGTTATACAACATCTATGACTACTAAAATAATTAATATTACAGAACATAACTCTAAGTTAAACAAAACATAGTAGTTTAATTTAACAATAAGTAATCAAAGCAGAATCCACTCACTACTTCTAAGGAACAAGTCGTAATTTTTTAAAATTCGAGTGGATTTTCTTTTTACTTATTTATATAAAATTATTATTTAAGTTAGTAGTTTAAGAGAAAGAAAACTTCAAAAAAGAAAAAAGAAACCACTTATCATTTATTAAGTTGATAGGGGAATCTTTTTCCACACACCTTTATATCTATTGCTGGAGATAAGAAAGAAAAAGTTGTTTTTCTGAAAAATCACAAATTATTTCCCTAAGAAAAAATTTAAATATAAATTCATGTTAAGTATGTAATTTCACTAATACGTAAAATTAATTAGTATTAATAATCTTTATTATTTTTAAGCTAGAATGCATTGCAAATTTTATTAATCTCTGTAAAATTTGATCTAAATACAATTAAAAAAAGGTAATTAACTATTTAGTGTTTAAGGTTTGATCGATATTAGTTATTCATCCATATTATGGGGTAATATCACTAACTCATCCGTACAGTTTAGCGTCATTAAGCTATTTAGTTCTTTCGTTCAAAAAAAATATTATTTTTATCATTAATTTTTCAATGAAAAAGAAAATACCCTCCAAAAATTAAATAAAGACACATGACAACACAAAACCCTCTCCTCAAACACCAGCATTTGTTAACAGAAAAAATTGATCAGTACAAAATTTAAAGAAGAGGAAAATTGACAGAGAAAAAAAATTGTGCACACTCCCCTCCCTTCACTTCTTTGAACTCTCCAATGCCTCAGCTTTCTTCTTTACAACTGATTAATTGCACCAGTCGTTCTTCAATTTGGAATTAACACGCCTTATCATTTCTAAATATTAATTTTGTATTTCTAGAGATATTTTTTGGTATTGTGTTATGTTTAGGTATGTCCTAAGTTTTGCTGCGTTTGGAGTACTGAATTTGAAATTGCAATATTTATTGGGCTGTGGAGACCTTGACTTTTATATTAAATAAAAATTCCTGATTTGGTGATTGAAAGAAAGGAGAATAATAACAAAAGAAAAAGGGGAAAGAGGAAAGAACAAACAAAAGACTGAGAAATATTTAAGGTCAAGGGCAGGAAGGAATTAGTTATATCATGAAACTGAAGCTGCAATAGTTCTAATTGATTTACTCATTCAGGTTCTAATACTGGATAAGCAGGATGGTAACGGATTGACCAGCGACGTTTCTAAGATTTAGCAGCCGTCCACGAGATTAAATATATACCCATTCTGCTATCCCTTCTATTTAGGCAGGTCGAATTACGAGTTGCGTCAAGTTTTCTTCAAAAGAAAAAAAAAAAAAATGGAGGAAAAACATATGCTTTAATTTGAAAAAAAGAAAAAAGAAAAAAAGAAAAAGGGGTATATGGTTTTTATTTTTTTTACTTGTCTCATTTGGACTGATTTCGGACATGTATCCAACGAGGCAGATAAAATTGCAATATGATGCACAAGAGAGCAGTACAACGGTGTGGCTATTCTGGCTTTTTTCGGCGACTATTTAGTCATGCCTTGTGTGGCAAGAGGAGATAAGTAAGGAGAATGTTAGATTTTGTATGATGAGATAGGAGATAATTTTTGTCCTTGAAAAATTGATGGCGAAAATAACATCTGATCCGTATATTAATATCCATATTCACTTTGATCCATATCTGATCCACTACTAAACAGAAGAGATTTTATCCGATCTCGGATCAAGTTATTTGATCATCCTAATTGAATTCCACATATAAGTATCAATCATGAATAGATTTTAATTGCAACTACTAAAGTACTCCACAAATAGAGAAAAGGCAAAATTGAAGAGAAAAGAGAGTAAAAGGAGAGAGAGAGAGACAAAACTAAAATAAAGGGCATTTACAAATGTAACTTGGAAAAGGAAAAAATAAGAGTGAGCAATTTAGTAGCACCCTAGTGAATAGCGTTCCAAAAAGGGATACATTTTTCAAAATGGGAGGTAGCCAAGCAACATCACCGAGGGAGAATTATCAAAAAGGGTTCATTCTGTTAAACAATACACACAATTTGATATGATGCAAATAGCTAAGAAAATATTTATAATGCTTCACCGCTTAATACCAAGAAAAGAATTTGTTAATGGAACTCCAAAATTTTCCAGTAAAAGATACAGAATATCTTCTCATAGCTTTATATCCCTCTAATTTCTAGCTTAGTCAGAGCTCACTATACCAGCAGAAAATAAAAAGAACATCTCGAAATGCAGTGACGTACCAAAAATAGCATTCCCATTCCATCGATTCAGACAAAGGATCTACCTCTTCCTGCAACAGATATTTTTTTCTTATTCTATGGAACTTTCATGCAAGAGAAACTGGGAGTAGCTTTCCATCACCGCCACATTCTCATTTATAATGTTTAATATCCCCAGCGACAACAGTATGTATGACTCGATGATCGAACCTTGTCCCTCAAAGAAACCTCTGCGTCTTTACATCAGATACTGCAAATCATCATAAGCTCATTTGAAGTACTTGTGAAAATGCCCAGCCAATCATGTATACATCTATACTTATGGTATCTTGAAAACAGATTTCAGTCTGACCACCAGCTTCCACTCATCCATCGATAAATCATCCTATACATGTAAAGACATCAATAAGCAGGGTATAATAGATAATAAAATAATAAAATAATTTAACAATGGTTCTAAATTCTAATAGTATTATACTTATAACCCTTCTAATTATACTTAGTATTTTCTATTAGTATTATAATTACGCCTAGTATCATAATACTTAAAAAAGCATTAGCTTGTAAGGATTTTTTATTTGTATTGAATGGGTATTTATACGGGTTTGGGACAGATATAGGTAATGCCAAACAGGTTTGGAATGGGTATGGGTATTATACATGCAATTTTACACAAGTTTAGGACGAGTGTGGATATTTTATAGTTAAACGGGCTTGGGTATGGGTAGGACAATTTTTGCAAATGCCCAACCCATTACCATCCCTAGGAATGCATAAAAAAGATTGTAATAAAAGAGATTAACAAATGGCATCAGAGTTTATCTTCATAGGTTAATAAATGGCATCACCGTCAATTAATATAGGTTTAATGTAATGTATGAGTAAGGGTGTTATATTTAGTGCTATTTTCTAGATTCTAAAGTTAAATAAATATAACACTATTTTTGCCATAACTAAGTAAAAATTACCCGATAATTGGCTTTAAGAATATCAATTGATCTCCTTGAAATATGGCTCACGAGTAAATCATCAATCTCAAAATGCCTGCCAAACATTTTCTGCTGTTCCTCAGAATTGCTGCCAACAATCTGAGAAATAACAAGAAAACACCCAATAAGACTAATTTAGTGCTGCAGTTCATAAAAAATTAAACATGGGGATGATCAACAAAAGATGAAGAATTTGGCATCATACCTTAATAGCTACCTTCTGGCCCTTCTTAGCATAATCAACAGGCTTATGATTATTCTCAATGGAAGCAATTCGGCCAATGTCGATGAAATCTCGATTAGGAACACAAATTGGAGTCCCAATCTGTGAAAAAGAATTAAGTATTCAATTAGGATTAAACAAATTCGACTCATAAATACACTACCAAGTGGTTCGTGTGCCAAGGGTTTTATGCTGTGAAACCGAAGCTAATATTTACTGGCATCTGCACCATTTCAAAGAAAGTGTACATTTAAGTTGCAGGCCCTCAGGCAGAGAAAAAAAAAATCATGAATTCAATTTAAAAGGAAGAATAAGGCTTAATTCTTGTTGAAAAAAACAGAAATGAAAATTTTCAGAAAATTGCCCAACTTCAGAAATTCTTTTTAGTTCCATATCTCAATTCAAAAGAATTGAGCATGAGAGAACAGATGAGCTAGCCAAACACTAGGGAGAACAGATGAGCTAGCCAAACACTAGGGTAATGTGCAGACAGACAAAAAAAGGGGGTTGCTAGGCAAACTTCTGCTGAACTAGCCAAACACAAGGGTATCACAAAAAAGAGTGTTGGGGGGAGAGTTTCCCAGGCGAACTTCCTGTGAATTAAGAAGACTGCCTCGCTAGATGCTAAACCAAGCTAAATTCCCAACCATCAAACACACATCTGATATTGAAGGCCATTTCATGTCACAAACCAATGCCAGCATTAGATATGAACTGAGCACTGATGAGATAGTATACATAAAACCAAACATGGCCATGAAAATATACCTTGGCTATTCCCTCCTCAATCTCAACTCCCAAGACAATTGGATCTTTCTTGTTGAAAATACAATTCGGTAAAATCTTAAGAATGCATGGGAAGACCGCTTCATCTGCAGCTTCTTTCTTCTTTTCCTCCTTGAGGTTGTCAATATAAGCCTTGAATTGATCAAACAAGTGATAGATGATGTCAGCAATGAAGATCTTCACACCCATTTCATCTGCAAGTTCTCGAGCTTCTTGTGTCACTTTGACATCAAATGCCAAGATAGTGGCATACTCCTTCTTCTTCTCAATCATCACACTGGCCTTCATAACATCCTTTTTGTGTACTGGGCCTATGCCTATGCCACTAACAGGAATGCTCACTGCTGGAGACTTCAAAAACTCCAGCAACGCTTCCAGTGAGCCCAGGGTAGATGCCTGAACATAGACTCCCTCACCACTCTTGTCAATCCGGCTCATGACAGACCTCATGTCTTCCATTGCTGCTTCCTTGACATCTTCCAAATCATCATCAGGTCCTACCACATATAGACCTGTGCCGGCAATAGCATGCTCAAGACCCTGCACAAGAATAACAAAACGGAACCTTTTAATAGGGACAATTTATGAACAACATAAATGCATGGAGAATGTGCCATGGAGATGTGTACAGGCTACATATTAACCTAACATCAGCAGTTTATTAATATCTATCTATCTACTTATATATAATGCAGAGGGGGAACATTGGCGTTACCAAAAACAATCTTATTAAGTTTATGGATTGATAAAAATATCTTTAAGAATTTTAATTTTATTAGTTGAAAAAATAAAAATAATTTAATTTTGATTGGTTATGTTAACTTACTATTTTTACTATTTAAATCTATTATTGGATAAAATAAAAAATATTATATTATATGCTAAATAAGGTATATATTAAATATATTAAATATGGTAAAAATATAATATTTGTAAGGATTTTAATTTTATCAGTTGAAAAAAAATAAAGGTAATCTAATTTTGATTGGTTACATTAATTTACTATTTAAATCTAAATTCTACTATATTTATAAGAAATTATATTATGTGCTAAATAAGTTATATCTTAAATATGGTAAGAATATAAAAATTTAATTTTATAAAATAAGAAACTATATGATATATTAAATATGGTATACTCAATACAGTGAGAATATAAAAATTCAACTCGATAAAGTAAAAAATTATATTGTATAATATAGTAAAACTTTAAACATGGTAAGAATGTAAGAACTCAATTTGATTTGTTGTTGATATTTAATTTGAAAAAGTAATTTAAAAGAATTAACTTTGAAATAATGAAAATTTGGTGAAAATAATTATATGTTTATATTAGAAAAATTAATGTTCTATTATGTCAAATTAATATTTTAGCTTCCTAATATTAATTAGTAAACCATCTATTGCATAAAGAGTTAATTATTTTATATTAATTTAAGTCACTAAAAATTCTAAAAACCATTCAAATAAAAATATTAACAAAATAAAAAAGATAATAAATGATAAATGATACATCAATATCTACAACTTATCTGATTGTTATAGCAGACTATTTTAAAAAAATAGTAAAAAGAATTCAATTAAAAAAAAGTACTTATTATTTAAATTTATTATCGTACTTTCTATAGTAGAATATAAAACTTACAAAGACTATCTAAATTATGAATTATTTAGGAATTATAATATAATTCAATTAGAAATCTTATTAAATTACCACTTTATTATAGATTACCAATACATTATTTTGTTCTTATAGAAAAAGGGCACCACAAAAAATTTAATTTTTCTTTGCTATAGGATATATAGTATTATTATTTTATGTCAAAATATTTTTTTCCTTTGTTGTTTTATTTCTCAATCTTAGAGGTATTATTTTACTTGGATACTGTTATTTTTATTTTTGTACCTAATTTCAATCATAAGGTTTTGTTTTTGCATTCCATTTCAATAACTTTTATTAACAATATTCATTCATTTTGTTTACTTATATATTATAATCTTTATAGTAAAATATTAAATAAAAAGCACCTAATGTATTTATATTTTTTATCAATAGCTTATTATCATTTTTATTATATTAAAAAAAACAATCAACCATATCTAGAAATAGAAAACAAAAAACAAGTAACTATATCGAGTATTAACGTGCAACATATGTTCTTAAATACTAGTGCTTTATAAAAACCATATCACCTGTGCAGTAATCTTGATACCCTGTGCAGCCTTGATTTCCTTGTGGTGTATGTAAGCTCCCTGAAATCAGACAACCATTAAATTACCACTAATTCATTTGAAATGATAAACAGATATGCATCGAGATTTATGATACTATCCAACCAATGAGAAGTTACGTATACCAAAGCTCATATATATTCAAATGCCCATTTACCTAACATAACTCACAGGATTCCACAATACCAACTACCTTTAAGTCATGGTCTGTTTCTGAGGTAAAGGATCTCATCGGATAGTAATTATATTTGGATTATAAAAATATATTAATTAAAAATAATAGCGGAACAGTGGTAGATCATTGGCTCTCTTTCCATTAAGATCTGTGGTTCAGATCTAACCTAAGGCAAATTCAACTACTGAAATCAAATGTTAATACATAATCCTTTTAATCAAAGGATAATGATAAGTATTTGGTTCAGGTATCAATTAAGTGAGACCCAAAAGGCCCATCCCATTCCTTTTAAACTAAAAGGTTCAGAAGAATGGACCCAGAAAGTCATGTTACATATGTTCAAAATTAGGCTCCTTAACAAGGGTTTCCTTTCTCACATGATGTTCATCCACAAAGCTAACCACTTCCACGTGCAGTACTCTTGATTACTTCATCAATCAGCATCTTAGACTCTATTACTGTAGCATACTCTCTTTCAACAACAACCAGCCTTATTCTCAAGCTAGTTGGGGTCGCTAAATGGATGCATCTCTTCCATTCTGTTCTGTTTTGCATTAGTTATATAGAAAGACCTAGCATATCCGGACACTTCTTAATCGCTTCTTCCCATGTCATCTTAGCCTTCTCCCTTTCCTAGTCTTATCTCCTTTAAGATGCTCTATTTTCCTTATCAGGGTTTCCAGCAGTGTACAAGACACACAGCTCCGAAAATTAAGCATCTGAACATAGAGCATACTCTCTTTACCGATTCTAATCTAAGCCTCTGAACATCATAACAATTCCCTTTGCTGATCTTTCAATATAGATGTTAGCTACTAAAAGGAGGGTGGGCCTCAATTTTAAGGGTCAAGTTTTGCCTATTAAATCTATCATGGCAGAAAGTGGTCTTCCTGGCTTTTGCTTTAGTACTATTTAGTAGAAGTGCTGGGCAATTACTCATTAATTTTTTGTTTTCATTTGTCGATAAACTTATGAGTATAAGCCTGCAAGTGGTAATCCTTGCTCCTTTGTTTATTCAGCCAAAGAATATAAAACTGCAAAGTGCCAAACAAGTTTGAAAGATATTCACTAAATCAAATGCTCTCTAGGATAAGAATTTCTCAGCATTCAGTAGTTTATCATTAAGGAAACTCCCATACAACTGCAACTACTCTAAATTTCAGTCAGACGAGCTACAAGCATATATATTTTCATAAAAAAATATGTAAAATTTAGCAACTCTTGTGTGCAATGTAACATTTCTTCTAAATTTTCTAATAACAGGCCTATTAATGACTGTTCCATAAATATGACGAGAAATACAAGTAAATTAAAAGGTCTAAAACACAAAACCATACCTTAACTCGGATTTCCTTCATTGGATGGGGTGTCAGAAGAGCTCGAATTGTTGTAACAATGGGCCCCTAGAAGGTAAATTTATCAGCAGAATAGAAACAAGCATTTCATCATTATCAAAAACAAAAATGCATGGGGTTTGAGCTTGCCTGCAAGCCACAAACAACAATTTGATCTCCTTCATGAAGTACACCGTTGACCAGCACAACATCAATTGTTGTTCCATGACCTTCGATAACCTTAACCTCCAACACTGTACACTGGAATATGGTACCATAAAAAAAATTAGATAGTTACATTTCTCAATGCATTCATTGACTGAAATGTTGACTTAGAAAAGAAATAGACCTGCACTTCATTGCTAAATGTAAGCTTTTCAACCATGGTTTTCTGAGTCCATTGAACCAGTAACAATAATAAATCAGGAATTCCTTCTCCACTGCAACATAAGCAAAAGAAAGAAATTAGCGAATGAACACAAGGGAGAATGGAGGGGCAGGAGGAAAGGCACAAATATAAATGGATTCACACCTAATGGCTAATGAGGCTAAGAAAGGGAAGACTATGGGCCGACAACATACTTAATAGCACTTGCAGCAACAACAGAGTAGGATTTTTTTACTCAAGGTTAATAACATACCTAATAGCGCTTGTAGGGACAATACTAAAAGTTTCTCCCATTTCCCGGTTTTTGTAGTACAGTTCAGTATTTAACCCTTGCTCCTTGAACTGAGTTATAATCTGAAACCCAAAGAAAAAGAGGATATGAGATTTTTGTAGGGCCAACAAGCTGAAAAAATTCGTTAAGAGCTAAATGTACATCACCTGTGTAAGCCTCATGTTGAATTCATTTAAAACATCTTTTGACTGTTGCTTCAGTGCCTTCCCTATTGGTGCATTGCGACAAACTTTCCATCCATAGAGTCTGTCCACCTGAAAAAATTGAAGAGGTATTATATAATTCAAAATCAAAGGAGGTACAACAACAGTAATATAACAGTGGTGGTCGAAACCTCACCTTATTCAACGCAACAATGAATTCTGTATTCCTCATCCTCAGGAGATTGAGTGATTCAATTGTTTGTGGCTCCAAGCCATGCATAATGTCAACAACCAAGATTGCAATATCACACAAACCTGAACCCCTTGATCGTAGATTAGTAAATGACTCGTGTCCAGGTGTATCAATAACCAACAGACCAGGGACCTTCAATTTTGCATCAGCTTTCAACTCCCTGGTTCTCTCTCTAATGTTCTCAGCAGGAAAATATGTTGCACCAATTTGTTGTGTTATACCCCCTGCCTCACCTTCCTGAACATTAGTACCTCGGATACAATCCAAGAGCTTGGTTTTGCCAGTATCAACATGACCCATGATACAACATATAGGGGAACGAAGATTTTCAGCCTGTTCAGGAGCGGCATCAGGTGTTGGTGTTTTATTTTTTCCAGCAGCATCTTTTCTCCTACTTTTGTCAGTAATGTCAGACTCAGGTTGAGGTTTTTTATTTTCAACATCTAGAGGTTTTGCTTGTTGTGAGGGAATAGAGGTTTTGGCTGCAACTGCAGGCTTGGCAGCTGCAGGAGGAACTGAAAAATTAAAAAATAACAAAATTAACAAATTACAGAAGCAAAAGAAAAGAAAAAAGAGAACATGCAAACTTTCTACCCCAATGGCAAATCAGGCTATGAAACTAACCTGCAGTGCGAGAAGCAGTAGATTTTGTCTCTTTCTTTGGGACAGTTTCAGGCTCAGAATCAATCTCCTCATCATCAAAAGCACCCTTAACATTAAGATTAACATCATCCCAGCTTTTTGCATCCCATTCCTCCTCATCCTCATCTTCCTCCATTCCATTCTCCTCAGCTCCAATAACAGCTCCTGGTTTCTCTTCCACATTTATTGATTCCTCTTCTTCAACCCTTTCTGGTTCTGTGGATTCTACCTCAGGCTCAGCATCAGGTTGTTCTTGCTCTATTTCTTTAACTTCTATAATTTCCTCCATCTTAGCTGTAGCAGCACCGTTAGCATGATGATGAGCTGGCTTTGACTTCTTAGTCTGGTACTTGGGCCTTTTTGTTGGTGCACCTTCTTTGTCTATTGCAGGAATACTAATACCAGCATTAGCAAGTATTTGATTCCTCATAGCCTCTAACCGGCGTTGTTCTTCCTTCTGCTTTCCTGTTAAGAGTTTACCTTCTTGTTTCTTCTTCAAGAGTTTCTCCTTTTCCCTTTCCTTCTTCCTACGTCTAGCCTCTTCCGCTTGCCTCTCAAGCTCTTCTTGCCTGCGCCTTTCCTCCTCTTCCTTCCTCCTCTTCTCTTCTTCTTCCCTAGCCTTCCTCTCCTCCATTTCTTTTCGCCTAGCAATTGCCTCTTGCATCTCTCTAACATGCTTAGGCACTTTCTTCTCTGCAGCTTTACTTTTTGCATCACTCTTTTTTGATTCGTTTATTTCCATTGCTTCTTCGATTTTTTCTTCCTTAGCAGCAGCAGCTGCTGCTTTCTTCTCCTTCTCCTTCTCCTTCTTCTTTTTCTTTTTCTTTGCTGCAGCAGACTCTTCTTTTTCTTCTTCACCTTCCTTCTCATCCGCTGGTGCAACTGGTTCAGGCTTAATCTGAACGCTCTCCTCTTGTGGAGGAGGTGCAGAAGGCTTCTCCGTAGGTGGCCCTCCCCCAAGCTCTGCAAGAATCTTATCCAAATCCTCCTCTTCTTGAGCAGTCCTTCCACTCTTATTCTTCTTCTTCTTCTTATTCTTTGAAGTCTCTGCTGCCTCTTCACTCTTATTAACCTGAGTAACATTAGCTTCAAGAATACTAGATTGTTGTTCTTCAACTGTATCAGAAACCTCAGACACACTATTAGCATTCCCCTTCTTCTTAGATGACTTCTTTTTACCAGTAAACGAAATAGCTAATCCATCTTCCTCCTCAACATCTCCTGTATCATCGCTAATTTTAACAGGAACAGAGATAGAAGCCTCTTCATCATTATGCTCGTCAAGCAATGAGGCACTAAACTTATTACCACCCTTCTTGGTCGACTTGGATGACTTCTTCTTCTTGCCTGAGAAAGTAAAAGCATCAAGACTGTCATCCTCATCCTTCTTCTCCTCCTCATGGTCATCTAAACCGTCAAGAGCCGCAGCTGCTGTAAACACACTCCCACCACTCTTTTTGCCACCCTTTGACGGCTTCTTTTTACCAGTAAACTCAATAACTAGCTTATCCTCATCATCATTACCATTGCTAGTTTTATCATTCCCTTCGTCTTCATTATCTTCATCTTCATCATCATCATCAAGCGCATCAAAAGCGGCGGCACTAAACAAACTACCACCACTCTTATTAGTACCCTTCTTTGATGCTTTTTTCTTCCCCGTAAAACTCACAACCGGTTCATCCTCAGCCTCACTATCGCCTTTTAACTCATCCTTCTCTTCATCATTATCTTCATCTCCAAGTAACCCAAACGCTGATGCAGAAAAGACACTATTAGCTCCACTCTTCTTTCCTTTTGACTTCTTCTTCCCAGCAAAGACAACCTCTGGTGCCTCTTCATCCTCTTCTACGTCCACCTTATCATCGTCATCGTCATCATCTTTATTCTGAGGAACTTTTTGATTCCCTTTTTTGCCCTTCTTCTTCCCAGTAACAATAACCTGCTCTTCCTGAACTTCAGCCTCCCCTGACAACTCTGTACCAATTGAGTACTCATCATCATCGATCACTAGCTGCTTCTTCTTCGATTTACCGCCGCCCTGAGACACGGGGGGTGGGTTATCGTCCTCACGCGCAGTCGGCTTCTTTCGACCCATAGAGAATTTTCGGGTTTAATTCGACGAATTAACAAAAATTAAAATCTCCTACAGAACCTAATCACAAAATCAATAATCAAAATCAGAAAACATAAAGATAGAATCAAACAGATTTACACACATAATTAGATCTATCTTAATATAATTACGCCATAAAATTTCTGAAGAAACCTGAAAATGAATCAGATAATCATCAAGAAATGCTCAAATTTAAAGAAAAGAATACAACGAGTAACAGGAAGAAAAGAAAAATGACGGGAGCTCACTTTCGATAAGACGATGGCAATATCAGATTAAAATGGAATTCGAGAAAAAGAAACGGGAAGATGCTCTGTGATAAAGACGGAGGGAGGGGTATTTCTCTTTTCTAGATATAAAAGAATGGGAAGGTGACACTGTAAGAGCTTCAATCAGTGATGGGAGAGACAAGAAGAGATGCGTGTGGCAACAGGTTACTTTGGTCTAGGGTTGTTTGTGGGCTGGTTTTGGGCCTATATTTTTAGGAAACGCCACCTTAGGCCCAAAACTCACCACCATTTGGCGACCGACAATATAATAATATAACATTTGATTATTTAGACCAAGCAAAATATCTTTAACGCTTTTTTTTGGTTTTTTTTGGAGGGTAAAAAATACTTTGCTAGCAAGATAAACTATCTTTTAGAATAAGAGCTTCCATACTTAGAGAATAACCCAGCCAACCGAGACATTATTGTCGTTTGCAATTAAATGACGGCAACATGCAAGAATAAGATGCCACTCCAAGGTACCTAGAGAAGGATAAAGTAACTCGTTGCAGTATTCCTGGGCATCCATCTCAACAATAACGTTAGACATGCCCTTCCCTTGTGCAGTAATCTTGGATAAAAACTTAGAGGCCATACAGTAATTGCCCAATTACTAAATATAGTAACATATACCTCTCAATACTAGGAAAAATAATGATTTTTACATTTTCAACTATTAAGTAAGTGTTTATCTAACTTTACAAACTGAAGCAATAGTATAATAATTTTGCATGAAGAAATGTTTAAGAGATGTAATTTTATATGTTTAAAATATTCAATGAGTCATTGATGGTTTTGATGATTAATCTGTTGCAGATCTTTGATCCGCAACATATATCATTGATGATATATGGAAGGTAGGCACGTCTGGTACGGGCCTTTGATCCGTGGCCTTTTTCTTCCATCATACTCGGACTCAATTCTATTAATTCCATTGGGTTTTCATGATGTTATTGACTAGTATATGTGGCAATAAATGAAGAATGAGATTTAGTTTATGAAATCCAGATATTAGGCTATTTTGGCAAATTTGAATGTTGTTGAGCCATTTTCTCATCTCCTTTTATGGAAAAAGCAATGGTAGCTGAAGATTTTCATAAAAATAACCCATTCATATGGAAAGTGTGTCGTGAAGTATTTCCAACTAAGAGTATTTTGCTTCGTTGTGGTGTGCCATTGTTCGATTCTTGCCCGACATGTTTAGATTCTGGAATCGGTATTGCATGCTTTTATTTCCTGCCCTAGCGCACATATGCACCAGCTCTTTCATGGTTTTTCTTTCCTGCCGCGTGATTGGAAAGATGTCCAAGTCGTTGTCCGTCTACAACCAACTCCTATTGTTATTGCAATTGAATAAGAAAGAATTTGTATTGTAGTTATGTGTGATTTACATTAACAACACCCTGCATATAGGTGTACAAGTTACATAGAAAAAGGAAAAAGAGATCATAGAGGGATATAATAAAATTAGAATTAAATACACAATTAGATGCACTAGGATCAGATTCATATACACTAGGATCAATTAGAATTTTATTCTAACACCTCCCTCAAACTCAGGGTGAATGATTGGAAACCAATCTGAATTTCAAAACTAGACGTTAGAAGCGCGAAACATGAAAGGATTTTGAAGATGTTCACAAACTAATCAAAAGTTGAGACAGAAATCAACTGAAGGATGCCACGAGTTAAATGAGTGGAAATAACATGATAGCAAATCTCAAATATGTTTTGTCCGCTCACGAAGTGCATTATGATGTGTGACTTGAATAGCATTTTGACTACCACAGTGAATAGGAGCAGGTATTGTAAAAGAAACACCCATGTCCTCAAGTAACCAACGGAACAAAATCAACTCAGTAATAGTATTAGCAAGAGCATATTCAGATATACAAGGATCAATTGGGATTTTATTATAACAGTTGCTACTATTGTTGCTCAATAGCAAACACCTATTTCTGGCCATTTGAAGTGTAACCTTGATGCAACAACTCATCAACATGTTCACAATACCAGTTTTGGTTCTTTTCTTAGGGACCATAATGGTCATTTCATTGCTGGTTTATCGGGTTATATGTCGGGCCTTCTAAGGTGGCAGAAGTTTTTGTCCTTTAGAGGGGCTATCCTATGGATTAAAGATCACACAACTGGACCTATGTAGAGCTAGAGACATATTTGTAGGAGGTGTAAACGAATACAACTAATCTTTCTTTATTCAGTTTGTTGGCACAAGACTCGAAGTTTCTCTTTAGCCAAATTCATAATATTTTTTTGGCATGGATCAAAAGACAAGCTCACAAATCCGCTCACAAAGTTATATATTTGATAAAATATAAGGGAAAAAATAGTAGTAATTTTTTTTCATAAATTATTTTATTTATACAAAACCCATTTTGGCCCAAGAGATTCAGGCCCAGTCTACTAGTCTAGCACATACCGAGGAGGAGTATCGAAGCATTTTTACTAGTTGTAAGTTGCAAATGCAAATGCCAAGCAGACAGTAGCAGCAACGTTGCATTAGGAAGCCGAAGCTTTTTGTTTCTTTAAACAAGGTTTTCTTCATTTCTTCTTATGCGTTACCGTTACTTTCCTCTTTTGATATTTCTTTGCCATTTCCATCTCCAAATCATTCCTCCAATTTTTTTTCCTTGGTTATTTGTTCTTTAGATTTATAATCGCAATCTCAAAACCTCTGGGTCTTCATTTTTCTTTTTAAATTTCCTCTCGTGAGCAGGAACAAGCTGTTAATTTTTTCTTTCGGAAAGAATGGCAGCTGAAATTTTTTTTGAAAAATTGCATTTTCCGGTGTAATTCTTGAGATTAGAAAATCGTTGATTTTTCTGAATATGAAATTAATTAGGTTAGCAACAGGAATTCTTATTTAGTGTTTCGTGATTGATTGAATTTGTTGCGATTGTTGGATTTTGTTATAGCTCAATTAGAGTCTTATTTAGTAAACACAGAGTCAAATTTATAGTTTTTGAGTTTCTATGATTGGTTACATGATGAATTATAATGTCCTCTCTGCAGGGAATACTCTGTTGAGGATTCTACATTGTCCATAGTTTTGCTAGTTGGTAATGATGAAATAAATGAGTATGCTTTATTCTAGCTTAAAAGGACATTGTTCATCCATAATCAGCTTCTACAGAGCCAGAAGTGTAGAATAGATGATAGGATTTTAGTTTGATAGGTTCAATAGACGAATATTTAGGTGTTTGAAACAAGAAATGGAAGGAAACTTATCACAAGGAAGTATGATTCCTGGGGTTGCCCCATTTGGAGGCCTCGACTTGCAAGGATCAATGAGAGTTCATCATCAAGCACAGCACCAGCATGCCTTACACCATCAACAGCATCCTCTTCATCGGCAAGGGTCCTCTGCACATAGCTCAATTCAGGAGGGTTTTCCACTTACAATGGGAACTTTGCACAACTCTGATCAAAACATTTCCGTGTCTGATTACAATAAGG
This sequence comes from Jatropha curcas, assembly GCF_041381405.1. Classification (NCBI taxonomy): domain Eukaryota; kingdom Viridiplantae; phylum Streptophyta; class Magnoliopsida; order Malpighiales; family Euphorbiaceae; genus Jatropha; species Jatropha curcas. Next base: position 8,680,103 of record NC_143159.1, read on the forward strand.
GAGATAAGGGAAAAAATTCTGCAAGCGACGAGGATGAGCCAAGCTATACTGAAGATGGTGCTGATGGTCACAATGATGCAAGTAGAGGGAAAAAGGGGTCACCATGGCAGCGTGTTAAATGGACTGATAAAATGGTGAGGCTTTTGATAACTGCCGTATCTTACATTGGAGAGGATGTGACTTCGGATTGTGGTGGTGGCATGAGAAGGAAATTTGCTGTTTTACAGAAAAAAGGCAAGTGGAAATCAGTTTCAAAAGTCATGGCTGAAAGGGGTCACCATGTTTCACCCCAGCAGTGTGAGGATAAGTTCAATGACCTTAACAAAAGGTATAAAAAGCTCAACGACATGCTTGGAAGGGGCACTTCTTGCCAGGTTGTGGAGAACCCAGCACTTTTGGAATATATAGATTTATCCGAAAAAGAGAAAGAGGATGTTAGGAAAATATTGAGCTCAAAGCATCTTTTCTATGAAGAGATGTGTTCATACCATAATGCAAACAGATTGCATCTGCCTCATGATCCAGCATTACAGCGTTCCTTACAGTTGGCTCTAAGAAGTAAAGATGATCATGATAGTGATGATTTAAGAAGGCACCAACATGATGATCTTGATGAAGATGATCAAGAAGCAGAAACTGATGATCATGATGAATTTGAGGAGAATCACCCTTCACGGGGGGATAGTAAGGGATTTTATGGGGCCTTGGGGGGTTCCATGAAAAGGCTGAGACCAGGCCTGGGCCATGAAGATGCTTGTTTTGGGAATTCATCGCAGGACGGTAATAAAGGTTCATATTCTCATGTGCAGATTCCCCAAGTTGATATGAATCAAATCTCACCTGAAAGTTCAAGAGCAGCTTGGTTACAGAAGCAATGGATGGAATCTCGCTCACTTCAGTTAGAAGAGCAAAAGGTACAAATTCAACTTGAGATGTTAGAGCTAGAAAAACAGCGATTCAAGTGGAAAAGATTTAGCAGGAAAAGAGATCACGAATTAGAAAAGTTGAGGATGGAAAATGAGAGGATGAAGCTAGAGAATGAACGAATGGCATTGGAGTTGAAGCGCAAAGAAATGGGTCTTGATTTTAATTAATTTTCTGGTCCTGCTTGATATTGTTCATCACAACAGCTAGAGTTGCATGTAGCTCTGCTTTCTGTTTTGGTAAGCTGCTGTTGCCTATAACTGCAATTCACTCAGGAGAACTTTTGTTGGAAATGCTATTCTACCTGCATATAGTCTGTAAACTTGGCATATTGCCAATATCTTTAGCTAATTACATTGTTTCTGCTTTAGTGAAATGGTATTGCCTATGGTTGAAGATATTGCGACAAGAATCTTTTTTCATTTATCATGTATTTGTCCTTTTTTTTCCTTCTTTCCTCTTTTTTATACTGTGTATTTGAATTTATAATTGAAATATTTAGTAGCAACTTGAAAGTTTAACTACATATCGTTGCTTTAATTGTTTGAATTGCTGTGCTTTTTGATGGTGTATTATGAATTTTGAAGCGCATTTTTTAAACCAAATCACCATTCATACTTATGAGGCAACATTTAATGGATACATGAACAGTAAAACCTAGGAGTTTTATCTGCTAACTCTAGGTCATAGATTATGCAGCATTGACTTCCTAAACTAATTTATAATTATTTTTATTTTTCATGTTGTTTGATTTTGTTCCCTTTTGTCTTGAAAGCCCTTAACAGTTTGTAGGTGTATGATGGGTTTTCGGGGACAACCTATTTCCTTCCTCCTCTCTTCTTCTGCTTGGTGTGGATCTTCATAGTTTGGGCGCTCCCGGTTGAGAGTTTAGCAAGTGGACTTTGGATTAGCAATTTATTATCCTATAGGAAAATAATTTCGTCCTCCAAAAGATAAAATTTTCAGCAATCAGATGAAACATAAAAGGCATCTATACTGTAATTATGCAATTGCTTGGAATTTTTGGCGTTAGTAAACAGAAATTGATTGATAGAAATATAGCTCTTATGGAGATTTCTGACTTCTTGAAACTGCTTATTGAGGAATGATGCTGTCGTGTTGTGGTATTCACTAAAGCATCATTCTCATTTAGGCCTTGCTATTGTTTGTGTGGAGTTCTTGAAGGAAACAAACACTTGATTCACTGGATTATAGCTTTTAGTAGGCATATAAAAAACTATTGTCCATATATTTTGGCAATTTCATTTAAAGTTAAGTGATGATGTTAAAGATGCAGGTTGCTTGGGTATTTCCTGATTTTAATGTTCATAGATAACATTTATAAATGTACATGTGTTCATTTATGTAAACATAAGAATACGGTGTCCTGATGCTAACAGTTTGTTAAATTTAACCTTCTGCGATATGCACCATGAGGACTTCAGGAGTCTATTAGAATGCCAAAACTCTGATGCCTTTGTGTGCGTGCCTGTGCTTGTGCATGTTTGTGGAAAGTCATAAATCTAGGAAGGACTTGTTTTGGCATTGTCTGTATCCTTGCTAGTTTATGCCCCCAATTAGTGAAATCATACACACAAAGGAAAAATACATTTGCATGTCTCTTATTCTTTCTTGAAAAGTAAAATTAATAGAAAGATAATTATGTGTATGTTTTGGAATTGCTAGTTGATGTGGGGAATAGTAGTTGAGTTTTCTCTGGGTTGTGTTAGACCTGCATAGTGTAGATATTGAGTCTAGTCCATGGATATTGCCTTTGTGAAATGCAACACAGTTCTAGCTGAGGGCTGGTATCCCATAGAGCTGGCTCAGTTTCTTCTCAGGATGTGTAGAAATTCTATTCAGAATTCCCCCAAAAACGATTTCCAGTCAACAAAAATGGTTGTTGAAAAACACTAGCAGCTGACATTGGGATTGAGAAATTGACATTAAGTTGAAAGTCGAATGAAGAGGCTTTCCCCTTGTGTACCAGTAACACGACTGAGGCATACTGTCGTTGTATTGTAGGTTTGGATTGTTTTGATCATGTTGCTTTCTTTAAAAGAAAGTTAAGCATGAGATTATGGAAGAGAAACCGTAATAATAGGCAGCGGGGCAGTATGGCTGGAGATTGAAATAATGCTATATATTTTCCTTGTTGTTTATTTGGATTTATATTTTGACATAAAAATAAACAAAATTTTAACCAAACTTTTCTTTCTGACACTTTGCTTTGAGGGCATTGCAATCGATGGAAATAACATGATCTTGTCATTTATCATCTATTTCTAGGAACATCTTTTGCAGCTACTCCTTTGCTGGAAATAGATTCATTCCTTCATGACCCTTTTATTGTTCTTTCTCACCTTATAATCATTATGTAACAGGTTTTCATTTTATCTTCACAAAATTGAAACAATCAAAGGTCATCTATATCTCGCTTGTTTCATTGTCAATTTTTGGATAGTATACACTGTTACTGTTAACTTTTTTTTCTTCAGTTGAAGGTACTGTTTGCTTCTTAAGGGGTGAAGGCACATTTTATTTGGGTGTGTACCATTTATTTTCATCAGATGCAGAAACAGCAGTTCTTGTAAGCGAGGAGCTGTCTGATTTATTCATTGTCGTTTATGGCCTTTTATTTTCTGAGAGTTTTTTTTTTTTTTTTTTTTGAGAAGCTCGTTTGCTGATATACTGTGAAATTAATGGTAATAAGAAAATTAAATTGTGTTATGTTGTTTGTTTGGAGGTACAAAATGGGCTCTAAATAGAAGATTCTGCGTTTGCTTAAGGCTAGCTGGTTTTTATATCACACGATTATTGTGATATGAACACCATGAAAGCTACACCTACGCTACAAAAACAAGAATTTGTCAATACCCGTTACACCATCATTTTTATATACATGACAAAGATATACACCTTATAAATCGTTTAGCATGAGTAATTAAAGCATTAAGCAATTTTAATTTGGATAAAGTACTATTTACCTTGTAGATTGTCCGACTACTACCTCATTTCCGTCCAATTAAAAAGTCCCTTCATTCGTAAATGACTTCTTTTTACCATTAGTCTTTTGAAAAAAAAAAAAGAATTCAAAGGAGAGAGAATAAAAAAAATAAACCCATTATATCTTATTCCAAGCTAATCTAGAATTTATAAATTTTTTTATTTGTTCGTATTTCAGTGCTTGTGAATTGAAAGAATTTTGTAACGCTTGCTCTAGCTCGTTGAAAGAGAGGGTGCTTTTGAGTGCTTTCTGATCCTGTGATTGAGGACCAAAGATTTGAGTTACACTAATAAGAATAACCACCTTGCTTTTGAGGCCAGATGGGAGAGGTAATATTAGTGTTTATCTTTCTCTGCTTAAGCATGTATCTTATCTTGATTATAAAATCAAATTTTGGAGTTACTTCAAAAAAACTTTGGTAGAGATTCTCTACGAGTGAAATACAATCTGTGCTCTTTTTTTAGTGTTTTCTTAATGCTAGAAATATCTCCTGAGAAGAAAGATCCCGGTTGAATTTCCAAATGAATTCTACAAAGAAACATCCGGTTGAATTTTGTGGAATTCATTTGAAAATTCAAAATAATGTGTTTGGAATGAAAAAAAAAATACAGATTTGAATTCTATGAATTGAATTCTATATAATTGAGTATATCTAACTCAAATTCTACTAAAATTGATGGAATTTGTAAATGAATTTCACAAAATTGACCATTGAAATATTTATTAATAAAATTATCTTCCACCGTAAAACTCAACTATTTTTACTTTTTTTTTCCTTTTTATTTATTTTCTTTGGAAAATTCCAAATTATTTTCAATCCATTAATTACTTTAGTTTATATTTTTGTGTTTTTTTTCCTTTTTATTTTTATTTTTTTGGAAACTTCCGAACCAGTGATGACGTTTTTTTTTTTTTTTAAATCTAGTAATAATGTTAGTTATTATTACTATGAAAATATAAAAATTGAGCATCAACAATTGTTTTCAAATGTAATTAAAAACAATAGTTACATTTTTAATTTCTGCATCAATTACTTAAATCAATTTTTAGATTAATTAACAATAATTATTATGATGAATATTACTGTTTATATAATTAATTAATTAGCGTGAAATATTAATGTATTTTATTTATATTTTAATAAAAAAATGACAAGTTATCATATTATAGATGATAAATATAATTGGTGTTTGTTATTTATTTTTATTAAATTATTATGTCAAGGGTGTTATAAAAAATAAAGACAAATGAATTTTATTTAAGAATTTATTCCATACATAATTTTGTGAAATTCAATTGAATTCCTTATTTTAAATTGTAATATACAAAACATGACAAATTCATTTGCAAATAAATTCTACTTGAAATTCATTTACAAATGAATTCTACAAGCATGATTCATTTGTTCCAAACAGGCCGAAAGATTTTCTTGACTCAGCCGAACTTATCCAAATCATTTTGCCAAATTAATTTTGATCATTAACTGAACCGAATTAAACAAAATGAAAACTTAATTATCTAATTAAATTTAACCGAAATTTATAATTAATCGACTTAACCAAAATAAAAATTAGTTGAAACTATTAATCACTACTTAATCAAAATAAAAAGTGAAGTATTTTTAATTTTTAATTGTATTATTTGTTTAATTTGGTTAAATTAAATTTTCTTTAACTGAATAAGTACTTACTGAACCGAATTGACCGAATTGAAATGCTGACCCATAATCATAGTAGGATGAATGAATGCAACTTTTTATTTGTTTCTAGAAAACCTCTTCTCTCATCCTCGTTGTTGAAGAAACACCAATAAAGAAAACGACATTGTTAATTAAAACTAATCTAACCAGTAAAGGAAACCTATTTTTGTATGTTACCAAAACATATATAGGTTATTTATTTCTATTGATTCATATATTATGTATTTTGAACAATTGTAAAAACCTTATTTAAAATGCAAAACATAAAGTATTTTTTTTTCATATATATATATATATATATATATAGGAGCTATTTTAGTCTTTGTACTTTGGAAGAAAAAATCTCTTTTCTTTATATACAATGAAAAGAATTAATCTCTCAAATTATAGAAGGTAAAAACTTTTTATCGTCAGCGGTTCAATTTATATTCTTATTCTTACGACGATTATATTATAGACGGTGAAAAGGCCCGTTTTTAGACGAAAGTGAACTTTTAGTTGGACGGATCCAAGAATTGTATAATTGGTTATCCAAAACAAAGGGACGATTTTAGTTGATTTGATAAAATCTTAAGGATTAAATAATACTTCAATCCTTTTAATTTTACAGAATTAATATCTAAAGCCCATTTGTAGCCCAAAACTTCAGGCCTATCAAGGCCTAGTTTACAGTCATCTCAGGTCGGTGGTTCTGGTCAATCAAAATTGTAAATAGCAATAGCAATAGCTACTTCATTTATCATTGTAGCCGCCGATCCTGCTTTGCTTGTACAGGTACCATGTCGTCTGTTCTTCTTCTTCTTACTTTCTTCTTTCAATGAAAATTTTCACAATTTGTGCTCAATTTAGGGTTTGTTGCATCTCCAAATTTATAAATCTCCAAACTTTTTGGCGTTTTCATATTGCATCTTGTTTTGGTAAATGATAATAGTACTCGAAAGTAAAAATCATGTATTAGTAGGTGCATTTTAATTTTTGATATGATGAAATAAAAGAAAATAATTTTGATTTTCAATTGAATTTCGTTTTTTTTAAGAATTATTTATTAGTGTTTTGGAATGTCACTTTTTTTTTTTTTTTTTCTGTTTTTTGTGGTTGAGAGTTCCTTTGATCTGTTAATATGTTACTTTTGTTAGTTGGGATATAGAGGAAAATAGTTTTTTGTTTTGATTTACGATGATAAAGAAAGCATCTCGATTGCCTGCGTAAGGGAGATTTATTAGCATCTGCGCTTGAAATAATTCTTTAAATATGCAGGAAGTACTCCTTTTGACGTCGAGTGAATTATTGTGCTATTCTTTTCGATTCAATGTGAGTATTCATGTCCACTAAATATGAAAGTGCTTACTTTTACACTTTTCGTACTTCTAAGTGCATATGAAATTGTTTTAATTGTTAAAAATTATTGATTGTTTATGGTTCTTATTTTGTGGAACTATAGCGATCCCATTTGTTGTTGCTTCTTGATGTACCAATATGGGCATAATATTTTGCTTGAACTTTGCAACAAGTGAATGTCTGTGAATTGACCTGCATAAGTACTAAATTGTGGACGTTCTTATTGCTTATCTGTCTCACTTGATTTCAGCTAGAACAAGTATTATGTGCTAGAAATGGAGTCATAGAAGTTTTAGCCAATTCGAATTTTTTTAAGTTCAGTGGTTGGCATGTTTTCTGTGCATACATTTAGTTTAGCAGACATTTGCTGGTATTGAATCGACCTTTTAGGAGCCTACCTCCTACAAAGTTTCAATCTAGATAGTTGAGCTTCAATGTGCTTCTAGCTTGTCATGTGGATTAATTGTCCTATATTAGACTATCTAATTGAAGTGAAAGAAATGGGTTTTGATGTTTAAATAAAGTTAATTGGTTAAGTGTTGATGAACTAGAAACTAAATGTTTATACCTTTGGGGCTGTTTAGATAATTACACAGATTATTGTGGTGAAATAATAATAGATAACACCATTGCAATTGGTGTTGCTGCTTATAGAACCGATCATTTTATTTTTCATGAAAACAATTTCATTTTGCTCATAATGTTAATATTTCTGATTAGATCATCCTTGGAATTGAAAGCTTTTTCCTTTGACTGGTGTATGGATTCGATCATCCAGATGCAATAGAGAATCAGATTTGGGTCCATATGCACTTAATGGATTTTCATTTTTCACTATTAATGCATGTTAGTTTATGCTAGGGTCAACAAGTGCAAAAATATATCCATTTAAACATGTGCCTAAACAAAATGGATGCTATAAAGCGGATAATTTTGCAGTGTTATGTCATTTTGTCTCATGCTGCACTAAATAGGACCAGGAAATAAATTTCTTTGGATGGATTTCCCTATTTCAGTAAAGGGAAAAAGTATAGTGTTTTTGCTGCATTCCCTTCTCGGAGTATGAGAACATCCTATAGAAGGAAAATGAGCATGCATTTTTACTTTTTTTCAAAATTTTCTCTGTTTGAGAGTTATGATGTCTTAGAAATATGTTAGCACTTCTTTTTTTTTTTTTTTTTTGTATCCAGAAGTTTTAGAATTTGATTGGAGCTCGTAGTGTTAGTTACAGGGGTATTGTTTCTGTTCCATGTATCCATATTAGTAATCTGGAACTACATAATGCTAGTCTAGTACACATAAAAGATTTTCCATGCACTATCCTGTTTCTCACCTACGGCACTCTCCCCTTTAATTTACTTTAGGGCGGACGAGGAACTTGTTGATCCAAAGAAGTATCTTGAGGAATCTTGCAAACCTAAATGTGTGAAGCCCCTACTTGAGTATGAGGTGATGTATTTTTACATAGAAACATTTCCATACTATACATATGCCAATATTTTTTCTCTTCTTTCTTTCTTTCTTTCTTTTTACTCCATGTATAGAATAACTTTTATGAATATGATGCTGTTTGGATAAATGCTTTCTTGCCAATGAGATGGTAAACCACTCCTTCCAAAACTATCTAATCTGATGCTTGTACTACCTACACGCCTAAAGCAATAACAACCATGCATGAGTTAATTACAGGTAATATGTATATTGTTTTATTTTATATTCCCAGTTAAAGGTGCGCCTGACTTAAGGCTCAAGCGCCTCATTACACCTTTTTCTTTTCCCTAAACAAGTCACCTAGGATTTTCTTTTAATATAAAGCTGTCCAGCTAGCATCTGGTTACATAAAATAAATAAATAGAATGCAACATAAAAACCAGTAACTTGCTTTGCGATTCAGCCTCCAGTCTTCCATCTAATGCTCACCTTCTACAATCTAGCCTCTAATTAGCAGCCATTCAGATATATATCTCTCTCAATTTCTTTTCCTATATTTGCTTTCTATTTTCTTTCTATTCTCTTCCCCAACTAGTTTGTAATTAAGGCTTAGCTGCTGCTACTGTTCTTGATTCTACTCCTTGATATCTTTACTCCAATATCTTAAAATATAAGTTGTGACGTTGCTGATTTTTTCTGATTTATGTGTGTTGTTTTCCATGTTTAGCTGATTTTTTCCCTTTTTTTCCCCTTGATATCTTAAAGAATAATTTTCAGGTTTATGTGTTCTAATTTCTTTGTTATTTTTGCGCCTCACCTCGCTCAGGCATGCACCTTCGCTTAGAGGCTATCCCATCTAACTCCTTATTTGTCTGATTGAAAGTTTATGATTGAAAGTAGAACTGTATTCATGCCCTAGTAAACTGCAGATTTGGATATGCAACTTATCAATTATAAAGTTCCAAGCCAGATTCCTGAAATAACTTATGAGAATTGGTATTTATGGATGTTGAAGTATGAAGCTAATAAATATTTCAATATAACGAGCAATATTGCGATATTTTGGTCTGTCTTACTTTATATTCCTATATTTTGAAATATAAGTTTGCTCATTTTGTTTTAAGCATACATGTCAAGATAGAAAGGAAGAAGTAAAAATTATTGGTTAGCCAGTATAAATTCACTCATATGCTTGCATTTTGGCAATTAGCTTAGTCCTTAAAGCGCTGACGAAGTCAAAGGCCTTTGGACGTAATTGTGTCTTCTCCAGTAAGAACGGAGTGAAGGATTTTCATGTTTATTTTGTTTTTTTTTTTAATTTTATAATTGTTCAACCTTGATACTTTGCTGTGGATTTAAATGATACTTGTGGACTTGTTCAATCCATTCTGAGAGAGAAAGAGAGGGAGACAAGTGAGCATTTTCAATCCATTGCTGCTCGATTAACGATTTCATTTGTTGCTTTGATTTGTTGATAGAATTTATATTTCAATGATTGGGAAATTTTTCTGGTCCAGCATAAGATTTTGGATTTTGAGTCACTGAATGTGTTATTCCACTCATTACAGGCATGTGTTAAGAGGATTAGAGGTGATGAAAGTGGGCACAAGCACTGCACAGGACAATACTTCGACTATTGGTCTTGTGTTGATAAATGTGTAAGTATTCATTTCATGGTCGGTCGGTAATGTATAATCTACATTGTTGATAACTCTCAGGAACTGAATCTTGCATTTCTGAATGCAGGTTGCACCGAAGTTATTTTCAAAACTGAAGTGATCAGGAAACCGTTTGGGACGGCTCTTTCATAATGTTTCTACCCTTTTGCATCGTCAGATGAATTTTGTCAAATGTTTAGTTTGGTTGCTTGAAGCAGCCCCTTCTTATTGATTGTGAAACTTATTTTACTTAGGAATAAAGGAACATATCTTGAATTGGTGACGAATTGATACTGTTGCTATTTATGATTTAAAGAAAAAAAAAAAAAATAGACAACATCAAGAAATGGATGGCATATGATTGTTGTTAATGATGTTCCTTTTATTCTCTCCCATTACAGAGTTAGATCAATCCTTTACATTACAATGTTCTGATTAGTGATGGAAACAGCCTCTCTATAAATCTCTACAGAGCTCATTAGTGTGAATGCTTTATGCATTGGATCACATTGATGTTCATTTGTAAGGTTATATATTTGCTAATTCTTTTTTTTTTAACAATATTGTGTAAAGGGATTTTATTTCATTACTAATGTTGTTTTGTAATTAGGGTTCCATCTCTATGAGACTAGGATTCAAATAAGTGTGCAAATAACAGCTAAATAAACTTTAAGAAAACAATTAAAATTCTTAAAATCATAATAAAATACTTTTTAATAGAATGAAATTATTTTTTTATCTCACTTTAAATACTACTAGTGTTAAAACTCGCGCGATGCGCGAAACAACATTAAACGATAAATAATTTTTTATAACATCATTCAAAAATAGTAAAATTATATAATAAAATGATTAATTGCATGTCATTGAGATATATTGAAAAGTTGCATACACACTTTTAATGTATTTTTTAATAGTGATAATAATTTTGAGAATTTAACTAATTATATTGAAATGAGAAATTAAATATTTTTTATTTTATATTTATGATTTATTATAAATAATTATTTATTTACTTGAAATATTAATGTATTACTGCGCGGAACAATATTAAAGGATAAATTAATTTTTTATAACATCATTCAAAAAAAATTATCGTATCCTGTATGTTCACATATCTCGTGTACCATGTACATGCAACATAATTCTTAGTATATGAGACTACTCCATACACTAAACTAATCAACGGAGGTTTCTTTTTATTACCGATAAAAAAGAAGTATTTTTTTTAAATTAGTTTTTGTGTCATTGAAATAAAAAATAAAGTATTTTTTATTTTGTGGTTATAATTTATTATAAATGATTGTTTATTTATTTGAAATATTAATGCATTACTTATTTAGTATAATGTGTACTAAGTATATGTATGTTCTACATTTTTTTAAAATTATTGTGTCCCGTATATTTCCGTATCTCGTGTCCTGTGTCCGTGCAGCTTAACTCTTGGTATATGAAACTACTCCATACATCAAGCTAATCAACAAAGATTTGAACTAAGTGTATGTATGTTCTAAATTTTTTAAAAATTATTGTGTATCATATATTTTCGTATCTCGTGTCCCGTGTCCGTCCAATCTAACTCTTGGTATATGAGACTACTCCATACAATAAGCCAATCAACAAAGATTTTTTCTTATTACGAATAAAAAATGAAGTGTTTTTTTTTTAATTTATTTTTGTGTCATTGAAATAAGAAATCAAGTATATTTTATCTTCATGATTTATTATAAATGAATATTTATTTATTTGAAATATTAATATATTACTTATTTAGTGTAGTATGTTTTAAGAGCGTAGATATCCTACTTTTTTTAAAAATTATCGTATCTCTTATATTTCCGTATCTCGTGCTCCATGTCCGTGCAACCTAACTCCTGGTACATGAGACAACTTCATACATCAAGCTAATTAAACAAGATTTTTTTTATTACCAATAAAAAATGAATTTTTTTTAATTTATTTTTTATCGTTGAATTAAGAAATTAAGTATTTTTTGTTTTAGGTTTATGATTTATTATAAATGATTGTTTATTTATTTGAAATATTAATATTACTTATTTAGCATATTGTGTTTAGAGCGTGTAGATATCATATCTTTTTCAAAAATTGTAGTATCTCATATGTTTCTGTATCTCATATCCCGTATCCGTACAACCTAATTCTTGGATTATGAGACTGCTCAATACATAAGCTAATCAACCAATGTTTTTTTTTTTTTAAATTTATTTCTGAATCTTTGAAATAAGAAATTAATTTTTTTAATTTTATGTTTATAGTTTATTATAATTGATTGTTTATTTATTTGAAATATTAATGTATTATTTATTTAGTGCAATGTATCTTAAGTGTGTGGATGTCCTACTTTTTAAAAATTATTGTATCTGTATGTTTCTGTATCTCGTATCCTGTGTTCGTGCAACTTAGCTCCTGTTATATGAGACTACCCCATACACAAAGTTAATCAATTAAAGTTTTTTTTATTATCAATAAAAATGAAGTGTTTTTTTTTAAATTTATTTTTTTCATTGAAATAAGAAATTAATTTTTTTATTTTATATTTATAATTTATTATAAATGATTATTCATTTAGTTGAAATATTAATGTATTACTTATTTAATTAATTGTTGGCTAAAATTTAATTATTGATCCCTTCTGCTCCTATTTTTGGTTTTTTTAATTTTTAATAATTAATCAAACTTGTTGGTCCCTT